>NC_138189.1:4857465-5392465 GCF_964194105.1 Spermophilus citellus | reverse complement strand
GGAGCAGAGAAAGACAGAAAAACCAAAATGACCTCTTTGTGGAGCCCCAGAGAGACAGCCTGGGGCTCACCGAGGAGGAGGGGTGAGGAGGAGCACCGCTGTGGGGAGTTCACTGGAAACTGCTGTGTTTCAAGACTGCAGTGACAGGAGGAGGTCTCCATCGCAACAGGACACAGGGGCATGACTCCTACCCCAGTTACAGACCAGAGTGGCTTAGGCTTGGGGAAGAGTTGTTTCTTAAAGAATTCAGAACATTTCTTTAATTTGCATTTCCGCCCTCTGGGGCTGGATGCAGAGATGAAATGCAACCCAGATTCCTGCCCATGAGGACGCAGATTTACATTTAAGTCAAATTCAGTTTTGCAAATATGCCTTGCTCCAGGTCACCTGGTGGATACAGTCCGGGTCCCCAGGAGGCCACCCTTCACTAAAGCACTGGCTTCAGTTCCTGGCTCACTGGGGTTTGGCTGAGTTTATGTCCCTTTTGTTTGCAGAAGTGTCCTGCTTCCAGTGCTGAAGTAAAGATTGTACTGTGTCCCTTCTCCTCTTCTGGGACCCGTCCTGCTCCCACTCGGGTGGAAGCCATGATAGATAGACCCTCCCTGCCCTTTCCTGACATAATCATCTTGTAGCATTGTGACCTGGGACAACACATAGTATCCCTCATCTCTGTGTCCTCATCTATAAAATGCAGGTGGTTGCATCTACCTGGCAAGGTGTAGTGAGGAGTAGGTGGCCTAGGGCACACAAACACACAACACAGCCCCTGGCACAGCGACAGCATGGGTTCGACATTAGTTACTAGAGTCATCATCAAAGTCTGTTTGGGCTGCTAAAACAAAATGCCTGAGGATGACTACTTTATAAGAAAAAGAGGTTTGTTTTCACTCATGGTTTGGGGATCTGAAAGTCCAAGTTTGAGCAGCTACATTTGGCCGAGCCTCATCCTGCATCACAGCCTAACAGGAGCATGTGTGAGGGCCAGAGTGCATGGGGTAGCCTGTTTTAAATTAATAGGATTCTTTGTGATGTTTTCATACACACATCTATCACACATGGATCCTGTCCATCCACCCTTCTACCTGACCCCCTGTTCTTTCCCTCTCTCTCCCCCACCACCCTTTCCAATTCCTCATAGTCCCTGGGGCCTGCCTGTCCCCCTCTCTGCCTTCCTAGTTTCCACATATGAAAGCATGTGACATTCCTGTTTCAGTGAATAAATCGTTTTGCCTAAGATGATATAGTCCAGTTCCATCCATTTTCCTGTACAGACAGGACTTCATTCTTCTCTATGGCTGCGTAATATTTCATTGTGTGTGTGTGTGTGTGTGTGTGTGTGTGTGCGCGCGCGCGTGTGCGCATCTGTTGGCGGACACCTGGGCTGACTGCACACCTGGGCTGTTGTGACAGTGCCGTGACAAACAGGGGTCTCTTTGCCTGCTGACCTCATGTCCTTCAGAGGTGCACCTTGAGATGGGACAGCTGGACCCTGTAGCTCGGTGTCGTTTCCGCCCAGCACCCAGGGCCCCGTTCCGCCGTCCTCGTCCTCACCAGCGTGTTATTGACTGATCGTCGCCCTCCTAACTGGCTGAGCTGGGACTGTGCTGCAGTTCTGATCCGCGGTTCCTGGGGGTGGCCCTGCTCTGTCACTACCTGCTTCATGGCTACTCGCTCTGAGACCTCCTCACTCCTGTGAGATGGCGTTCACCCCTTCCACGGATGGGCCCAGTGGCCTCACCGTCACCCCAGCCCTCTCTCTCAAAGTGACCTGCCTTTCAGAGCCATTGTGTTGGGGACCTGGCCTCCAGGACCTGGACATGTAGGGACAGACTCCCTGCGCACCGTAGCAGAGAGTGTTTCCTCAGAAGGGAGGGAGCACGGCCGGCCGTGCACACGTGGGAGGAGGGAGCTGGGGCCTGCGTCCACCGGTGGCCGACCGAGAAGCAAAGGCGTTTTGATGGGTCCATTTAACAAATAGTTGAAATGTTTGCTGAAGCAGTCTTGGGCTGTGGATGGTCCTGGGCAGTCACAGGCAGGACGCCGGCTACTGTGGCCACGGGGCACACGAGGTCCACGCAGAGGGAGGCCCTGGTCAGCTCCGGGGTCCGGGGGCTGCTGCGGTTCAGCTGTGTCCTCCCTGAATTCCTGGGCTGGGTCCTGACCCCAAGCCCTTCGGCCCGTGACTGGAGATGGAGGCCGAGCCTTCCCAGGGACAGTCAGGCTGCTGGGGGGCAGTGGGTGGTCCTGACCCCAAAGGGGATGCAGACACGTGTGCAGGCAGAGAGCACGGAGAGATGAGGGCAGGGACGGCCCCAGGAGGGAGGCCAGGCCCCAGGAGGGAGGCCAGGCCAGTCCTCGGAGTCTTCAGGAGGAACAGCCCTCCACAGTCCCGTGGACCTCAGCCTCCAGGGCTGTGGGCACCACCTGTCTGTGCCACCCGCCCGTGCACCTTGTGTGGCCGTCCCTGCCCTCGCGGCCTCCCTGAGGTCCAGGTGGCCGAGCTGCTGAGTCAGGTGCCATCACATCTGGGACGCCTCCTCCCCTGCTTGACCACAGGCTTGCGGGCCGCCCCCTCCCTGGCCTTCCCTCAGGGCTGCCCTGAGCTGACCGCAGCCCAGCTGCTCCCTGAGACTCCAGGGAGTCCGTGTGGCAGGAGGAGGTGGACTCCCAAGGCTTTCTGAAGGACCAAGACCAGGGTGGAGCAGCTTCCCAGGAGGGCACCCGGTCGGCTTCTCAGCAGGACAGCTGTCACGCCGCGGGCCTCCTGGAGGTTTGGTCTGCCACTGTCTCATGACCTCTGCTGTGGTTTTGACCCTCAGGGTCCCCTAAAGGCCCATGTGTGAAGGGCTGGGCCCCAGGGAGCTGCTGCTGGGAGGTGGTGTGGTCCTTAGGTCACTGGGGTCCTTTTGATGGTACTGCAGGACTCTCCATTTCCTTTCCTTGCTTTGGATCTCAGCTGTGAGCAGTGTGAGTGGCTTTGCTCCACAGGGTGCCCCTGTCATACTGTGCTGCCTCCACACAGGCCCAAAGCAACATTCCCACAGATCATGGACTCCTCCATTACTCTGAGCCAAAATAAACCCCTTTTCTGTATAAGTTGATTATCTCAGGTATTGTGTGATAGCAACGGAAAGCTAACTAACATAAGCCATGTTCTAGAAGCAGCATCCATTTGGCAACTCACGGGGAGGGGGGGGGGAAATGTTCTCAATGTATCAGTCTTTCTCTCTCCCAGTGGAGAAATTGTGAGATCTTAAAGGTAAGCGGATAAAGCAACCCTCACCATTTGCAAAGGGTATGTCTAGAGTCCTTCATGAATTTGAGGACCCATAAGTTCATAAGTCTTTTGTTAGACATTTGAATGAAATGTGTCAAGCACACAGACAAAGGTGGCAATGTGATGCACACCAGTGGATCTACCCTTCTTCCAGTTTAAGAAATAAAATGTCATACACAATTACAGCCACTTACCCTAACCCTTTCCCTCCCTAGGGTTACCATGGGCATTACTATGCAGGTTTTTACCCTTCTGCTGATTAGTATGTAGCCCAGAGCATCGTGTCCTATTTTTAAACTCTACCAAAATTAAATTAGATCATTCTGCCTCTGATTTTCCTCATTGGCCATTACTTTCAATGTTTGCTTTAGGATGTGAACACTTCATTCCCTGCTCCCCAGTAATCCCTGTGATCATTCTAGAATCGATGACACATCCTCCTGTGGCTGAGGAGGATGGGCACTCTGTTTGGGTTTCCTTGAGGACATCCATGGGAGTCTGGGTGGTCTGTGTCAGAAGCCACACACTGAGAAGGGGTGGAGTTGCACATCCTGGAATTAACAAGCTGTTGACAGATTATTCCCCCGAGGGGCAACTCTGATTTCTACCTGTAATTTTGATATTCTTTTTGGCCTGTACCTAGCCAACACTTGATACTTTCAGGCTTTAATTTTTTGGCCAGTGAGATGAACGAGTAGCTCACTGTGGATTCAGATTGCGTCGCCTAATACTACTGAGGTTGAGCCCCTGGGAAATACTTATTGTCCACTCTGATTCTCCAAGGAAACAGGCCTGATGCATTTGGGTCTTTGCCCAATTCTCCAATAGCCACCACCACAGAGGACATCCTTGTCTATTCCTGGAAACTCTTCTCAAGTCTTAACCTCAAGAATGATGCATGCTGTTGGTTGTTGATATTGAACTATGAGCAGGTGACGAAGCTCACACTATGTTCCCAGTTGCTAAGGGTTTTATGAACTATGATGAATGGATACTGACTTTATGTTTTTAGCGAGACATTATGTATCTAAATGTGCATGAGGCCAGGGTTCAGCATGGCACATTTCAGGGGGTCCGCATGCCTGTGTGAGTGGCGGCCGTTCACAGAGCTCAACCCCTTACCTGCTCAAAGCTGCGCCCCATCAGGAATTCTACCCCGTGGATTGGTTTTGCCTTAACGGTAGATGAGCAGAATCACAAGCACAAACTTTTGCATGAGTCCTGACATGCACCCACCTTGTCCTGGGTGGCCTCAGTTGGTTTCCACCGTTATGTCCCATGACAGGACTGTGCTGCTCTGAACTCTGAGCCTGACACATGGGAATAGATGAGCATCACGTGGGCCAGGCTGAGCGCCTTGTCGCGGGCTGTGCCTGTGCCCCTGGCCAAGGCAGCTGCACCCCTGTGGGTTTGCGCTCGTCCCGAGGAGGCCTCTCTTCCCACTCCCTCAGTGACTGCCTGACACTTGATTTTGGCCTTGCGGGTCGGTGGCGGTGACACCCCTGTGCAGTTCTGGTTCACGTTTCTCCTCACTAGTGACGCAGAGTGTTTTAATGCACTCATTTGCATTCTGATGTCCTCTTGTGCGACTTCCCTGTTTGGATCTCTGCCAGCTTTTCGATTTCATTTGCTTCCATCTTGCTGACGGACGGCGTCCTCTGTGCCCTCTGGAGGTGCCCTCTACCCGGGGGACCTTAGCTCCGTGGCGGGCAGGCCCCTCCTCTCTCCTGGGCTGTGCATTTCACACTCTGCCTGGGTCTTTGTGAGCAGATGCTCTCAGTTCAGGTGAACTGATTAGTCTGCCCCTCGTGTTGCTTGGCTTCCCCTCAGATCCTGAAGATGCTCCAGATGGCCCGAGTACCGACCTTCCACGTCCTCTGCCCGCCATCTGCTTTCAGGAGGTGGAATCCCTCAATGGCGTCAGCAATAGGAAGACTCCTGTCACTCCCGACTTTGTGGAAATGCTGTTGGCAAGTTGACGTTAGAAGTGGTGTTTGTTTAGAGCTCGGACTCACTCTGACACGTTGAAGACGCTCACTACATCCCCAGCCTCCTCCAGGACCGTGGTTCTACCCGTCATAGGCAGATCTGCAACCTGCTGGAGTAGGTCTTTACCATGCAGTGTGTTGGGAGGGAACCCAGGACTTCATGCATGCTGGGCAAAGGCTGTACCACTGAGTCACACCCCCAACCCCTTATTTATTTGAAATTTTCTTTATTAATATAGTTTTTTACTGTTCTTTTAGTTATACATGACAGTAGAGCCTTTTTGCACATATCATACACACGTGGAGTCCAACTTCCCATTGTTGTGGTTGTACATGGTGTGGAGTCACACTGGTCATGTGTTCATATCTTCATAGGAAAGTGAGGTCCCATTCATTCCACTGTGTTTCCCATTCCCATCCCCCTTCCCTTTAGTCCCCTTTGTCTAATGCAGTGAACTTCTATTCTTCTGTTCTTCCCTGACCCTTGCTTATTGTGGGTCAGCATTTGCATATCAGAGAGAACATTCAGCATTCGGATTTTTTGGACTGGTTTGTTTCATTTAGCATGATAGTCTCCAGTTCCGTCCATTTACTGGCAAATGCCATAATTTCATTCTTCTTTATGACTGAGTAGTAGTCCATGTGTATACATGCCATATTTTCTTTACCCATTCATGTGTTGAAGGGCACCTAGACTGGTTCATAGTTTAGCTATTGTGAATTGAGCTGCTATAAACATTGATGTGGCTGTGTCACTGTAGTATGCTGATTTTAATTCCCTTGGGTAGTATCTGCTGAGGAGTGGGATAGCTGGGTTAAATGGTGGTTCCATTTCAAGTTTTCTGAGGAATCTCCATTCTGCTCTCCAGAGTGGTGGCACCCATTTGCAGTCCCACCAGCGATGTGTCAGTGCACCTTTTCCCCACAGCCTCGCCAACATTTATTGTTGCTTGTATTCTTGATAATTGCCATTCTGACTGGAGTGAGGTGGAATCTCAGGGTAGTTTTGATTTGCATTTCTCTGATTGCTAAGGGTGTTGAATATTTTCTCATGTATTGTTAATCATTTCATTTTTTTTCTTCTGTGAAGTGCCTGTTCAGCTCCTTTGTCCATTTATCGATTGGGTTATTTGGTTTTCTGGTGTGAAGTGTTTGTGTTCTGTATATGTCCTGGGGATCGGTGCTCTATCTGAGGTGCAGGTGGCAAAGACTTTTCTCCCATTCTGCAGGCTCTCTCCACACTCTTGTCTCCTTGGCTGTGAAGAAGCTTTTTAGTTTGATGTCGTCCCATTTATCGATTCTTAATTTCACTTGTTGTGCTGTAGGAGCCTTTTTGAGGAAGTCGATTCATAAGTGACATGGTGGAAAGTCACGCAGGGCCTTGATCCACTTCGAAATGAGTTTTGTGCAGGGTAAGGAGCAGAGGCTTCATTTCATTTTATTACGTAAGGATCTCCAGCTTTCCCAGCACCACTTGTGGAAGAGACCATCTTTTCTCCAATATGTTTAGGGTGCCTTTGTCCAGTATGAGGTGACTGTGTCTAGGTAGGTTTGTCTGTGTCCTCTCTTCTGTCCCTGGTCTTCTTCATGCCTGTTTTCACTATAGCTCTCTAGTACAGTTTAAGGTCTGGTACTGTGATCCCTCCTGCTTCACTCTTCTTGCTAAGGATGGCTTTGGCTATTCTATGTCTCTTTTTTTTTTTCAAATGAATTTCATAGCTGCTTTTTCTTTTTTTAATATTTGATTTTTAGGTGTAGATGGACACAACACAATACCTTTATTTTTTTATGTGGTGCTGAGGATCGAACCCAGGTCCTATTTCAATGAAGAACGGTCACTGGGATTTTAATAGAAATTGCATTAAATCTGTAGAGCGCTTTTGGTAGTATGACCATTTTGACAATATTAATTCTATCTATCAAAGAATAAGGGAGATCTTTCCATCTTCTCAGGTTTTTCCCAGTTTCTTTCTTTAGTGTTCCATAGTTTTCATTAGAGGTCTTTCACTTTTTTTGTTACATTGATTCCCAAGTTATTGTTGTTGTTGTTTGAGGCTATTGTCAATGGAGTGGTTTTCCTCATTTATTTTTCAGTTGATTCCTCATTGATGTATAGGGATGCGAATGATCTATGGTTATTAATTTTATATCCTGCTACTTTGATGAATTCATTTATGAGTTCTAGAAGTTTCCTGAAAGAGTCTTTTTCTTGGGGGGGGGTTCTTCTAAATATAGAATCATGTGGAAGGCAAATAGGGATGGTTTGAATTCTTCTTTTCCTCTTTGTGTCCCTTTAATTTCCAGCCCCTCTATGATAGCTAATAAAAGTCACTTAATGTCATTCAATTGGTGGTAAAATTTCCACCAGTGTCTAGAATGTGCCTTTTATAGGTCGTTTATTGAAATTAGATCCAAACAAAGGTCCATCCGTTCTCTGTGTTTTGTTTTCCTTATTTTTTATTTGTTGGTACTGGGGATTGACCCAGGGGTGCTTTATCACTGAGCACATCCCCAGCCCTTTAAAATTTTTACTTTGAGACAGGGTCTTGCTAAATTCCTTAGGGCCTTGCTCATCAGCTGGAGCCTGTGATCCTCAGCCTCCTGAGCCCTGGATTGCAGTGTGTGCACGGCGCCGGCCCTCCTGTTGTTGAGATTCTGATTTCTCCATTTTCATCACTGCTCTTGCCCACAATTGTTGTATCTGTTTAAAAATTAGTTTTCCGTGACATTTACTCTGGTCTTAAAAATGTCTAGTGCACTGGACGTTATTATTCTCCCATTGGTTCCCCTGGCCCTTGTGTGGAGTATGGATTAGGTCTGATTGAATGATTTTCATCACGAATTCTTCACTCGTGGGGCTGTGCACTGTTGGGCTGTGTCACCTCGTGGTGGCCAGGCTGGCGAGTGGACTGGAGAGTGACCATGTGGTCTCTTCCTTATAACTCCCTCCTCCGCCTGGTAATCAGAGCATCCAGCAGAGACGTTACCGGCATCGGTTCTTAATTAAGAGCTGCAAGATGGTGAAACCGACTTCTCTCCTTGCCCCTGGGAGGTGAAAGAACTCCTCTGTGGCTTAGTTACCCTGGAATACAGATCATTCTAGGACCAAAGGGGCTTCTTCTCCTCGGTCTTCAAATTTCAGGGAAGTTGGTCTCTGCAAACCCAGCTGTTGTCCAGTGAGATTTTTCTTTTTATGAAGCTCGTGGTGAAGTCGTTGTTTTTGATTAATGTATTTTTGTATAAATACATTCCATGTATTTAATAAATTGTAGCTGCACTTCACATAAAGTTTTAAGGTGACTCCAGCACAGGTCACTATGTGGAGCGGGAGTGGAGGCAGGGAAGGGCAGGGCGGGGCTTGCTGCAGGGCCAGTGAGTGGGCCTGACTGCAGCCACTGACCCTAGATTGACCCAGGCCCTGGAGCAAGGGAGCCACATGATGGGCCAGCTCGCCTCCTGCAGGGAGAGAGGGACAGTGACCAGAGGAGGGAACTGGGCCCCCCAGGCTGTCTGTTCCCTCAGAATCCTGTGGTGTAGCCCCATCACTAGGAGCATGGGTTGGGAGGTGGTAAGGTCATGGGATGGAGCCCTCGTGAATGCAGTTAGTGCCCTTGAAAGAGCGCCAGCCCGATCCCCATTCCTCTTGCCAAGTGAGGGGCCTCGTCACACACCAGATCCCCCCACACCTTGGGCTTGGACTCTCGCTTCCAGGGCATGAGAAGGCAGTGTCCACCTGTCCGCGGCCGTTTGTCCAGCAGCCCAGCACACCGGCACACTGAACGCAGTCAGCAGAGCCATGGTCTGGCCTGGGGACATGGTGCCACTAGAGGCCAGCAGTTCTTGATCCCCAGAGGGTCTGGGCTGTTGGCACAACCAAGTCTGTCACCCATACCTTTAACACACGCACGTGCACATGTCAGAGCCCTGCCGGGCTCCCCACCTCTCTTGGGATAGGACACCATCCTTACCAAGCCCTCCCAAGCCCAGCCTGGTGAGTCCCTTGGGGGGACTCCAGGGACAGCTCCTCTCCCCATCTAGTCTGAGCCTGCTGTCCACCGCTTGGAACAGTCCTCTCCTCCCCAGTTCTGCCCCATATCCTTTCTTTTATCTTTCATTGTTTTTTTTTTTTAGTTACATGTGACAGGAGGATCCACGCCCTGTGCTTTCTGTGGACACCGTCCAGCTCCTGGGCATTGTCCGGGCTCAGTTTAAAGTTCACTTCCTCCGTGTGGCCCCCTCCGCTCTTCTTACAGCGCTGGGCACCCTCCGCGTGGGTGAGGCTTCCTGTTCTGCCCTAGGCTCCCCAGACCCGGGGATGGTGTCAGCCCCAGGTCTTCTGATTGAGTCTCCTGGGCACCAGGTGATATGAGCTCCCAGCAAACGTGCCGAATGAGCAAATACAGGACCCTCCTGACGCTTTCCCCCTAGGTGCTTTAATTAAATGCTGGGCTTTCTTAAAAACAGTCTGGAGTAGACACAGAGCTCACTTCTATTTAGATCATATCTTTTAAAACAAATCTCTCCTGTCTCCCAATAAAAGGAGCAGCGCAGAGACTCAGGAGCCACCTCCCTGGCCCGAGCCACTGGGGAGGGTGGAGCACCTGATTGGGATCCTGCAGCCGCCTCATTGCACAGGGTGGCGCCTGCTGCCTGTCATTTGTCCTAAGTGCTCAGCACCAGACCCCACCTGAAGATCCAGCCTGGAGAGAGTCTGTCAGAACGACCTCAGGAGGCCGTGAGGGGTGAGGGTGGAGAAGGTCCCTGAGACTGTCATCTCACTGCACAGGTACCCATGGGCTTGCTGTGTCACTGGGGGCCGTGGGACTGGGTGGCTCTGCGTGGCTGTCACGGCACTCATCACCCTGCGCTCTTCTTTGGCTCTGTTGTGTTTGTTGATCGTCCAGCTGGGATTGTGCCCATCTAGACAGGAGAGAGCCTGCCTTCCACCCCTGGGGACTCTCCCCGTGTCCCCAGAGCCTCACATAGTAACGGACACTCGTGGTTTGGGCCCCAACCTGATTCCAACCCGTGCATCTCTGTGCTTCCCCGAGACTCTGCCCTAGAGAGGATCTGAGTTCAGGAAGGAGGGTGTCCCTGTGTCAGTGTGAGAAATTGCTTTCCTACCCTCTGTCCAGGAAAGGTTTAAGAGGGCTCCATAGTGTGACAGGATGGCACAGATGATCATGTGATCAAGACAGAGCAAAACGGGCAGAGACAGTGTTGGGGAGGGCTGGAGACGTGTCCTTAGAAGCCCTCACACAGACGCGAGCTTCCTTGTGGCCAGAGTGAAGAGCGTAACCTGTGCGTAATGCATCCCAGGAACCCTACTGGGCACCCAGGAGTGCCACTCCGGCTCTGAGCCCCGGGGGAGGCTCCCCGGGGGGACAGCCACTGGACATGTCATCAGGAGCTGGTGCTTGCTGTGGCCTTGCCTGTCAGGGAAACGTGGCCAAGTCCCTTGACTACTCATTCAATAAAGACGAGCGTCTCTGCCCTGCCCCTCCCAGGGCTCTGTGGGGCGGACATGTTTCTGGACCATAAAGAACCACGAAGCCTGTGCTCTGGTCTCTGGGGCACTGCTGGCAGTGACCTTTCCAGGCTTCGGGCTTCCCAGCTGTGAGTCCGGTAGAGTAACCTCACCCAGCTTTTTACGAATACAGATGGGCTGATACAGGGCAGAACTTCTCCTGATGGTAATTCCCTCTCTCCTTGGCTTCCTTCCTTCCAGTAAGTAGGAGGGTAGGACCTGGGACTGCAGAGAGTGGTGGATCCAAATTATAGCCACACGGTTCCCAATTCAAACGTTAACTGCCAGCTGCCCTACTCAGATGTCTCTCACACACACACACACACAGTCCTCAGGTGGTTGTGGTGGCCTCCAGGTGCCTGGATGTCAGGATGTAGGGAAATTAATCAAAGTCCCAGGGAAACCATTTCCTGGCAGCTCTAGAGGAACTGGAAAGGCTGTCCTTTCAAAGTGGAGTCTTGCAAATGAGTTTACCTGATGGCGGGTGTTGCCATTCCTGAGATGCCCTCAAGGCATTTTTGATTGTCTATTGCAAAGTACTGGGTTTGTTTTCAAGGGTACTAACCTCTTCAGCAACTTAATCCTTTTTTAGCTACAACTTTAATCATTGCTATTTTTCTGGTTAAACTGCCAGTTTTTAAAAATCTTTCCACTCTGCTTTTTGCTCCTGAATGTCATTCTGAATTTGGGTAAAACCAGCTAGCAATGCCAGGGCCAGGGCTGGATGCTGTGCTGTCTTGAAATGTCCTCCAGGTAAACCAGTCCATCACCTCAGACTCAGCCTCACACAAGGCCTCAGGGCATGGACAGCTGTAGGCAAGTTCCTAGCAGAATGTACCACGAAGGACTTCTAGTCCAGTACCCAGGAGGCCTCATTTCTGTGTGAAATCTCGTGAGCCTGAATGGAGGGTCCCTGGGGGGCCTGTGCTCCCCCCCCACCAATGCATCCATGGGGTGAAGAGCTGGGGCAGGTGGTGCTGTGGGTCACGACAGCCAGTGCTTCCCTGCACCCCTGCACTTGGACAGCAGCCCTGAGACCCCTGCTGCTCGCAGGACCCTCCTGCGGGCCACGGGCACTGCCGAGGCCTGCCCCCAGGAGTCTGCAGTGTAAGAACTGGATGTGGTTAGTGCCCGGCAAGTGCAAGCAGGGCATCTGAGAGTCTTAGGACCTCCCAATGCTTGGCAGCGCATGTTTGTGTCTAAGGAGAAGATATGAAAAGTGTCGGCGTCTGCATTAGAATATTGGCTTCTGTACCTCGCTGGCTGAGCCCGAACTGCTCCTAATGAGGCACTGAGGCACCTTTCTGTTAGCACTGAGCACCTGTGGACCCTGCGGCCTCCCATGGGAAGGGCAGAGTACTGACCTTTTCCTAATGGTACCTGTCATGCCTGCCCCATCCCGCTGCCCAGCAGTTGAGCTGAAGTACTGGTAGATGCTGACCTCAGATGAAGCCCTGCATCCCAGGGTGGTTGTTCCCTGAAAAGATCAGGAAGTGGACCGCTTGGTTTTCAGGATGCCTGGCCGTGGTTCAGCTGTCCGTGGACCTTCCCTCTCCACCACCATGTTGTGAGCTGGGGACCTTACCAGTGATGTGGCCAGATCACTCTTGGTCCACAGCTGCAGGTGGCTTTCAGAGGTGACCAAAGCCCAGCTCCCAGGACTGGTTAGCTCTGATTCTGCTCACCCAGCATGAAGAGCTGAAGGACGAGTTTTGGTTCCAGATTATCTCTGTACAGGTGCACATGCTGGTGTGCAACCACAGGTGCACCTGAGCCTGGGTCATGCTCTGGTCACTTAGTCATCATCCGGTCCCTGTTCAGCACCCTCTGTGCCAGATGCTCTGTGGGTGTGGTGGGCTGAAGGGCTCTCCATGAGCCATATCTGCCTGGAACCTTAGAATGGGACCATATTTGGAAATAGAGTGTTTGCAGTGTGGTCAGTGGAGGGTCTTGGGATGCAATCATTCTGGATTTAGGGTAAACCCTAGATCTAATGACTGGAATCCCAATAAAAAGAGAAAACCGAGACACACCGAGGAGAAGGCCACATGAAGTCAGGGCAGCGGCTGGAGCCACGCAGCTGCCAGCCAGGGAGCCCCAGGGCTGCTGGCCTCCAGGAGCCCCCACAAGAGACAGGAAGGGTCCCCGCACCTTCAGTGGTGGCATAGCCCGGCCAAGACCTTGGTGTGGACTTCTGCCCTCCAGAACCGTGAGAAAGTAAGTTTTTGTTGCACTGAGCCACATAGCTGGTGGAATTTGCTCTAGCTTTCCTAGAGACGAACAGGCTGGGCAGGCAGGAGAGAGGCAGGTCTAAGGGTCTTTGCTTTCAGGGAATTGATAGTTTAATTCTTATCATCTCCCTGAAGCTTTTCTTATCACGGATTCCACATTTCCACCAGCATCCAAATTAACTTCTGTGCCGAGTTTATTGCTGTATAATATTTTCCCATCCCAATTAGGCATGTGACTTTCTGACTGCTTAGACATTCACTGCTTTTGCTGATAAGAGGGTACAGTGAATAAAAAAGAAAGGGTTGGGGGCTTTATTAAGCACATTTGTCAACTAGACAACAAAATAATTTTTAATGAGACTTCCAGGAGCAGCCCCAGCTCAGCGCAGCAAACACTGGCTGTCTATCCTGCTCCAGGCAGAGCGCCAGGTACCAGACGCGTGGCGTGGAAAATGTCTCCTGGAATGGCTGGGCGGGCGCTGGCTCTGCTGGCCAGAGCAGACACTGGCCAGGAGCTGGGTCTCTGCATCTGAACCTCAGCTCTGAGGAGGCCCGTCTTGTTCTGGAGGAGCTGGAGACAGAGGGAGGCTGTGTGTGTGGACAGCCCCACTCAGGGCCGGAGTGCCGGGACACCCCTGTGAACAGGTGCAGTTGGAGTTTTGGGGTGAAGCCAATAACTTCCAGCATTTGGAGTGAGTGCAGTGCCCCCAGTGTCTGCGGGGTTTGGATCCAGACCCCTCAGATACCCAGGTGCCCGTAGGTGCATGTCTCTGACCGGAGTGGCTCAGCATTTGCAGTGAGTGCCCTGTGCCTTCCTGCACCCCAGGTTCCTCAACTCACCTCACACAAGGGGAATAGACAAGGGGGCCTCTGTGCATGCTCAGTGCAGATGCAGTTTTGCCCCCAAGTATTTTCAATGTCTGGTTGAATCTGTGGTTGTGGAGCCCTGAGTACGAGGAGGCTGGACAGCTGCGTGGTCACTCAGGAGAGTGGCTATCTTGTGGGCAGCTGCCGACCCCAGCCCTGGGGTAGCCCATGAGGTTGTGGCCTGGATCTAAGTAGATGACTTACTGAGAGTCAAAATCACGTGCCTCAACAGTGGTGACAGGGAAGGGGAGAGACCAGAATGTCTTCCACGGAGGGCAGTGGGCTGTGACCCTCTAGGGGTTTATTCTGGACTCTGGTGAGAGGAGAGACACTAACTGGACATCCATGTTTCTCCAGGTAGCTAACCACTCTGCCCGGCCTGCCCACAGGGACCTCTCTTTCCTACTCGATACCACCCCAGGCTGTCAACCTGCCTGGCTGTGCTCTTTGCTCCCACCCTTCTGGACTCTGGCGGGGAATTTTGTGACTCGGGTGCCTTCTGCTTGTTCCCTGCAGGCATCTGCAGGAAGGGTGGGGAGGCCTCTGGCTGCCTCCAGGGAATGAGACCTGAGGGTAGGAGGCTGCTGTGACAGGGCTCCTGGGCCAGTGCTCCAGGCAGAGGCAGAGGGCCAGCTCTGTGGCTGCAGAGAGGCGGGGTGGAGGAGCAGGCCTGGGTGCCACTGTAGAGGGCAGGGGGCCCAGGAGCTTGGGTGTTGTACACACACCGTGGGCCGCTACTGCAGAGCCCAGGGCACTGGGGTGGACTGGGCTCTTGGGAGGGCAGGACAGGTTCCCTTAACCATGGACTGTGGGCAGGTCAGTGCCCAGAGCCAGTGGATCACAGTGAGGTCACCCCTCTCTGAGGACTGCCGTGGTCTAATGGCCAGTCCAAGGTAACCCGAACCCGTCAACAAGGAGCATGGAGCAGCTGATCATGTGGACAGTGGCTCCCTGGAGCCACCGTCTTCCAGGCTGCATGGAGCCTGGTCCTCACTCGCCTCCAAGGAGTGTCCATCCGTCTGGTGGTCAGGCCTCGTCCCTCTGTCCGCTCACCCCTCTCCTGTGCACTCTGTGTCTCCAGTCCCCAGGGTCTTGCTTTCCCTGAAGCTCCACCTGGAGCGCTCCTGTCCCCAGACCCTGTGCAGGGGCTTGTCCCCAAGTGCCCTGACAGGATGAACAGCTCCCTCCCCTGGACCCTATGCCCAACGCTGCCCTGTACTGTCCTCCTGATTGGTGACACTGGGACCTGGAGACAAAGCCCTGTCACCATGCCCATTGGGAGGGACATAGCACTGACACCCAGCAAGCTGGGGCAGCCCTGGCTGAATCCCATAATGGGACCCGCCCCACCCCACAGGTTGCCAGGCTGGGCCCGCCTCCACGCTGCGCAGGCCCTGCCCTCCTGCCCTCCTGCCCTCCTGCCCTCCTGCCCTCCTGACCTCCTTCCCTCCTGCCCTCCTGCCCCGGCCCTGCCCTCCTGCCCCGGCCCTGCCCTCCTGCCTTCCTGCCCTCCTGCCCCGGCCCTGGCCCTGCCCTCCTGCCTTCCTGCCCTCCTGCCCTCCTGCCCTGGCCCTGCCCTCCTGCCCTTCCCCTTCCCTCCTGCCCTCCTGCCCTGTGGTCTCCTGGCGCCCTCAGGCTGTAATCAGGTGCCAGGGTCCCACATCCTGAGTTCCTGCTGCGTGGCATCTCCATCTCCTGAGGTCTGGATGTTTCCAACAGCTTAGACATGCAGCGGGCACCCCTCTCCCCTCCTCGGGACCCTCTATCACTCCTCAGCATGTTTGGAAGACCCCCCAGAGCCCCGGCCTTGCAGCCTGGCTCTTGGCAGCCCTCCACCCCGCCGTCCCAGTCTCTGTCCCATGGCCGTCCTTGCCACCTGCTGCCACACGGGTCCGGACAAGGGAGCTCTTCTCTGCCTGCAGGGCCACCCACGCCAGGGGCTGCCCATGTGTCCTCACTGTGTTCCTGACTAGCTCCACCACCCTCTCCTCAGGAGGGCCAGCTCTGACCACCCTGTCTGAAGGAGCGCCTCCTGACTAGTCGCCCCTTACCTGAGGTGGTCGGCGGAACACCTGCCCCCAAGGACATTCCTGTCTGCGACCTTGGGACCTGTGTGTACACTGTGTTACGTGACCTGAGGGACTTTGCAGGGGGTCATTAAGGTGAGCATCTTGAGACGGGGAGATAACCCTGGACTGTCCAGACAGACCCGAGCTGCAATCGCAGGTTCCTTGACAGAGAGGCAGGAGGGTCAGAGAGGTGCCGTCAGAAGCAGAGGCCAGAGTGATGCGGGGTCACTGAGGCCAGAGTGGCCTCTAGAGGCTGGAAAAGGTCAGAGGCAGCCTCCCCTCGAGGGCCTCCAGGAGAAGTAGCCCGGCCCACAGTGAGGACCATTATATTAAGTCAGCAGATTTGTCCTTTGTGCCAGCAGCACTGGGAAGCGCTACACCAGGACTTCCCACCGTTGAGTTCTACTTAACGTCCCTTGCACCAAAAGGCCAGCTCTCTGGACGCAGGGCTTGGTGTGTGGAGCTCACTGCCAGCTCCGGGTACCTGGGACCAGCCTGGTACCCAGCACAGCCTCAGCCATCGCTTCCCCCAGCACGGGCCCGCTGCAGAAAACTGTCCCCTCACCCCGCGGCCTGTCTTGAGTGGGTGACTGATGCTGGGTCTCCCGCTTCTGGGGGGACCTCACCATGTTCTCTCAGGGCAGGGCTGGTGATGCGTCTCAGCTGACCACTGAACCTGCTGGCGCGTGGGATTCAGCGTGAACAGAGAAGGGAGCTGAGACTCTGCCACGTGAACGTCGAGGGTCTGGGCTGGCCAGCTCTGGTGGACGCTCCTCAGGCGGCTCTGCTGAGTTGGCCTTTGGCTAAGCCATTGTCCATAGCCCTCCTCCTGCCTGGGAGAAGCAGGCGCCACAAGCCCCGCTTTACAGACAGGAAAACCGAGGCTCAGGAGGTTCTTACTACCTCGGGTTCGTGCTGCCCTGGGACCGGCGAGGTTTAACCAGCCCAGGGGACACAGCCACTGCTCTCCACCCCATGCCTCCTGCCTCCCCGACACCAGGTGGCCACTCAAGCCCAAAGGTTTAGAGGATCAGGCAGAAAACAGTGGCGTGGTTGGCAGGCACCTCACACACATCACCCCACCCAGCAAGCCAGGTGGCCAGCTGGGAAAGCCACTCAGTGGCACCAGCCCGGCCAGCGGAGCTCAGGGCTTCTGCCTCCAGGGCAAGAGGGATGTGCTGGCTTCCCTGGGCGGTGCCCGGGATGCTGCTGGGGTGACTGGCCACCAGAGCCTCCCAGATCAGCTCCGGAGAGCAGGGACGCTCCTCGGAACGTGCAGGCCTGGAGGAGGTCAGGGGAGAGGCCTCTGCCTGCACGTGGGTTCAGCAGGGCCACGCTCACAGCAGTGGCAGCTGGCCCTAGTGGGCCTCCCTGTCCTCACCTGGTCCTTCCTGTGACGTCATCAGGCCAGTGTTCATCAGTGGGAGGAGGTGAGGGGGAGCCACTCAGAATGGACCTGACAGGAAGGCGACCGCCCGCAGCCACTGGCTCAGGCCCCGCACACCTTGCTTGTGCCGACCTGTTGACCTTTCACAGCAGCCACACCAGGAGGTGTTTCACGTCTAATAATGAGTACATCATTAAGGGGAAGCTGAGGCCCAGAGAGATTAAGCAACTTCCCCCAGGTCACCCAGCTGGTGATTCGAATCCAGGCACCTGGCCCTGTACTCATGCCCCAAACAACTCCTGTTCTTTTGCCTTAAGTAAAATCACAAAGGAGCTGTAAATTCCACAGTAAAGTAGCATTTACAAAGCCCTTTCTATGTGCCAGGGCTTGAGAGTCAGGAAGAAATGGTTCTGGCAATGGCTCACCCGACTCATTGAATAGGAAGGTTGTCTTTTTCTTATCTAGTGCATGCAGAGGTCAGGAGCTGCAGGCCTGGCACAGAGGCTCACCACAAGGAATGACCTCTCTGCCTCTGTGTTTGTTACTTCTCAGTCACAAGATGGCTGCAGCAGCTCCAGACGGCTCAGAATGGAACTGGCAGGGCAGTCACATTCAGGGCAGGAAAAGTGGGAAGGTTAAAGGTATATCTGTTCTCTTATCAGAAAAAAATGCTTCCTAGAATATCTCCAACAGTGCTCTGCTTAGCTGTCGCTGATGAGGCCTGGGCCACAAAGATCACTGTTGGCTGTGGAAGTGGCTGGTAATGAGGGGGACACTAGTCAGTGGTTCTCACAGTGTGGCTCCCTCAGCATTGTCTTGGACCTTGGCTGGAAATGCAAATTCTCTGGCCCCTCCCCAGAAGCTTGGGACCTGGGACCCACCCACCTGTCCTCACGAGGCTCCAGGTGAGCCTGAGGGTCCCACTGGGTTCCTGGGTTACATCCCATTGCTGGGGCTGGCCTCTCGGGTGCCAAACAGAGCTGGGGGTCAGAGGGAAGGCTGGTCAGCCTGGCTGAGCAGAGAGCCCGGTATTTGGTGAACTTCAGGGCCCAGATGCCCCTTCACAGTGCCTAGGGCGGCTCTCAGGGCGCTCTGACGGTTCCCACGTGTGGGGTGAGGCCCCTGGCGCCCTCGGCTCTGCCCGTTTCCACTCGGGGGCACACTTAGGGAGTCATGCTTGGTGACCACACACTTCTGGAGGTGCAGAGGGCTCTGCTCCAGAACGCACTCAGCATCCCCATCACCCTCTGACCTGCAGGGCTGCAGCAGCGTCAGGTGCCACAGTTAGTAGTGACCAGCTGCCCCTTCCCCAGACCAGGGGTTCCAGGGATGCAGGACCTCCGGGCTGATCTAGAAGGTTCCAGGCAGAGCAGGGCGGAGGGTCACTGGAGAGTGACTCTGACCTACTACCTGGCCGTCCCCTCCTGGTCTAAGCCAACGCCCCTACATGATGGCGAGATTTCTAGGACTCGCCTCTGGCTCTCCCAACCGTCACCCACCAGGTGGCCTTCACTAGTTCCCAGTGTACTCTAGGCCTGTGGTGCGCGTATCAGCATGCCAGGTCCCAGGAGATGTCACTTTCAGCCACATGCTCGAAGTCATTTACACTAACTTATCTAAACAAGCAAATAAACATTAATCCAGAACCTTTTTCCCCTGTTAGGTTAGAGTCCCCCAGGAAGCCGCGTGGATGGGTGGGGACACTTACTACATGATCCATCCACACGTATTAAATAATAGCGGCTTTGGCCTTTAACTGTTTTCTTGCTAACTCCCAACACCTGCCCGTTCCTAGACAAGACGGAAGAGGAGGTGGGTGGAGACCCGAGTGTCACATCTAGGAGGCTCAGGGCTGGGTTGGGGGACAGACCAGGAGGGCAGCAGCCAGGGCTCCCTTCACCTTGCATGGAAGCTGAGGTGGCTGACCCCGCCCACCTGCAGAGGCAAGTCTGGACCCCATGGCCGGCTCCTCGTGGTGGCCCTGACCAGCTTCCGCACGATGGAGACAGACAGAGCTATGGCAGGGCCGGGGGTGTGTGGGAACCCCTGAAGTCCCTCACCAGCTCCGTGCCGGTAGCTCATACCACTTGATGGAGCAGGAGGCCACACGTGTTTAGGGAAGTCTCCCCCCACCCCCGGACACCAGAGTAGAGGGAGCCACGTTTCTCATCCCCAAACAGAGAGCTCGTGCCTGGGGAGAGGGGTGGCGTGCTGGCTTATCCTGAGTGCTCTGTGAAGGCAGAAGCCCTTGCTCCTGTTTTACAGGAGGATGACTGAGGCACACAGGGCCAGGTGACTCGTCCACGGACACAGCGAGTGTGGCCACGTGGGTCGTGGCCTAAGCCGTCTGGCTGGACACTTGGGAAAGCCCCGGGATACTCCCAGGAGGACGTGGTTTGCAGGTGCCGGAGAAGCTTCCCAAGATGGCAAGCCCCTGGGCAGTACGTCATGGCCACAGGGGTCCCCAGGTAGGGCAGAGAGGGCTGGCTTTCCAGACAGGGTCACAGCAGTCACCACAGCTTGCAGCAGCAGGGTCCTTAACAAGGTGGCTGTGCCGCTGTGCACCTTGGGCTCACTGGAAGGAAGTGGGTCTGCTAGCCCGCTGCTGGTCACTCCAGGAGCTGCAGGCCGGGCCCCACGTCCTTCCTTTCCCCTGACCCTTGTGAGTGAGTAAGGGGTGAGGGTGAGGAATTTCTTCTGGCAAATCATTCTGAAGGTAAACAAATCCAGGTCAAAGCAGCAAGGTCTGCTGGGTTAACCGTTAACCCGCGTCTGTGCTGGGCACCAGGCTGTCGTTCGCTGGGCTCTGACTGTGGCTTGGCCCAGACACCATTCACCATGATGACCTCCATGGCCGAAGCCTCGTAGACGGGGAACTGGTTGTGCTCCCTTCCTTCCCCACACCTTGCCTCCCTCCCGCGCTGACCAGTCCATCCCTTCATCTTTGTGAGCAGCGGGTGTCTCCTAGTTATTGGAAACTGGCTGCAATTCAGTCTCAATCAGAAATGTTCACCAGACTCTTATCATGCACAATACGGGGATGAGTCAGTGCTTCCTGAGTTAATGAATGTGTGTTGAGCACTGGGGTCCCAGCACTGCGCTGGGTCCTGGGGTCAGTAACAAAACAAGCACGGCCTTTGACCTCAGGGGCTTGGGGTCACGGGGAAGGTGAGCTTCATCAGATACGTGGGCCATGGCTCCCTCCGCAGTGCTGCGAGAGGGGTCCTGAGGGCCCGTGGGCTCCTGGGGGGACTGCAGCCTTCCTGGGACGCAGAGAAGGGAGCCGTGTGGCAGAGGCACAGGGCGGTGGTTCTCGCAAGGAGGAGACCCTGCCTGGAGCCCAGGGGATGGGGCGCGGTGGGAAGACAGGGGGAGAGGCAGCTGGGTCCCCGCAGCCCTGACAGGAGTCTGCTCTTTCCACTGAGAGGAGGGCCGGGGAGGGTGAGCAGAGCAGCAGCGCTCTGCCCGGCTCACGTGTCCCAGCTGGCAGAGGCCGAAGGGACCTTGTGAGGCCACTGCCCTGGTGCAAGTGGCAAAG
The DNA here is from genome assembly GCF_964194105.1 of Spermophilus citellus. Classification (NCBI taxonomy): domain Eukaryota; kingdom Metazoa; phylum Chordata; class Mammalia; order Rodentia; family Sciuridae; genus Spermophilus; species Spermophilus citellus. Next base: position 5,371,581 of record NC_138189.1, on the reverse strand, counting down.
GTGGCTTAGACCATAGGGGCTCTCTGGGGTGCACAGATGTGGGCACTGGGAAGAGGCCAAGTGGACCCAACCTGACACAGGACAGACTGAGGAGAGGACACTGATGAGGAGGGGCTCCAGGCTTTGCGCCTGAGCAGCCGGGGAAGCCCTGCACCCTCCTGGGTCTGCGCCCCTGCTGGGTTGGAGGGCCTTGGCCTCCGAGGAGCTGGGGCGTAGGCACCAGGCCACACAGCCTAAAGGTCAGACACCACGAGGAAAGGAAGGAAGGAGGACAGAGTGTGGACGTAGGAGGCATCTGATAGCCGGCAGATAAGGTCAAGTGTGGCAAGGAGCCAGGCGCAAAGGGGACCGCTGAGTGTACTGCCAAGGAAGCCAAGTGGGCAGTGGGCAGTACCAGGAGGCAGCTCAGGGGTCTGGAGGTCACTGCTCACCTGTTGTGGCATGGGGATGGGTAGAGGCCAGTCGGAGCAGGGTGTGGAATGAGGATGTAGAAGTAGCAGAATGTGGGGCCCATCCAGGAGGGGACGGCGGAGGGGAGGTGTGTGACAGAGCACTGCAGGAGGATGGTGTGGAAAGCGCCCGTCTGCCAGTGGCCACAGTGCTGGGTTAGACAGACAGGAGCAGGCCATGAAGTGGTGGCACCTGTTGCAGGGACACTGGCCTGGGGGTCATGGGTGGGGAAAGGTCTTCCCAGAGAAGGGAGCAGCGTGTAAAGAGTCTGAAAACCAGATAGCCAGCACTTCCTGTCCTCCCCTGGGCCCCCAAGACATGGCCATCCTGCGTGCCGCTGGTGAGAGTTTAACTGCATGTCAGCAGTGTGTGGGGAGACATGGAAGGGGCCGGTAGCTCGGGAGCCCCTTGTAGGGTGGAGGGCCCTGTGGCAGGGGAGAATGGTGGGAACAGAAGACCCTCAGGAAGCCGCTGGCACAGGCCGAGGCCCTGGAGGGGGGACAGGTCTTGAAGCCTGACTGGTCCCTCTTTTCTTTTTCTTTTGCAGTCAGCTTTGACCACTTTCAGATCCTGCGGGCCATTGGTAAAGGGAGCTTTGGAAAGGTAAGAATCTGGCGCATTTCACCAACCCACCCACCCGACGCAGCCGTCCAGAGCCCACCTTGAGGGCACCTGTGTCCCGTGGGTCGTCCTCGTGTTCGTCTGGGCACTAGAGGTTTCAACTTGACAGATTTGAAATGTGGAAGGAAGTCTGAAAGGTCTCCTTTGGATCTGGTGTGATGTTACTTTGAAAATCGAGTTGCCCCTGCGTCAGGGAGTTACGGAGGTGATTATTTCACGATTGATAACGTCACGTCGCCCTCCAGACCTCAGGGGGGAAACGGGGAAGTTCCTCAGACTTACCGCAAAGGCAGCTCTTTCCAGGGGCATTTGTTGTTTGGGAAGTTTGTGTTGGTGATCCTTGAGAGGTGAGAGGCTGTGACAGTTACAAGGGGACAGGGGCTTTGACAAAGCAGAAGGCGTCCCTCAAGCAAGTCCTGGCCTGTCCCGCTGACTCAGCCATTCCCTTGGGCCACGATTGCTTCAAGCACCTACTGAAGGCCAGGTGTTCTCGTCCTTTTAAGCAACTATTAGTATTTCCATTTTACATGCAAGAAGGGCCACTTACCTAGGGTCTTACGGGCAGCAAGTGTCAAAGCTGGGATTTGAACCCAGGTCCATTTGAGGACAAGGACCTGCTATTTCAACAACCCCACGCCTTGGTCAGCCCATTCACAATGTGCAGAGTTCAGCCGAGACATTGGAGAGCTCAACCAGCCTCCCCATCCCTGCCTCCCTCATCTCCTCATTCTGCCAACGCATCCCAGGACTAGTTAGTTAGTCGCTGAATGCACACCTTGTGCCGGGCGCTGTGCTAGACTCTGTCGTGGATCAGTACTGACCCAAGCAGGCCCAAGCACCTTTCTGGAAATGGTGTGTTCAGGAGTCATGCACTTAGCAGAACGTTCTGGAGTTGAACCAAGTTTTGAAACTTCAAACTCTCTTTGTCACATGATCTCTACTTAACCGCAGGCACAGTGTGGTACTAAGAGCATCCTGCCCTGCCAGAATCCCATTTCTGAGTCCTCAATGCACACATTACAAATGTTGGCCAAGCTGGGCTTGGTGGCACACGCCTGTAGTCCCAGTTACTCAGGAGGTCAAGGCAGGATGATCACAAGTTCAGGACCAGCCTTAGAAACTTAGAGAGGCCCTGAGTAAATAAATTAAAATGCTGGCTGTTTACATTGCCCAGTGAGATGGGGCACTTGCCAACTTAACAGAGAGCCTCCGGGCTGCTGACCGGGGCCATGAGCTGCACTAGACCTTGCCATCCTGACAAGACAGAGGGCATCTTGAGGGAAGGCATCCTGGTCAGAGAGCAGCGTGGAAATGGGTCAGTTACAATGTGGTGTGTGACGGGTGATTTTATGTGGGAGACGGGTCTTCAGTCCAGCGCTGATCTGTACGGCACTGTGAAGGTCCTTTTTTCAAAGGTGAGATTGGCATTTCAACAAGGAGACTTTTGAATGAAGCAGACGGCCCTCCCCGGGGTGGGTGGACTTCATCCCACCAGCCGCGTTCCCAGGAGACCAAGCTCTGTGGGGTCCAAGCACTCTGCCTCCTGGTGGCCTTGCGCTGGCATCGGCCCTCCCCTGCGTGTCCAGCCTGCTGGTGGCCCTGCCAAAGTCAGGTCACATTGCTAGCCACTACGCTGACCTGCGTCAGTTCCTTAGAATGAACCTGTCTGTCTGTGTCTACCTGCAGACACAGCCTCGGGTCGTCCTCTGAAGATCCCCGACTCAGGCCTGGTGAGAAGGCCAGAGAACGAGAGCACCCACCGGCTCTGGCCAGGTGGTGAGGGAGGGCCTGGGGGCAGCCACCAGGAGAGGCCATGGCTTGGGGAGCTGTCTGAGCAGTCCCGGGGGCTCTCTGCACCCAGCTGGAGTCCCTGGAAATGGTGCCTCAGACAGGATGTGTGCCACTTGGGGAGCACTGGAAAACCACAGTGAGCCTGCTTTGCTATGGAGCCCACCCAGCCTCCCGGTCTCCACTTCAGGGTGACCAGCCCTGCAGGCCTGGGCCCTGGGGTTAGGAGCTATGGAGGTTCCCACGAGAGGAGCCGCAGTGACCCTGTAGACAGGCTTTGCGCTGTTCAGACACATCCCTTAACCTCTACTTCCCCCCTGAGTCACCCACTCCCAGCCTGCTGTCCTCTGCCTGGCCCTCGCACTGGCCCCCAGCAGGCCCTGCCTCCTCCCTGGCTGGAACGAGGACCTGGACTCGGGGTCTCCCCCGTCCTTCTTGCCTGCACTTCCTAAGTCTAAGGATGTGGCAGGAAAGGCCAGGACTAGAACCTTCAGGTTTCCAGGGGCCCAGTGCTGGCTGCCACCCTCCTGAAAGTGGCCTGGGCACACCCACAGCTTTCCTCCCAAGGTGCTCCTGTGTTCCTGACCCCCACAGCCCATGCTGGCCTCTTCCTCCATTGCCCTCTGGACACTCACTCCAGCCTCCACAGTTGCGGTGGGGGGCCAGTGGCAAGCTCTCCGTCCCTGTCACCTCGCTTTCCCCACCCCTGTAGGGCTGGCTGCACTCGAGAGGGGTGTCAGAGGGACTGGCTGATGAGTCTGTCCATGAGGAGTGGCCCCCCTTGCACAGCACCTCTGGGAAGCAGGCTCCCCTTGGAGAAGTCACCAGCACTGTGCCGTCTGCGCAGCAAGGTCAAGTACGTCAAGACCCAGGCAGAAGGGGCGCAGGTGTTGTGGGAGCCTGGGTGGAGCCCAGCTTGGACGGTTGCCGCGCCTAAGAAGAGGGCACCTTGGTCATTCCTTGAAGTGCTCCCAGGGGATCAGGAGTGGGGAAGTGGAGACTTTAACTGCCTGTGCTTTTCTGAAGTGTGTGGCATGAGAGTTCTGGCTTGGAGAGGAATTTTTAGTACACAAATATGGCACTGGGACAGGAAGTGCTGTTGTGTACATTTAAGTTCCCCAAATATCTCACCATGTTTGACACCTGTCACTGTTGATAAGTGGTGAGGCAAGACAAGGTCCAGCAAGGCTCACGGTCTTTCATGACATTCATCCTTTTTGGAAATCAGAAAGCTCTGGGCTTAACAGTACACTTGCCACTGCTTTTTTTCTAAGACTGTATTTTAACTTGTTATTGGAAGTTTGTATAGAGTTAATTTTAAAAAAAGGTCAAAATAAGTTCATTTATTTATTCTTTCATTTATTCAGTTACTCATCCACCCACCTACCTCCTCATTCATCCATTCATCCATCCATCCACCCACCCACCCACCTTCCACCCATCCATCCAACCATCCACTCAGTCATCCATTCACTCACCTATCCACCCATCCATCCACCCATCCACCCATCCATCCGTCCACCCGCCCACCCGTCCATCTACCCATCCATCCACCCATGAACCCACTCATTCACCCATTTTCAACATGGTATGCTGCAGGACTTTCCCTAGTGGTAACTTTTTTTTTTTTTTTTGCATAAAATTGCTAAGAAACTTTGTGTAGAAGGCTTTTTGTGGACATGATTTCTTTCTCTAAGGTAGTCTAGGATTGGAATTTCTAGATCATAGAGTAAGTATGTCTTTAGTTTTATACCAAACTACCAAAATTTTTTCCAATATGTTTGAGCCATTTTTTTTTTCTCCCACTAAAAGTTCCATTTGTCCCAGCTTCTTCAATCTGAGCTGTCCTGATGCTGTCTTGTAGTGACTCACTGTGGTTTGGACCTGTATTTTCCCTGATGACTGATGATGATGAGCATCGTTTCATGTGCTGTGTTAAGACCAGTTATATATCTTTTCTGAAGGATCTGTTCAAAACATTTTGCCACTTTTTTAATGGGTGGTTTGTCTTTTTATTATTGAATTGTGGGATATGTATTCAGGTGCTAGTCCTTTGTCAGATATGAAACTATTTTCAGAAGACTGGTTTGCTGTAAACTTTCTTTGTATGTTTTAATGCATGGAAGTTCTGAATTATGGTGAGGTTTAATTTCTTGAATATTTTTTCCTTTTAGGGTCATTGCTTTATGTAACCTGCATAAGAAAATTTGGCTCAAGAAAGCATATTCAAGTCATGAAGTTTTTCAAGTTTATTTTCCAAAAGGTTTATGGCTTTAGGTTTAGTTTAGGCTTTTGACTACAAAATCAACCTTATAAACATATGTCTCACATTTTCTGTTTTTTCCCCCTTATGTGAATTTTGATGAATTTTTTTTCAAGGAATTTATAAATTTTCTCTAGATTGGCAAATTTGGCACATAGAATAATTCATAACATTCTTAATTTTTAAATATCCAATATAATCCCTTTAATTTTGTGACATCTGTATTGGTAAGTTCTCATTTATTTCTGATATTACCAATTTATCTTCTTTCTCTGATTTTCTTGATCATTTAGCATTTCAAGGTGAAAACTTTTCAAGGTTTATCATTGACTTTAGATATTTCTCTTGTATAGCATAAAGATTTTAAGCTATAAATTTCTCTCTAAATACCCTTTAGCTACATTCCATAAAAACTGAAATATTGTATTCTGGTTATTTTTTTAGTTCATAGTATTTTCTAATTCAACTTGTGATTTCTTCTTTGACCCATGATTATTTAGGTATATGTTGTTCAATTTCTAAATCTTTGTTTTCTCCTAAACTTCTTATTGTTATTGATTCTAATTTGTTTTATTTTTTTAATTTTTTTAAGTTGTAGAGGAACACAATACCTCTATTTTATTATTTATTTTTACATGGTGCTGAGGATCAAAACCAGTGCCTCACACATACATGCTAGGCAAGTGCTCTACCAGTGAGCTACAACCCCAACCCTGAACTTATTTTATTGTGTTCTGAGAACATGCTATATACTTTTATTTCATTTACATTAATCAAGACTCGTTTTATGATCTTAGTGAACACACTTGATAAAATGTGCATTTCAAAGCAGTTCTGTGTGTGATTCAATAAATACCCATGAAGCCAAGGTGCTCAGTAATGTTATTCAGATCTTCCATGGCCTTGCTGGGACAAAGAATAAGAAATTAATTTTGTTGTCAAAACACTTATCAGAAAGAAAACTATACCCAGATGATTCTGGGGATCTAACTGTTTATCAGTTTTTGAGATAGTCATGTGCAATTTCCAGTTATGAGGGCAGAGTTGGTCTTCTTGCTTTAAGTCTGTCAAAATTTGGTTCTTTACTTTGAGATGTAAAACATTGTTGGAAGCATACACATTGATGATTGTTATGTCCTCATGAAGGACTGATTCTATTATCACTATGAAATAAGAAGAAGAAGAAGAAGGAGGAGGAGGAGGAGGAGGAGGAGGAGGAAGAGGAGGAGGAGGAGGAGGAGGAGGAGGAGGAGGAGATAATTTCTATGTGCTTATACTCTTTATTTTGAAGCATATTTGTTCTAAGGTTAATATTGCCATTCTAATCTACTTACACTTGCTGTTCACATGTCATTGTTTTGCCTTTATTTTCACTTTTTTCTTTATATGTAACATAAATATTTTGAAGACAACATGTAGTTAGGTCTTTCTTTTAAAAAGTTTCATCTGAAAAGCTCTGCCTTTTAATTAAATTGTTTAGTTAATTCACAGTTAGTGTTATGATTAGTATAGTTTACTTTAGGTTTGTCATAGTTTTATTTGTTTTCTTGTTACTCCTCTATTTTTTGTCCTTCTGCTTCTCCTTTCTTTCTTTGTGTGTGTGTGTGTGTGTGTGTGTGTGTGAGAGAGAGAGAGAGAGAGAGAGAGAGAGAGAGAGAGAGAGAGAGATTTGATTTAATTGAATATTTGGAGCCCCTTTCAATTTTTTTTTAAAGAGAGAGGAGAGGGAGAGAGAGGGAGAGAGAGAGATAGAGAGAGAGAGAGAGAATTTTTTAATATTTATTTTTTAGTTTTCGGTGGACACAACATCCCTGTTTGTATGTGGTGCTGAGGATCGAACCCGGGCTGCATGCATGCCAGGCGAGTGCGCTTGAGCCACATCCCTTTCAGTTTTTCAATTTTTCTATTAATTGTATGACTATTCTTCTCCTTATTATATTTTTGAAATACTGCTCTAGAAATTATAATAAGCATCCACAATTTATTTCACAGTCTGCTAAAGTCACACTTTACATAACATGTAATCTTAACTATAGGGCTCATTACCACCCTGTCAGCTTCTATACTACAGTTGTCAAATGCATAACATCTTCTTAATTTTAAAATATCCAATAGAATGCTAGAGTGTTTGGCTCTGAAATGCGTGTGTATAACTAGAGCCAGATAATACAAATGCCCTTATGTATAAAGTTAGAAAGAAAGCCGTCCTCGAGATTCACGCATTGCTTTATGAAGGCTCGCGTCCCACCTGGTATCATCTCCATTCAGGCTGAAGAATTTTCTGTAGTTTGTTAGGGGTGCAGTGCTCCTATTAACTCATTTTCTTATTTCATCTTATTTGGAATGTATTTATTTTACCTTCTTTCTTAAAGAATATTTGTGCTGGATAAACATTTTTGGGTCGACAGGATTTTATTTTCTTTGGTTTACTTTAGAGATCTTGTACCATGTCGCCATCCTCCATGATTCTCATGAGAAGCCACTGAATTCTAGGTCAATATTATTGGGATATACTCTGCTTCTTTTGTCTCTAGCCTTTAAAAAATTTCCTTTTAAAGTTTTTTTTTTTTCTTTCCACTTTTGGAGTTTAACTATGACGTGACTAGATGGGATTTCTTGGTTTTTAAAGAGAGCTCCCCTTTGCTGGGACTTCCCGTGATTTCATGGATCTCGGCCATCTTGACCTTTACACATGAAGCATTTTCATTTACCTGCTGCCATGCTCGTTATGCTAATTACAGCATCGTCAGGGTCATTTTAAGCTACACTTCCATTGATTGTGGCCACATTTTCCTAGTTCTTTGTACATCAAATATTTTGGGGTTGCGTCCTGGACATGGTGAATGTTAAGTTGTAGAAACTTTGGATTGTATTCCTTTTAAAACATATATTTTTAACAAACAGCTATTGGTCAGACTGACACTGCCCACTCTGGCCTCTTGTGGGCCTACTTCTCTTTTCTCCTGGCTGATTCCTTTCAATCTATTTCCAGAATGTGATCTTAGGGGTCAGCAAGCACTGGGCTGAGTTTATGAACCAGATTTGAGGCCATTCTTCTCTGAATTTCTCAGAAGAATTTTAGCCCAGAAATCTTAGGAGGTTTCTCTGTCATCTCACGGACAGTGGCTGCACTTAAATACCAAGCAACAAAACATTTTAAAATCCTACTGGACTTGAGATTTTGTGGACTTGAGGAAGCTTGAAGCAGCCCCTCTAATCTCCAGCAGAGTTGGTGTCCCCTAGAAGCACATCAGCACTCAAGGCAGGGATGGTTTGGGTCCTGTACACTTGTACCTCTTCATGACATTCTGCCAAATCTGTTTCATGGCTGTGTGATTTTTAAATTGGCTACAGCCTGCAGTCAGCTCATGAAAAACTGGTCCACCTTTTCTGTCCCCATCTGTGATGCTGGTTGGCTACTGGCCTGGCTCTCGGAACCTAGTCTAGATATAAAATATCTCAACCCTATGGTCATAATTGATCTTTTGAAACATCCAAGCTTTCTGAGGGTCTGTTTTATGTCACCCTTTGGTTTAGCGATAGCTTGATGACACGTGAATTTGTATGTAACCTACACAAATAAATACCCAGTATTTAGGATGAGCTTGGCTTCCTTTAAAGAAACAGGAAAAAAAGCTTTGTTCCGATCAAAATCCAAATAGTTTCTGCTTTTCCTGAGGGAGGCAGCTGAAGTCCACATGGCTATTATTAAACTAGAATGCAGGTGGGCTGGCGTCACTGGCGTCAGACGAAGAAAACCATCCTCCTAAGAGTGAATGCATGTTTGGGTTTTCTCTCTGCCTCTGGCCGCCCTGATATCCAGCATTTATTAAGAGTTTTCAAGAGAGACGTTCCATTGTGAAGGATGACAATGGCCCTGGTTATCAGCAGGAGCACATGTGAACTTGCAGAAATCTCATTTTACTCTGGAGATGTGAGAAGTCGCCTCCCATGTGGCACCCGAGGACCCAGCCTCAGGCAGGCTGCTGTGCCTAGCAAGAATGTCCTGGTGGCTGCTGTAACCTTTCTGTGACCGCATCCTGGGGTCGCTGTGACACAGCTGGTCAATTTCTCTACGTCCATTTGGGAATCGGGCTGATTCTGATCATAGGAGTGAGGGCACCTGGGAAGCAGATGCACCTCGTGAGATGGAGAGGACGGGGGTGGGGGGCCACGGTGCACCACGGGCTCCTGCCTGCTCTGGACTCCCATCCCCTCTCACCATGAGAGCGTCTGTTCCTTTGAAGAACTCTTCCCCTGCTCTCTGTGGGTCCATCACTGTGCGAGCTCACAGACTGGGGGTTCAGGTCCGAGCTGGGCAGCCCTCTTGTTCTAGGCTCCTGGTGAGGAAGCACCTGGCAGTGGTGGGGGCCGCAGCTTGAGCCAGGACACAGGATTTCTGTGTCCCCTCAGACACCTACAGGGCTGGGTCCTCTCTCAGGGTCCCCTAGGCCCTCCAGGGCACTTCCCCCGATGACCTCAGGACCTCCCATGAAGCCCCACCACCTCCTAAGTTCCCAATGCCACCACCCGGGGACCAAGCCTCTATACATGGACCTTTGAGGGTCACCATCCATATTCAAACCTTGGCACACACAGCCACCCACCAAGCAGAATGTTTACGTATACACACGTACGTGTGCTCTATCGTGGGTCCACCAGCCTGCTGGGCAGTGTGCGTGTACGCTCAGACTCGTTGGTATACCTACAGCCTATCATGTACGGGATCCACACAACACTCGTACAGTACAGAATAGAAATGGGTACGTAGAAATGGGTGAAGAACCCAGTGACTAGTACACAGCCGGTGAGATCTGGTTGAACGGCTTTGCCTCTCCATCAGAGCCCAGAGGGGATCTCTCACACCTGCTGCTTGCGTCCTCCCTCCGGTCCAGCCCTCTCTCTCGGCCCTCTGTGGGCTGAGCCAGCAGAAGAGAGCCAGGGTAAAGTGACCCACTGGGTACTCCCTCAGACACCAACAGGGCTGGGTCCTTGCCCAGGGAAGGCAGAGGGCACCCCGGGAGCACTCTGGGCAGCTTGCTTCAGAGGAGTCTTGCTTGATTGGCAAGTGGACCATCTGCTTAAAGAGCTACAGATTTGAAGCAGAATAAAGGCAAAGTTGATTAAAATCCATGGACTACCTGGAGGCCGTCTGCTCGTTAAGAGCCAAAAATGACTTGGAGTTCTGTGAGAATAGCTCTTAGTGTCTCTCAAAGGAAGATGCTGGACAAACGTGAGCAGGAGCTGCAGAGATGACGCTCCCAGACTCCACACGCCTTCTCCCTGCCTTCGTGACCAGTCCACCACCAGCGTGTGATCCGTGGTCGCAATCCACACCGCCAGGTGTGCGCAGCTGCCTGCGGATTCACAGTGAGAAAAACACCTGAGTAACAGCAGGCTGATGGACTTAGTGCCCAGACTGCAACAAGTCTGTGTAGCAGCTAAGCAAAGACTAGATTTCACATATGTGTTAGTCAGTTTGAATGTCCAGGGAAAAAATTGGCTTATCAAAGTTTTTGTTCACTGTTTAAAAATATTCTTTTAGGATCTTTTTTGTCTTTTAAGTTTCTGGGTCTCCAAGTTAATGGGGACACAGCGAATGCCCAGCAGGAGCTTGGGTTGGACAGTGAATGCTTATGGGCAGCTGCTCTGACCTGGCATTATTCTAGGTTCCTGTGTTGGTGTGGGGACAGGCTCACCAGGGTCCCTGATGCCACGGAGCTAACAGCTTGGAGACAGCCTCACCTCACTGAGAAGAGACCTTTAAGCTGAAACTGCACTGGTAAGAAGAGATCGCCAGGTGAAGACGGGGCAGAGTGGGGCAGAGAAAAGGCCAGCAGACGCAAAGGCCCTGAGGCAGGAGCAGAGTTAGCCTTAGGTGGGAGGTACAGTGCCTGGCGCTGTGTCCACCACTGTGTCCACCACAAGCAGGGTTCAGAATAAGCAGTCGCTCTTTTCAAGAAATTGCAAGAGTTAACTAACTCATTTAACGAGCTTTGGCTCCAGAGTGTAGTCCGACTATGAGACTCCAGACTTAGAGCCTTGGGTTGGCTGTTATCATGACGTGAGAATCATTCCTGGAATCCTGAAAGATGGTGTTTTTATGTGAAGCCTTCATTGTTCTGTAGACATCTTCATGAAGGATGGAACCCATTTCTTTAAATGAAATAACTATTCATTTTGTACTAAGTAGATGTGCTTGGCCTGAGGGCTGCTTCGGAGGGCTTCGCTGGCTCCTGGGGTGACTGCACTGAGAGCTAGTGTCCCAGGAAGTGCAGGCTCATGTGGCTGCAGAGCCGGGCCAGAGCTTGCTGACCATCTGGCAGACGGCTCAGTGACATCTGAGGGGGTGCAGCAGGGCTGCCCCAGGCCTTCACATCCCCAGGGCGCTCTGGCTTCCCGGCCTCCCTCAGGGTGAAGCCAAAGGCACTAAGGTGGGGGGGGGGCAGGTCCCAGGCCTCGTCCTCCCACTTGGCATTTCCTGACACTGTGCCTCCAGGATGACCCAGAAGAGGGCCAGTGGGCGTGTGATCAGCATGGTACTTGGTCAGGAAGCACCCCTCTCCCGTAGAATTGTCCCCAGGCTCTCCTCCGCCTGCAGAGAGCGCTGCCCAGCCCAGCCCAGGCCTCCAGGATGCCTGTGTGTCACTGCCTCCATCCTCCGCGGCCTTTACAGATCCACCTTGGAACCCAGCAGCTCCCCGAGCCCTCAGGACAGCACCGACACCCGCGGGGTGCAGACAGGTGGCCCCGGCTCTGGGAGACCCAGGAGAGACGGGAGACTCCCCAGAGGCCGCACTCCTGGGTGTAGACAGTCACCTTCTCCCTGCGTCCTCAAGGGTCATCCCTCTGTGTCTGTGTCCTGATCTCCTCTTCTTCTCAGGACTCCAGTCGGATGGGATGGGCCACCCTGGTGACCTCATTTTGCTGACCTCTTCAGAGGTCCTCTGTCCATGTGGTCACATTTGGAGGCTCTGGGGGTTAAGATTTCAGCCATGGATTTGGGGGAATATAGTTTAACCCATAGCACGAGCTTTTCCATGCTTTTGTTAGCGCTGTGTACTCGGACACAACAGTGGGGTTCAGGCTGACACCCTCAAATTTCATGGAGTATGATTTGCTCCATTTCAGTCCATTACAGCCCCTGGATACCTCCTCTTTCCCTCCCCTCCTCCCTCTTCTGCTCCTCTTTCTCTAATGGTCTTTATTTTATTTATTTATTCGTTTTTAAATTAGTGATTTGTAGACAAACATACAGGGGGACTTCCTCGTGGTGACTTCATGTAGGTACCTTGCATAATTTGATGCATTTCCTTCTGCAGTTGCTCCCTCTCCCCTCCCCCTCCCTTCCCTCCCCTCCCCAGTCCCTTGCCTCTCCCCTCCCTCCCTCGCCCCTCCTTCCCCTCTCCCCTCACTCCTCTCTCCCATCCCTCCCTTTCCCGTCCCTCCAGTCTCTCCCCTCTCCTGTCCCTCCCCTCTCCCCTCCCTCCCTCTCCCCTCTCTCCCCTCTCCCCTCCCTCCCTCTCCCCTCCCTCCAGTCTCTCCCCTCTCCTGTCCCTCCCCTCTCCCCTCCCTCCCTCTCCCCTCTCTCCCCTCTCCCCTCCCTCCCTTTCCCCTCCCTCCCTTTCCCCTCCCTCCCATCTCCCCTCCCTCCCTTTCCCCTCCCTTCCATCTCCCCTCCCTCCCATCTCCCCTCCCTCCCTTTCCCCTCCCTTCCATCTCCCCTCCCTCCCATCTCCCCTCCCTCCCTTTCCCCTCCCTCCCATCTCCCCTCCCTCCTCTCTCCCCTCCACCCATCTCCCCTCCCTCCCATCTCCCCTCCCTCCTCTCTCCCCTCCCTCCCTCTCCCCTCCTCCCCTCTCCCCTCCCTCCCTCTCCCCTCCACCCATCTCCCCTCCTTCCCCTCTCCCCTCCCTCCCCTCTCCCATCCCTCCCCTCTCCCCTCCCTCCCCTCCCTCTCCTCTCCCCTCCCTCCCTCCCCTCCCTCCCCTCTCCCCTCCCTCCCTCTCCCCTCCCTCCCCTCTCCCCTCCCTCCCCTCTCCCTCCACCTCCCTCCTCTGCTACATGGATCTCCCTTCTGTTTTCATAGGTTGCACCCCCTGCTCTTCTTCCTTCTCTCTTGCTTCTCATAGGAGAAAACTTTCTGGGCCTGGCTTATCTCGCTTAGCAGGATGCCCTCCAGTTCCATCCGTTCACCAGCAAATTTCATGACTTCCTTCTTAACTGTGGCCGAGTGACACTCCCCTGGTCTGTGTCCCTGTCTTCTGTATTCACCCATCTCTTGATGGCAGCTGGTTCTGTAGCTTGGCTGTTGTAACTGCTACTATAAACACCAACATGGCCGCGTCACTAGACTACACCGACTTTAGTTCTTTTGGATAAATCATGAGGAGTGGGATAGCGGGTCCTATGGCACTAACATGTGAAGCATGTCAGTCAAGGCAATCTGCCACCTGTCCCTCGCTTGTCTTTGTCACCTCATCTCTGAGATGTTGTCATGCAACAAGGGCCGGGAGGGCTGTTTCTTGGTGCCACTCACAGACAAGGGCCAGGAGGCTGTTTCTCACTGCCACCGGGAGGCCTGCTGACTCTGACACAGTGGGTCACACTGTGGGCCATGCTCCACAGGGGGACCTTTCCCGGGGTGCCTTCTCCTTTGCACAATGACGGGAGACAGTGTTTTTAGTCAGAGACCAATCCATGTGAGCTCCTGTGCTCTCCCAGCACCAGAGGCCCTGGAGGGTCCCCAGGCCCCAGGCTCCCACCTTGGCTGGCTGGTTCCAGATGTAGCAGCCAGAGTCTCAGAGAAGCAGAAGGGGGGTGTGTAATAGAGGGACATGTTTACGGACCTGATGGGCACATTTTCAGGGCTGGCCAACCTGGAGTCTGGAGGGTAGACTTTCTCTTCTTGGCAGTGACATCTGAGTGGGTCCAGCAGGGGCTTCCCCAGGGCCTTCACATCCACAGGGCACCCCCGGCCTCCCAGCCTCCCTCACAGCGAGGGCAAAGGCACTGAGGTACAGAGGCCCGGTGGAGAACTGGCTGCGGCTCAGGTCTGAGGGCTGCCTACTCCTCCTGCAGGGCTCCATCGTCCTTGGGAGGCCAGCCTTCCTTCTCTTCAGGCCTTCAGTGAATTAGATGAGGCCCACCCACAGGGCAGGGGGCCACCTGATTTCCTCCAAGTGCACCAATTTAAGTGTCACTCACATCCCCAGACTCCCTCACGGACACAGCCGCAGTCATGTTTGACCACATATCTGGCACGTGATCCAGTCGACTGCCGTAAAATCAAGAATCACACCAGACCACCCTCGGGTGGACAGGTTGCCCCGGGTCTGCACCGTGCTCTGTACTTTCGCCTTCGGGACGCTTGCAGAGGAGGGTCCTGAGTGCAGCGCAGGAAGGGGCTTGTGGGGGTCCCTGGAGACCTCCTGACTGGCTCAGGTCAGCACTGCTCCAAGCCCCACTGTGCAGACGCAGAAGCTGAGAATGCTACTGGCAGGAGCTGGCATGTGCCCTGGCAGGGCCCAGGTCTCTGTCCTTCTGCGGGTCACACCTCCTCCCCACATGCCCCCCTCCTGAGGCCGGCCCATGACAACCCGACCAGAGCAGCCCCAAGATCCTCCATACCATGTGCCCCCAGCACTGATCTGCCCGAGTGCTCAGATGACCTCAGGACCGAGGCCAGCGCTGGGTGATCGTCTGTCCCCTGGAGCCAACTGGGGTTAGAGTCCTGAGCAGGAGCCAGTCAAGGACTTTCTGGAAAATTCCCTCAAGGCAGTCCTCCAGGCTGGCTGCGCTGCCCCGGGGCGTGCTGAGGATGCGATTCCAGGACACTCAAGTTTCGGGAGAGCCGTGGAGTTGCCCCGTCAGCATGCTGAATGCTGAATCCCAGGTCGGGATGCCCAGCCCCGGGTGCTGGCCCCTGAGGGCTCCTGACCTCCACCAGCCACTCTCCACCCACCCCAAATTTCTGATGCTCAGTGTGTTTGACACAGGCTTTTCTCAGGGCAAGCGGAGACCACATTAGCTAAAGTTTATTTATTTGTCCAGACACTGTAATTAGTGATGATAGCATCAGGCCTAATTGGATTAGGCTAATGGAGAATGTTAATTGGTGCTTGCCTTTTGGCAACAAGATGGCTTTGGCCAAACTCCTTGTTCTCGCCTCATTAACTGCCATTTCCTTTGGAGGGGCAGCCCTGCGTCCACTTGGGACCTGGTCTTCGGCTTTGACATCGAGGTTCCCAGGACCTGGGCAGAGCCGGCTGCCCTCTCCGTCACCTGGCCGAAGCTCCAAGGCCAAGAGCAGCTCCTGCTTCAGCAGATGCCCTGGGTGGACAGTCACCAGGGACCAGGGCTGGGAGCACGTGAGGCCAGGGCTGCAGGTGGGGTCCCGACATCAACCTGCCACCCCTCCACCGTGCCCCTGGCTGCTCCCCGCGTGGGCCACACGCTTGGCCACACCCATGCACTGTGTCCCCTGGAGGCCTGGGAGGTCATCTTGCAGACCCCCTCTGGGGTGGGGAGAGAGAGGCCTGCAGAGAGCGCGGCTGTGCCGACTGTCACGTAACCCAGCTCTGTACCTCTCGGTCCTGGAGGCCAGAGTCCACCGTGGAGGTGTGGCCGGGGGAGCCTGTGCCCTGCCTCTACCCTGCCTTCCCGTGGCCCCCCAGATGTTGACCTGCCCTGTAGACACGTGGCTGCAGCCGTGGCCTCCTCCCCACTTCTCTGCTCTTCTAGGGAGCCTGTCACCTGATGTGGCCCAGCCTAACCCAGGGCGACCTCCTCGTCAGACCCTTCATTATGTCGGAGAAGACCCCATCTAGGTCCAGGGCTCCCCGAGTCTGTGCAGGCGGTCCAGGACAGACCGGCGATGTAACAACCAAGTTTAGTTCCCAGTCTGGAGGGTGGACAGTGGGGAGCAGGCTGGCACTGGTTGGGTTCTGCGAGGCCCCTCCAGGTCCAGACTGCTGGCTTCCTGCTGCGTTCTCATGTGAACAAGAGCTTCCCACAGAAGCCCACAGAAGCTCTGATGAGCTGACTGACGCTCAGAGAGGGTGGGTGACTTGCCTGGTGTCACACAGTAGAGATGGAATCTACACCCTGGTCCGAGGGCCCAGAACCTGACCCTTCTCCATGCCTCTGTCTTCTGGACACCACTTGTCTCCCAGGCACTAGGCTTTGGGCTCATTGCCCAGCCTGGCCGGCCCAGGAGGAAGCAAGACAGGATTTGTGAACAGCCCCACTGAGGGTCGGCCAGAGGAGCAGGAGCTGGCCAGCTGCCCAAGGCCAGCCTTCTTAGCCGTGCTCCTGAGAAACAGCTTCCCAAGATGCCCTCCAGGGGCAGATCCAAGGCCTCAGTCTACCCAGGAGGGGTCCAGGCCTACGATTGACAGGTCCTAGCCACCCCCGTGCTCAGAGGCCAAGACCCTCGGTGGACTCCTCTTCCTGGACCTGCAGATCCACACTTCCGCCTCCCCACCCCCCAACCCTGGTCAGCAGCCTTAATCTCCCCTGGTGTGGGAGAGTCCACCCTCCACGCCCTGTCCTAACCGTGGGCTCTTGGTCCAAAGATGGCTCTCCAACCTACTTCTGAAGAGTCTCCTCCAATTCTTAAGCAACCTTGAGCTGAGGTGAGGGCCCCACCGCCCTCCTGAGGGCCTTGGTGACCACTGAGTATCACCAGTGTCCCCTGAGGGCCTTGGTGACCACTGAGTGTCTCCAGTGTCCCCTGCACACCACTGACTCTGAATGCAGCCTCCCTCTACAGCTTGGCGAGCCTCTGAGCATCAGCTGAGCTCCTCTTCTGAGATCGCCAGGGAGAACAGGGGTGCAGGGGTGAGAAGTCCAGTTTGGCAGTTCCACCACCTCTGCCTTCAGACGCGGGCTGGATCTGGACTTCCGCTCCATTCCCGGGAACCTTCTTCTCCCTGCATTTTGTATTTTCAAGTTCTCTAGAAATGGGAGCCCCAGGAGGTTCAGCCTCATGCCACTTGGTTGACTGCCTGGAGGTCCCGTGACACCTGTCGGTGAACACGTCTAGCTGCAGTTGACGTCCCTCGTCCTCCGTGTACTGCCAGCCCCCACTCCTTGGCCTCCTCCAGTTTTGCCCAGTGGGCAGCGTGGGTGTTGCTCCTTCAGCTCCCCCCAGGCAGAGACTGAGGCTCGGGGGACCAGAGCTGGAGCTGCACTCGGGGCCTTTCCCAGCCATCCTCCTCTTCCACGAGTAAACTACAGCACATCTGAGCTGGGAGGGGCTCACTTTCCAACAGAAGAGCAACCCAGTGCCCGGAGGAAGCCCGGGCTCCTAGCCAGGTGCCCACTGTCTTATTGCTAGTGTCCCTCCACCTGCCTTGTTCTCTAGGGGGTGGTGGACGGAGGGCAGCTGGGGAGCCGGACAGCTGGGTTTGAGTCTGGAGCCTTTGTGCCTCCCTTTCCTTTGTCCACAGAGACAGCAGTGGAACTGCCCTGGGCTGAATAGCGTCCCACAGTCATGTCCTCCTGGAACCTCGGATTGTGGCCTTATTTGGAAGCCTAGGGATCCTGCATATCTATGATCCTGCGTATCGATGCTTCTGAGATGGAACTAATCCTATGTATATTATTTATTCTATGGTTTTAAATTATAAACTTTTCTAAGTACGTTATTTTACTGTCACATCCTTCTTGTGATGACCTGATTGTTCAATGCCTGCATGATGGGATGGATGGAGATGTAGGCACCGTGAGGTAGCCGTAGGCTGCCATGTAAGGGTCACCTGGACACAACACTGCAGTAGTGCACCCATCAATCGATCACCAAGAGGGACACTAAGTGACTATGGGAAAGAGCATATACAGCATGGATACCCTGGTCAAAGGGATGATGACATCCTGGGAGATGGAGAAGAGGTTTATCTATCTGAGAAAATGCGTGGCATGTTATGAGAAAATGTCAAGGAGAGACTTCTCAGTGGAGTCTTACTTGTTAGAAAGCCACCATGGCACTGAGGTGAAATGTCATCACACTACTTAGAATGCAACTTAGGTTTTATGAGTAATTTATCTCTGGAACTTTCCATTTAATATTTTCAGACTACAGTTGACTAAAGGTGGCTGAGGTCAAGGAAAGAGAAGAGTAAGGTATAGATGTAATTGCTCAAGGTAGGCCATACTGGATTAAGTGGGCGCACACCCACTGTAGCTGGTGTCCTTACAAGATGTTTGGGAACAGAGGCAGACGCACATGGGAGGAGGCCCAGCAAAGAGAGAGGCAGAGCTTGAAGCACTCCAGCTGCAAACCAGAGAGAGCCAGGGATAGTGGCGAGTGCTAGGTGAGGCCAGGGAATCCTCCCCATGAGCACCGGGCTGCCCTCACCTTGACCCTGGGCTTCTGGATTCCAAAGGGAAAGACAATACATCCCTGCCATTCAGGCTGCCTGGCTTGTGGGTATGTTAGAGCCGCTGAGGAAGGAAACAGCTGCTTCCCCGGGCTTCTGGGGACATCTGACCCCACCATCTTGGTCACTCTCGTCCATGCACGCCAGCCCTGCGCATGTTGCAAATCAAAAAGCTCACGGGGTCTCCCTGGGCTCCTGCCCTCCTTGATACCATCCCTTTGTCTAGAGGACTCCCCTGGCCCCACCCTCTTCCCTTCTTCCACATTCACCCTCTACACTGATTCCTGGGGAAGCCACCTCTGCCCTTGGTTTAGGGAGTCACTCAAAGTCAGAGGCCATGGGTCTGAGCCCAGCACAGTGTGCAGTGGCTTGTTGGGCCTGGTGGGTCGACGCCTGCTCACCGCGGGCTGTGCCTCCTCCTGTGGATGAGGAGGGAGGCTTTATCCCTGTGGTTCTCGGGGGGCTTACAGGGGGAACAGAGGTGACAGCACCCGGCCTGCAGTGATGGTGCACCAGGTGGGTGATCCCAGGGAGCAGGGAGGGCAGAGAGAGGGGGCTGTGAGGGGAGTCTGTCCCAGACACGGGACAGTGCCAACAGCAGCTCAGGCTTGTCCCAGCCACCCTGCAGGGGAGCTGGGGTGTTGGTACTCCCATCCCATCAGCCACGGACTGAATACTCCACTTCCCTGGCTTTGCTGGTCTGTCTCATGGGCTGCAAATGGAACCTCTGCCCGCAAAAGACAGTCCATAGGCGGAGAAGTGCAGGGCTGGGGTGTGGAAGTTGGGCAGGTGGGCGACATGTGGGGAGGGCACAGATAGGGCTGCGGGCAGTGGCCCTCCCTCTGGCCTCCTCTGGGGCTGTGAGCTGCTCCCTCTATCTCTTGACCCCAAGGCCGCCTCCCCAGCACCTAGACAGGGGCATGAACCTAGGGTTCCAACTGCCCTTGGGGACTGGGTGCAGTTTGCTGGAGCTGCTCTGCCAGCGGACTTGATCCCAGGGCGGAAACGCAGCGGCTCCTGGTTTTCCTTAAACGTGGGCCTGAACGCTCTCCTTTGCCCATTGCCCAGGTGTGTATCGTGCAGAAGCGAGACACGAAGAAGATGTACGCCATGAAGTACATGAACAAGCAGAAGTGCATCGAGAGGGACGAGGTGCGCAACGTCTTCCGCGAGCTGCAGGTCATGCAGGGGCTGGAGCACCCGTTCCTGGTCAACCTGTGGTGAGTGGCGCCCGCTGCGCCCCGGGCACCTCCTCCCCAGCTACAGAGAAAGGAAAGAGATGTCTGGCGCAGGCATTCTCAAGTGTCTGTGCTCTCCCTTTCTGATGAAATCCTGGGATTCGCTTGGTCAGTCATATTCTTTCCTGATGCATGAGAGCTGAACGCAGATGGAGAAGAGGTTTGTCTGAGAAAACGTGTGGCAGGTCATAAGGGAACGTCAAGGAGAGACTTCTCAGTGGAGTCCGACTTGTTAGAAAGCCACCATAGCACTGAGGGCAGGAAGGACCACTGAGCCCCCATCCCACTCCATGCATCGTGGCCGCCCGGCATGGACATCTGAGCTCCAGGTCCTGAATCTTGTCTATCTATCTATCTTGTCCCTGGTCATTATCTCCACTTTAAATTTGCATCCTAGAAACCCCACCCTGCAGGTGGGTCCTTGCCTCGAGGCCTTTGCATGTGGCCTCTCCTCCTGAGACAGTCACATCCTGGTCTCCTCCTGGGCCCCAGCCAACTCCTGGGTTGCAGTTAGGAAGCCCCAGGCCCTCTGTGACCCAGAGGCTGGGCACAGCCGAGGTTTCTGCCTTGCTCAGTGTTGACCCAGCGGTCTTTGCTGGCGTGCGCCCACCTTATTGGATGGCTGATCTGTTCTAAGATATGCTCGCCCTGGAAGATATGTTTCCGGGTGCTCTGGCTCCAGGAGTCCCTGTGGGGGGCATTGGCCAAGGCTTCCTGAGCGGGATTTGGTGGCGGAGCCAAGATGGCTGCTCCAGGAGGCCAGTGCTCTTCACTGCACTGACCTTGTGGGCAACAAGGAGACCCTGATGGGGACGTCTACGATGTTGATTGCTGTCTGTTCCTAGAAGCACTTTGAGCCGTGGGTAGTAGGAGAAGAGGAAGGACCCCAGGTTGCTGTGTCTGAGGACCTGGAGGCAGGCATGGCACATGCCCAGACTCGGGCATCTCCATGGGGAAAACCCAGCCTCGCTGTGGCCCAGAGGGGTCCACATGATAACCGAAGGGTCATCCTGGCTCTAGGCAGTGAGCCGACACTCAGTCATGTGGGGGAAATGACTTTGATTGCTGGACAAGAGAATTTTTTAAAAACACATTTCTTATCAGAAAAGCAGTATACATTTGTTGCAAAATACAGAAGATTAAACACATAAGAAAGTATAAGAAAAGTATGAGAAAGTAACAGCTGCCCAGAATCCCACCATATGGCCTTCTTCAGCGACTGCCAGTTGTTTCCAGATCATTCTCAGAGAAGTGTTCATCCCTGGCCCTGATCATTGCTACAACCCCCAACCTGCCTTTCAGCAGATTGCATTTGGGGCTTGATATTCTTTTCTTATTCCTTTTCTTGTAGTTTTCATATCAATGGTGGGTGTCTGTGTAAGCGGTAGGTGTGAGAAACATGAATAGTAATTTTGTATTTAACTCTTTCAAATTGATGGTCTGGCAGAAGCACTAGCTTATCATTGACACTTTTTACAGTATGTGTTTTTAAAGGCTGTGTAATATTCCACTGTAGAGAAGAATGATGAGCTGCCTGATCTTTATCCTCTCCCATGGGTAACTAAGGCAGCTTCTGGTGGTTTTGCCAGTGTAGGCTCTGCTTAGATGACTGTCTGGAGCCCAGCCTTTAGGAGAGATTGCTTAGGGTCCCAGGGACTGGGATGCACACTCGAGCTTGTAGGACACGTGCTAAATGAGATACTACATAGATACTACACACCGACACAGGGCTTTCCAACAAGACAGTGCTGGACAGATAAGAAATTTCTCTGTAAATGTTGGTCTCTGGTGGCACTGAGCTCCCATCATTAGAAGGAAGGACTGAATCCATGGTTGACTTGGGAGTCACCTCTGAACTCTGGGCCTCAGCGTCTTCCCTTGCTAATGGACACACTGAGACCCTGCTCACTGCAAGGACTGTTTTGAGAATTACCAAAAGAAAAGCTGTGAAAGTGTATGTTTTGTAAATGAAAATGTTGCCCATTGAAAGAGGCCATAAATGTGTGTGTGTGTGTATGTATGTGTATGTATATGTGTGTGTATGTGTGTGTATGTGTGTATATGTGTGGATGTGGATGTGTATGTGGGTATGCGTGTGTATGTGTGTATGTGTGTATATGTGTATGTGTGTATATGTGTGTGTATGTGTGTGTATGTATTTGTGTATGTGTATGTGTGTGTATGTATGTGTTTGTGTATGTGTATGTGTGTATGTGTGTGTATGTATGTATGTGTGTGTGTATGTATTTGTGTATGTGTGTGTATGTATGTGTGTGTATGTGTATGTATTTGTGTATGTGTGTGTATGTGTGTGTATGTATGTGTGTGCATGTGTATGTGTGTATGTGTGTGTGTATGTATGTGTATGTGTGTATATGTGTATGTGTATGTGTGTATGTATGTGTGTGTATGTGTATGTGTGTGTATGTGTGTATGTGTGTGTGTATGTATGTGTGTGTATGTGTGTGTATGTGTGTATATGTGTATGTGTGTGTATGTATGTGTGTGTGTATGTGTGTGTGTATGTATTTGTGCATGTGTGTATGTGTGTGTATGTGTGTGTATTTGTGTATGTGTGTGTATGTATGTGTGTGTATGTGTATGTATTTGTGTATGTGTGTGTATGTGTGTGTGTATGTATGTGTGTGCATGTGTATGTGTGTATGTGTGTGTGTATGTATGTGTATGTGTGTGTATGTGTGTATGTGTGTGTATGTGTGTATATGTGTATGTGTGTGTATGTATGTGTGTGTGTGTATGTGTGTGTGTATGTATTTGTGTATGTGTGTATGTATGTGTATGTGTGTGTATTTGTGTATGTGTGTGTATATGTGTATGTGTGTGTATGTGTGTGTGTATGTATGTGTGTGTGTGTATATGTGTATGTGTGTGTGTATGTGTGTGTGTGTGTGTATGTGTGTATGTGTGTATGTGTGTGTGTGTATGTATTTGTGTATGTGTGTATGTGTGTGTATGTGTGTATGTGTGTGTGTATGTATGTGTGTGTGTGTATGTGTGTGTATGTGTGTATATGTGTATGTGTGTGTATGTATGTGTGTGCATGTGTACTTGTGTATGTGTGTGTATATGTGTATGTGTGTGTGTATGTGTGTGTATGTGTGTATGTGTGTGTATATGTGTATGTGTGTGTGTATGTGTGTGTATGTGTGTGTATATGTGTATGTGTGTGTGTATGTATGTGTGTATGTGTGTGTATGTATGTGTGTGTATGTATTTGTGTATGTGTGTGTATGTGTGTATGTGTGTATGTATGTGTGTGTATGTGTATGTGTGTGTATGTGTGTGTGTGTGTGTGTGTGTGTGTGTGTGTGTATTGGGTGACAGATAGATATATGATACAGACGTGGTAGACAGATGAGAGATAGGCAGACAGCTGATAGATCAGGCAGATGGATGATGGGACAGACAGTAAGTCAACAGCTCATGGTAGGCGCCCAGGCAGGCGGACGATGACCTATCAAGTCCCCATCAACAGGAAGAGAGTCCTGGTCGGCTGGTCAGCACTGAGTTGATTGATTGGATTGCAGGGACAGGAACTCAGCTTACCTTACCGAAGCTCACAGGACTTTCTTGGCTCCCATAACTAAGCCTGGACTCGCGCTGACCTGGCCTTCCTGCTGTCCCCTGCATTTGTTAGTTTGGTGTTCAGAGCCAGGGCTGACGTTGGCCCCAGTCGTGGCTGTGCAGCCCCCGCAGAGCCCGAGGCCATGATGGCCTGGGTGGTCAGGGCCCATTCCTGTGAAGGAGGGCGGGAGGGTGGCCCCGAGTGTTGTGAGCAGACGGTGAGGGAAGGGGGTCCCCAGAGGGAAGGCAGAGAACAAGCAGAGCCTGTGCCGGCCACTGGCGGGGTCCCCGCTCCGCCTGCCGTGCCCTGCCCGTTTCCGGCTGCGCAGCGGCCCTCGGCAGCTGTCACTGCCTGCGTTGGCTGGAGTGCTGCCAGGCTCAGGTCCCACCTGCCCTGCTGTCTTCATCTCAGGGGAAGAGACCCCAGCCTTTGCTGGAACCTGGATGTGGCCTGGGCTCCCTCAATGCCCCCAGTGGCCTCCGGCACTTCCTGTGATCCTGCCCCGACCAATCCCAGTTGCAGATGCCCATGAGCCACAGCACTCACAGGGGAGGACATGGGACTCGAACCTGGGTCGCTTCACCCTGGCCTCCTCACCCTGCGCCTGCTCGCCTCCCACAGGCCTCCTGCCTGCACAGACCCCAGGCTGCAGGCTTCTGTTGCAGCCTCTCTTGCCCCTGCTGAGGGGACGTGGTGGGAATTGCTCTCTGGGTTCGTGGGGACACCAGTGCTTTATGTTAATTACCCGTCAGCTCCTGAGCGCATTGCCCGAGGGTGAACTACTGCGGCCCGAGCCCAGCCTCCCGTCCTTCTATCCGGCTGACAGGCTCCAGAGCGGGCATAGGCGAAGGTCCGGCATCGATTAGTTTCCATCAGTTTTGCTCTGAAGAGAGTGGTTGGTGCTCCCGAGCCTCGGTAGCCCAGGCTGAGCTGTCCGGGGCTGTATTTCCCCGTCCAGAGCGGAGCTGTCTTGCTCTCCTGTGCTTAAGACAATCACAGCCAAGGAGAAAGGAAAGAGGAGGCCCAAAGCGTGGGGGCACCATGTGCGGGGGGCGCTGGTGGCTGGGAGGGGGACAAGCCTGGGGAAGGGACAAGCATCTGACCTCCCCGTCCTCTCGCCAGCTGTGAGGCAGCTGTCGACCAGAGTGTGTCCCCCACATTCACATATCAGGTGACTGTGTCTGCAGAGGGGCCTCTGGGAGGTCATTCTGCCTGGATGTGGTCATCAGGGGGCTAATCTGGTTAGGACTGTGGCCTCCGAGAGGAAACAGAGACATCTCATTGAGGACGCAGCAGGAAGGTTGTCCTCCTTGAGCCAGAGTGAGGGCCCCTCCGGGACCTGACCACACTGGCTCCTGACCTCGAGTTCCAGCCTCCAGCTGGGTGAGCTGCCCGTCTAGGCAGGTGGGGCTGATGAACAGAGGCCTCGAGGGCCAGCAGCCTCCCTCCCGTGTTTCCTTATTTGTAAAACAGAAATGAAAGATGGCATTGCCCTAGTGTTGTTCCTCGGACCTGACCCTCCCCTAGGTCCTGGGCAGCGTGCCCCCCGGGGGCCTCTGCTGTGATGAGCACAGGGCCCTCAAGTCCTCGGTGAGAGGACCATTCTTCTCCCACTCTCCTCCAGCATTGGGGGGAGGCCTGGCCAGCCTGGGAGGACGCATCTTGAGATCTGTCATGAATGGTATTCATGCACGTCTTCAGGCCGAGTGATGGAGTCGTCTCCACCCACCTGGCTGGGGGTTTACTGCACACATCCAAATGGTTCCTTTGAAATTGGGTGAGGGAGGCACCTGCCACCAGTCACGGTCAGCACAACTGTGAGAGTGGACACAGGCAGGACAGGATAAGAACAGGTGTTCCAAGTCAGTCAGACGGCTCTCACAGCAACTGCATGTTTCTAGAACCTTCTTGAAGTGGTGATGGAATAAGTCAATATACAGATGTCTTCCTACCACTCTGAGCCAAGAAAGAACCACTTAAATCAGTGGCCAGACCTTACTCTTGAGATCTTCAGTTTAGATGAAGTGTGCTCAGAATTTCAGGGCAGAGCTGTTCTAGCTGGAGCAGGCGGGGCCTGGGGCAGGACAGGGGACCTTTGACAAAGGATACCACATGGCCTTCATCAGCAACTGCCAGTTGTTAACACATCACTTCTGGAGAATTCACCCTTGGCCCTGGTCATGGCTACAGCCCCCAAACTGCCTTTTAGCCTCTGGCCGGTTCATCACCAGTCTGCCCTGAGTGGAGCACATCTTAGCTGAGTGCCAACTCAGTCCACCGCTTCTCTCATAAAACTGCAGGGGCTCCCCAAAGCCCCCAGGACCGATGTCCTTCTGTGGCTTGGCCCCTGCGACTAAGCCAGCCTGTTTTCTAACACCTGCCCTTGCTGCTGCCATCTGGGTCTTCATGCCAGCCATGATGATGACCTGTGACTCTCCAAACCTCTGCCCTTGCTGTCCCTTCTTCCCAGCTCACGTCCCCTGCTGGTCATTGTGTCCACCGGGAGAACTCTGCACTTCTCCTGACCGTGCACATCCTTGAAGCAGGCACTCATTACGCTCCTGATGGGACCAGGCACATCCTACCTTCTAAGGTCCAGGATGAAGAGGGTCAGCGCAGCCACTGCCCTCTGGAGTGTGTAGTTTGCAGTCCAGGTGTCTTCCTCCTCCAGTCCTCCCGGGACTTGCCACCCAGCCTGAGCCCAGCTTTCTCCTGCGTTCCTCCATTTCCCCCATAAGCAGTGAGCCCCTTGGGCAGGGGACCGTGCCTGGCTCATCCCTGGCTGAGAGGCATGTGACATCAAGCAGATCTTGTTTGCTGCTGTTGTGGGCCTGCAGGGTGCCCTGCTGTGAGGATGCCAGTGTTCACCATCTCATAGAGCTTGCAGGTGGGAGAAGACGGTGTCACACAGACAGCCACCCTGGCCTCAGGAGTGACTATGCTTTGGTGGCCTGGGGACATACCCGCCATACCCTGGAGATCTACTGTCCTGTGCATCTGGCGACAAGTAGAGGAGAGAGCTAGTGCATTCTTCCCCATTCCTCATCAGTTCCCGCACCCACTGTGACATCCTCATCGCCATGGTAACCTCCAGCACCAAAGGGAAGAGTTAGGCTGACTTGTCCAGGGGTTCTTGTCACCTGGGGCTGTGCAGCCTGTGCCGCAGCACTGGTGGCTTCAGCTCACACTTGGAAGATGTCAGGTTTCCGCATTTTCTTGACAGTGGCACAGGGTAGTTATCCGAGGAGGGCAGGCAGGTGGGGGCTATGACTGTGAGCCACAGGCTGCACCCTGACACTCGGAGGGCCAGCGCAGGCTGTGCAAAAGCTGTGGAAGGAGCCAGACGTCACACTGTGCACAAGCAGAGCCCCGGGAGTGAGCAGCTGGGCCTAGGGAGCTGGCCAGGGTGTGTCGGGAGATTCCTAATAGTAGGGGACCCAGCGATCCATCACGGAGGTCATGGGATTCATCCATGGTCCTGTGAAGAGCCAGGACTGTCCCCAGGATATGTCCTGCGTACAAGGCAGCACCTTCTGTGCCTCCTCCTCCTCCGGCTCCTCCTCCTCCTCACGCCCTCTCGCCTTCCCAGGGGTTGTTCTGTCAATGGAGTCCTCCTTGGTCCATGGGAGTGTCAAATGCATCTCATACTTATTCAATATAGTAGTGACAGCGCCATTTATTGATCACCCCTGGTCCAATTCTCTTTCCATATTATATCTCAATCCCAAGACCCACCTTGAAAAGGCAGATGTTATTATCTCTAGTTTACACTCAGAAAAAGTGAGCACTAGGGGCTCACATTACTTACACGAGATTACAGAGCTCCTGAAAGGCAGTGCTGGGATTAGAAGCAATGGTGGGCTGGTAATGCCCAGCTCCCCTGGGGAGAAGGACGGGGGATCATCAGAGCATGTCAGGCTCTGAGGTACAGCATTTGTCATTATGCAAGCTGCAAAGGCTCCACTGTGGTCTATTTCAATCTTGTGCCATGATGTCGACCGGCTTCAACACTCCTGAGAATTCAGCAGTTGATTCTTGAGAGCCTGGGTGATGAGCCGGACCCTGCTCTGGGGGTCCCAAATCCAACAGCAAAGCCTGAGTGCCCTGTAGACCCAGCTTCTGTGAGTCAGGCTCAGGGTGAGGCTGCAAAATATCAAAACAAGTTCCTCCCTCCCTCCAGGAACAGGATGCTTTCCCACACGCAAGAGGGGAGCGTGGTGACTGTGGACTTGATGGAGCAGCCAGTGTGGAAGATGGTCCTCCCTCTTCCTAGGTGCATATCCTTGGAAGCCTCAGTTTCCTCACCCATATATGATGCCTCCCTCGCTCCTTGCTTTGTGAGGTTCAAATCTGTTGAGATCCGGGGGATGAAAGCCTTATGGAAATTAAGGTTTGCTAGAGGGATGTACTCTATTAGTGTTCCTCCTGAGGAAACCCTGATGTTAATAATGACCTACAAATTCTCTGACAATTTGTGTGCATGAAATTGCTAGTGGGAGGTCATCGCCAGTGGGACGTGCAGATGAGACCCGAGGTTGTTCAGTGACCAAGCAGTTTTCCGTGAAGCCCATGTCCCAAAGAGCCACCAAAATTGCATTAGAATGTAATGCATTTTAATGAGGGGTGTCACTCAATGAGACACCGTGAGGCCCTGGGTCTCTGGGGTTTGCAGCTCACAAGGCAGCCCCACACCCAGGCCCGCCTCCTCCCACAGGTCCCTCTGCCTAGGGTGGTTTTCTCTAGACACCTGCAAGGCGACCCCTTTACTTTTTTCAGATCCTCTGTGTGAGGTCCTCTCTTATCTGCATGTTGCCCACATTTTCATCACTGTGTCCCCAGCACTCGTAACCATGCCTGGCACTAGTAGTTGCTCAGGAAGCACTTGTCGGATGAGAGAATTGCTGTGCCCAGGACACAGGACTCGCACCAAGCAGGCAGGACGGGGTGGGGTCGGCTCTCAGGGAAGCAGCTCTGCTGTCAAGGCTGCAGATGCTGCTTCTCCTGGGAGAGCAATTTGAGGCAGGTAGTAAGTGAGAGAGTCCACCACGTTCAAGATCCTACGGCCAAAGTGGTATTTTCTCGGAAAGCCCATCACCAGGGACCATTGTAAGGCATTTTTCATGCTATTGAATCCCCGGGGAGACTCCTGCTGTGTCCATCCCCAGGGGGCAACGTCATATGGTTGCACAGCATGGTGGCCTGGTCCTCAGGGCCCTGCAAGATCAAAGTCACACCGTGACTTACATGATCAGAGACTTTGCCACTTTTATCAAAGTCTTTCTACCTGGTCAAGTGGACACGCATGGCTGCCCATCAGCTAGCACGCTCCACACTACATCCCCAAACTTATCCATCCTGTGAGTGAAACCTTGGGCATTCCCACTAACCCCCCACCACCGGGGCTCCTCTTCCGCCAGCCCAAGGTAACCGCCATTCTGCTCTCTGCTCTATGTGTCTGACCTTTAGGGCCACCTATGTTAGTCCATTTCCTGTGGTGATACAAAAATTGTAAGGCTAGATAATTTATAAAGATCGGAAGTTATTTGACTCGTGGCTCTGGATCCCAGGAAGTCCAAGAGCCTGGGCAGCACCTGGTGAGGGCCTCCTGGGTGGGACAGAGCACGCCGCTGTCTGGGCCCTTCCTGTCTCCTTATAGAGCCACTGATGTCACTGAGGGGCCCACCCATGACCTCATCTAGCCCCAGATCCCTCCCAGAGGCCCCACCTCCAAATGCCACGTGTGCATGTGGAGATTAAGCTTTCACACATGAATATGGACCACACATTCCAACCACAGGGGCACCTAAGTGGAAGGGCCAGGCCCCAGCCTTCTGATCCCCCATCTTCCTACTCTCAGCTCCCAAAGTGAACCCTGCTCCCCTATCCCCTCCCTCTGTGGCTGCCTCTGGGGAAGACAACCCCACCCACTGCTCTTGGTCCTCAGCCATCCTCCCCGACAGCCCAGCTGCCATGTTGCATTGGATGTTTGTACCTGACCTGAGGTTGGGACATCAGCCGAGAAGGTTGGAAGGAACAGGAGCCACCCGTTCCCCAGGGGGCTGTGTGACCCTTGAGGGCAGGGACTCTGCTCTTGACCTCGTCCTTAGCTCTGCACGATGACAAGTCGCCCTGGAGTTCCTGTTCGGGTGGGGCCAGAGCAATGGGATGGCGAGCTTAAATGCTTCTGGAGTCAGGAATTCCTCTCGGTTTCCAGTTTTAATTGATGGGTCCATGACTCATAACAGAAGCATATTTTCATTCTGATGAGCAGGGCACACGCCTTTGATTTGCCAAGATGTTCTGCAGGCTAGTCTGTGGCTGCTCACTCACCCTGAAGTGGGGAAATGGGCATTCAGTAGACATGCTCCCATCTCCTTCATGCCTGCTGCCCTGCCACAGCCCTGCCCTTCCTGAGTGCCCACAGCCTGCCACCGAGGCCTATTCATGCCAGTGAAAGTTGTGGAAATGTTGCTGCAGAGAGATTGCCTGCTTTCCAACGGGCGAGCGAGCCTGTGATGCCCCAGGACGTCTGTAGAGGGACACTGGAAGGCCCGACTGCCCGGGGTCTCTCCCAGCCTCAAGTGCAGCTGTTTGTACTTGAGAACCACCCACACTGTATGGACTTGGCATTTTCTTACCAAGTCGCGTTTTTATTTATATGAGCTGGGTTTGGAAAACGTGGTATTTCCCCATAAACAAAAAACTAGCTTCTATTGCCCTAAATTGAAGCCAATCCTAAAAATACACACCAAGAAACT
Source organism: Spermophilus citellus (assembly GCF_964194105.1). Lineage (NCBI taxonomy): Eukaryota > Metazoa > Chordata > Mammalia > Rodentia > Sciuridae > Spermophilus > Spermophilus citellus. The sequence continues at coordinate 5,341,495 of NC_138189.1, read as the reverse complement.
GACGTGACGCCATTAAAAGCTAACCACTTACCAAACCTGCCACCATTCTGAGCCCGGGACCTGGTCCTTCCTTATCTACCATGGAGACTGACAAGGAATAGGGACGTGGAAGGACAGTGTCACACCGAGCCTTGCCCTCCACAGGAACAGGAGTACAACGGAGCGAGTGGCTTTTTGCTCTGCATCCGATGCCACACCCAAGGCCCCCAGGTCACCTCGCTGGTGGCGTGGCTGGGATACAGGCCACAGCCCCAGTGACACTGCTGCTGAAGCCCACCGAGTGCCGGCTGCCACCCTCCTTCTCCTCCTCCTCTCTTCCGTGCCTCCTTCTTTTTTTCTGTTTTTTGTTCCCCCCAATGGTTTTATTCCAAAACAAACTTAAAGCTACTACTGCAAATCTTAAAAAAATTCAAGGCAAAATATGTTGCTAAGCAAGAAAACAGAAGGAGGAAGGAATCGATGTAGGGATTGAAAGTGCAGCTGAGGAAACACCCAAGCCCTGGTCAGCCCAGCTCCACCCCTGGGTACCCACAGCAGCGCCCTGGGTCATGTGGCTGAGACTGGAAGGAAGGGTGGCAGCCGTGCAGAATGGTCCCCGGCTTTCCTTCCAAATGTCTTCAGAAGCAGGAGGTGTCCAGCCTGCTAGGATCTCAGTTGGTCCCTTCCCATGAGCAAGTGGACCTGAGAAATGGTCTTCACCTTCATGTTGTTGGGTCCAAGAGCCGTGCACACCTGCAGGCTCGACTCAGATGTAGGCAGGTGGTGCAGGAGGGAGGCGGCAGTGCGGGTGGCTGGGGCTGCTCAGCTGTGCTGCCGTCTGCAGGGTGGCCTCCTCGCCTTTTTGTTTCCCAAAGGGGCTCTTTTTAATCACTGGAGTTGACTTTGAACTTTGTCCAGGCCTTTTAAAGAATCATCAAGATTCTCTGTGGCCACCTTCCCACCAGCTGATTTGCTGAGGCTTTGGGAGGAGAGAAGGCAGTTGATTCTGACAGCGTTTTCAGAAGATCACTCACTGGCCTTAGTGGGCCAGAGCTTTCTGAGTGAGTGTTCTTGGCGGGGCCTGGAAGACAGAAGTGAGCTGCCGCGCCTCACTGTCTGGGGAGCCACCTGCTTTGAGGGGTGACAGGTGGAGACGGACCTCGAAACCCAGCACCTGCAGCCACAGGAAGGGTCCAACTGAGGTCCTGGCAGGCTGGACACCTCCTGCTTCTAAGATGCTCAGATGTTTGTTTTCCTTGACTGTGAAATACTGTAATTATATTATAAATTTGTCCACCGGGCACTGTCCTGCCTGGGATAAATCCCACGTGGTTCTGTTTCATCAGGGAACCTGTGCCATTGTCATTTTCAGCAAATGACCATGACAATGGTGACAATATCTGAAATTCATGCATTCTTTCTGTGTGTTGGTTTCTCCTCCATGTGCTGGATGTGACGGCTCCTGTCACCCTCAGCACCCAGTGAGGGCCTGGAGCCCGACAGCAGGTGAACCTCAGAGTCAGCTCTTATTAGCAAGGGCCCCCTGTGTCTGCACCCCTGGGTATTAGCTTAGCTTGTAAATCCCGCCACGTCAGCCAACACTCCAGATCCAGCGGGGTTTGGAAACCTACTGTGAAGCTGCACCTCGGGGTTGGTACCCCTGGGTGAGCAGCCTGAAGAATGCCTCTCTGGCCACCCACCTCCCACCAGCTGATTTGCTGAGGCTTTGGGAGGAGAGAAGGCAGTTGATTCTGACAGCGTTTTCAGAAGATCACTCACTGGCCTTAGTGGGCCAGAGCTTTCTGAGTGAGTGTTCTTGGCGGGACCTGGAAGACAGAAGTGAGCTGCCACGCCTCACTGTCTGGGGAGCCACCTGCTTTGAGGAGTGACAGGTGGAGACGGACCTGGCAGCCCAGCACCTGCAGCCACGTGCTGCTCGTTCAAACCTGACCGTGTGTGTGTGTGTGTGTGTGTGTGTGTGTGTGTGCACGCATATGGGCGGGGGTGGGGGGAAAATACCACACACCCTGTCCCAAGAGGCAGCCAAGGGGAGGCAGGCAGCCCAGGTGGAGGGGCGAGGAGCATGACGTGCAGGAGCTTGGCCTCCATACTGTGCACAGCCCTGTGTCCTCACCCAGGGTTCAGGTGGCTCTGTTGTTTAGGAGCCCCAGGGCAGACCTTAGTGTCAGGCTGGCGTAGTCCCGTGTTCATGCAGAGGTGGTCGCTGCCCTCTTTCCCTCCTGATGATGCACTTCTGCAGGAGGCACATTGAGGGAAAATCACTCTAACCCTGTGATGCTCCCATTTTGTCCACTAAGGTCCTTACTGGGAGGAATAAGGGTTCTGAGGAGCTGGAGCCTGGAGCAGGTTTTGCATCTGGATGTCAATCTCCAGGGAGTCCTGGACTTACCGACATCCTTTAGAAAGCAGATGAGTGGTGTAGGCCCCCTTCTCAACCACAAGTCCAGCTAAGGGCAGGCGCGGGACCGATTCTCACTGTAATCTAGGCTGGAAGGTGGCTATTTGTACAGAAGCAACCTAAGGAAGGCAGGTGTGTGCACCGAGGCTGGCACGACGCAGGAAGACTAATAAGGTGTAGACAGAAGAGGGACCTCAGGGACCTGTTTTAATGAATATATTAAGGGCTGTCATTAGCATATCCTTGTTGCTATGTGAACCCACTGGTGCCTTCTGTGGTTTTGAACTGGCGCCTGCAATCTCGGTTGCATCGTCAATCTGCACTGCTAATGTTTCCTTTTACCTCCCAGAATTACTGCATGTTCCAAATCAGTGGAACTCATTTTAGTAAGATTTTACTCTTCCTCTTTAAATTAAATCTTCTTTTCACTTCCCTTTGGTTCTCCAAATTGACTAAGCTTTAAAACATTATTGAATTAGCCAGTCTCATGACGCATTCCACAAATACGGCCTCCTCCGAGCCTTGACACGAGGGGCTCCCTGGCATCTGGTCCGTGGATGTCTGTTCCCTTCACCAGCATCCCCCCCACCCCATGGCTTCTGCCTGGCGAGCTACTATTTGTGCCACGGAACCCTGCTGCTGGGCCTCTGCAAAGCCTTCCCAATTCTACCTGAGAGATGCTGGTTTTGAATTCAGTACTTGGGGGAAAAAAAAATGTGTATTTCCTGAGGCACCGGATTTGTATCCACCTTTTTGAAAATGAAAATTGTGTCTGGCTGTGTCCTTGCTGTAGTTTGGATCCCAAGTGTTCCCCAAAGGCTCCTGTGTTGGAGGGGCAGTCAGCTAGGTCTGCAGAAAGGTGCACTGGGAGGTGGTGGACCCTTTAAGAGGTGGGGCCTAAAGAGAGGTCTTTTGGTCTTAGGGGCATGCCATGAGGAGACTGCGACTCCAGCCCCTCCCCTTTCCCCTTAGGTCTGTTTCTTGGCCGTGAGGTAAGCAGTCTGCCGTGTGTTCCCAGCATGCCGTGCTGCCTGCCAGGGGACTGAAAGCAGCAGGGTCCTCTGGTTAGAGCCTGGAGCCTCCCCAGGTGTGCACCCAAACCACCCTTTCCTCTTCGTGGGCACTCTCAGCTGCTGCTGCCGTGTGGAAGCTGACTCACACAGCATCCTCTGCCCTCTGGTAGAAGGCAGCTCTGGGCAAACCCACCTTCGCAAAGCCACCAGGTGTCATGGTGCAGAGGCCCCACAGACAGGCAGGCTTGGGTGGAGTCTCAGGTCTCAGCTGCGTCATTTCCTAAACAGACACTGTCTAGTTCTTAAATCTAAATGTCTGTATGCAAAGACAACGGCACCCTGTCACCGGCCACGCCAGGAACCACCGCAGGGATCCCTTTCCTGCTTTGGGGTCCCGCCCTCTGCCCTTCTTCCCCCTCTTTGCTGACTACTTGAGTGTGAGTCCTTGGTCCAGTCTCCATTTCTCTTCTGTTCCTCATGTTGTTTTGCAGGTGGATGTTGTCAGCCACCGAAGTCATTCACAGAACTGGCCGAGATCACTGGAAACAAGCAGTTCTATTTTTAAAGCAGCTGCAAGTCTGTGTGCTGTTTGTGAGGGCATCTTGGTGCCCGTTCCGCCCACACGCCATTCTTCTGCAGGGCTCGGGGCGATGGAACAGGTCCACAGGGATCCCTCGGCAGATGGGAGAGTGCTGCTTTATTAATATATTGGCAAAGCCCCACGCCTCAGCGCACTGCTCTGCCAAAAGCAGGTCTGCAGAACTTGGCTATGGTTCAGAACCAAAAGGGAAGCTTCTCCCTCCAGCTCACGTCTAGTTGGGAGGCCCGTGAATGCAGGTGTAGCTGCAGAACCAGGGAGAACCATGGCGAGCACCCACCCACACAGCCCCACAGGGGCTCTGAATTCCCAGCCTCTGTCAGTGGACAAATTGCAGGTTCTGAGACCTGCTCCTGGGGCTTCCATCAATCTGAGGCTAGGTCCCAGGCAGTGGCCATTGGAAAACTCTCCAGGTGGTTCTGAGGTGCAGCCAGGGTGGAGACCACGGAACCACGAGCCTCCGAGCCCCTCTGCACCCTGAGCACCCAGGTGGAGTGTATGGAATAGGTGCAGAAGCAGGGCCCAGAGCTGGCTGGAAATCTCACCACGCCCTCTGGGCCTGGGAGACTCTGGCCCTCCCTCAGAGCAATTGTTTTAATTAGCCTTTCCCTTACTGTGACCAAAAGACCTGGCAAGAACACTTTTAGAGGAGGGAAAGTTTATTTGGGGGCTCCTTATAAGGTCCTTGCTTAGCATCTGGATGGCCATCTTAAGTGACAGCCGCCATTTTATGGAGAAAAGTTTTGTTCTCCCACCTAAGGGCGTTTCTGAGAAAGGCTCACCACTCCCTCTTACCACCCAAACCCTAACCACCGCTTGGGACCCGCCCAGCTCTGATTCCTGAACCTCCCCATAAAAGTCCCGGAACCCAGCCTGTGTGCCTCTCTCTGTCTATGAGAGATGGCCTTCATGTGTCAGCTCTGACACCTGAACTCTTCAGTGTGTACCTCTGCCTCATCTCCGTCTTTCATTCTCACTCATCCCTCTCTCGTTCCTCGCTCTCCCTTCACTCCTAGTTTCCCAGGTCTCAGTCCACAGATGGCCAGCCCCATGGCTCTGGGCTGAGGTGAGGCAGAACACATGGTGGGAGGGCATGGAGGGAAACCCAGAGGGAACTCAGCTCACCAGGGACAAGTATAGACCCCAAAGTCACACCCCCACAGCCACCTCCTCCAGCCACCTCCACCTGTTTCCTTACCACCCAGTGAATCCATATCCGTGGATTAATTCACTGACTGGATTAAGCCTCTCATTACCCAATCGTTTCACCTCTAAACCTTCTTGCATTGTCTCACATATGTTTTGGGGACACCTCTTACCTAAACCACAGCAGGAGTTCTCTCTCACTTGCCCTCCCCTCCCTTCCTCTCTCCATCAGGCCCCTTTAATTCAGGTCCCTGGGGCTTTCTCTACCAAGGTCAGGAGGACTAGTCTCAGTACCAGGTGGCCCAGCCCAGTCAAGGGCAGGCCAGGGCTTTTCAGATGGGGGTTGGACTAAAACATCTTATAGCACTAAACCCACGGATCTGGTCTGCTGTGTCCTTTGTCATTCCTTTCGCAAGCCTGTGACAGCCATACGGAGCTATTGTGGGTCATAGTCAAGTACCTTCTCATGCCAACAAGCCCAGAAAGAAGAAACACGTAAATAAAATCAACCCTGTATTCCAATGCCTTCTGAGCCTTTCTTCCCCGTGGCCATAAATTGGAATCTCCCTTTTGACTCCTGAGTTTCCCTCAACAATCGACAGGCGTGGCTTCCCGTGAGAGTTCATTTGCAGGGATATCCTACTAAACATCGCTCTGTAAACCTCCCCTGCTCCTGATGCGCCTTCTCTGAGCCGCCATATTGTTCTTGAAATAATAATGTGGTCAGTGGTTGTTGTTGGTCATCTCTTGGAGAGAGCACAGCCATGTGCCCGTCTAGAGCTAATCACAGAGGTGTGTCTTCTCCCCAAAACAGTCATTACCTCCCAGTGGTGGTAGCGGGTGGCCTGGCAAGTGGGAGCCGTGGCAGATGGAGGGCTGGTGAATGGAGGTCTTGGAAATTGAAATGACAAACAGTGAGTCATGCACACAGGCAGAGTGGGAGCAGCTGCGGAGGCGGTGGGGAGGGCCCATCTGTAGAGCGTTTCCATAACCCCAGTTCTGTTTCTGCTGAAGTGAGACCACATCCCCCAGGGCCATTCTGCGCCCACGGACAGAGGTGGTCTAAGAGCGAGCCTGACCACCTTGGAGCTGGGCCTGGGGCCTCCACCAGCCTCTTCTCTCCGGCCTCCACTGTGCTTGTTCCTCGACTCTCTGTCTCATTCTATCCACCTGTCCAGCCACTCCTAGGCCAGGGTGACGGTCCAGCCTCAGGACCAGTTGGTCTGTCCTGCTGTGTGTGCACCGGGGTGTCTGGTCAGCTCTGGACTGTGGCCAGGTCTAGAGGGCCTCCAGCATTTGTAATTTGTTTTTTTGGGACGCAGCCACTCGTTTCTGTCATCATGTGTACGTTGCTTTCATGCTTCAGTGGCAGAGCCCATGATGGAGCCTGCCTGGTCCCCAGGGTTGGGAACAACGACTGCTGATGTAAAGTTAAAGCTCGCCCCACAGCCTCTGCCCCTGAGACCCCCACTGTACCTCCTCTCCCATTTCTTGGGAACTGTTTCTCTTTTGATTTGCCACCGTCCTGATTTGCCCAGGACTGATTTGGTCACCTGCCTGGCCACTTGGTCACAGTCCAAGCTGCTATAGCAGAGCAGGAGGGAAACTATCTGGTAGTGGCCACCTGGATTGTCCCTTGAGAAAGAGTCTGAGACTGCATCTGAAAAGGGGAAGGCAGGGCAGGGGTGGAGTTCAGAGAGGGAGCACACCAGCGTCCTCAGGAGGGGGGCTGTTAGGTCGGCCACCTGATCAGAGGCTGAGTGGCCCCACAGTGGCCGTCTGCAGGCTGGAGAACTTGAGGGACCAGGAGCTGCTCAGTGCAAGAAGCCAGAGCCTTGGAAGAAGAGGGACCAACCATGGAGCCCAGTCCAAGGCTGAAGGTCTTAAGCTCCCTGGAGAGCCACTGGTGACGGCCACGTTAAAAGACTGAAGAAGCTGGGGCCCAGTGTCCATGGCGATGGCTGTGGCAATAGACGCACAGCTGAAGATTGTACCCACTGTAGGTCAAACATACCCTAAGTCGAGATGCGTCCCCTACCCCTGACCTATGGCACCTTACATCTCAGCCATACAGAGCACCAGAGAGAGTTGGTGGTTTCTCCTTGAGATCACATGGCTGTCCGCTAGCCATGGCTCCCTGCTGCTGCCCAGCACACCACAGAGGGTCTTATACCACTTACTACTATCCTGGGGAAAGATCCAAATTCAAAGTATAGTTTCTACCGAAGGCACATCACTTTCATATCAATGTAAAGTTGAAAAATCATTAAGTAGAAACTTTGAAAGTCAGGGTACCATCTGTACATGTTAAAACAAAACATTTCTGGGTTGCTATTATGTTACAGTTACCACTGTATCAGGCAAGCAGGGCTTAGCTATGCTGCAGTAACAAACAGCCCCCACTTCTCAAAGGCTTAAAACAGCAAAGGTCTCTTCCTTACTCCTACTGTAGTAGGTCCAACCTGGGCTGGCAGAGGGGTACTCACCATGGTGACCCAGGTGTATGGGCTGATGGTGGTCCCTGAACTCTGCTCCCATCAGGGCCAGAGAGAAAGAGTTCAGTCAGAAGTGGCACATGCCCATTTCTGCTCGCAGTTCACAGCGGCAGGGCTCCGTCCAACCACAGGAGTCATGAAATTCATTTCTGCTCCGTGCCTGCAGGGAGGGAAACCCGAGATTGCCAAGCAGGATTGACGACCGTGGAACCCTGATGTCATGGAGATGCATAAGAACAAACCATGAACTGTGCTCTGGAGCAGAACCAAGTCTCATATACAATTTATTGAGTTCTTATTGCATGAGCAACACTCGATCTTGTGCCAGCCATGAGAAGGGTCCCCTCTGGCTTCAATTTTAGGGGAGAAGAACAGAGTCCCAGCAGCTGACCAGATGAATTGACTGCAGCCACTCAGCTGGAAGGGCTTGAGGCATAGCTCTGGGCGTGCTGCCCCAAGGGCCCCCAGCACCCACTCACCCAGGCTTTGGATTCCTGCCTGTGATGTCACCAGTTCTGCTGGAACAATGAGTCATCTCAGGGCTTCTCGGGAACCTGGCAGGGGCAGGGGAGAGGGAGGGTTAGCCTTGCAGATGGGTCACCCACATGGGTGTAATGGTTTGGCTCTTAAATATCCTGCAAAGGCTCAGGTGTGGGAGTCTCACTCCCCAGCCTGGCCCATGTGGCAGGGGTGGGGCGTTGGGAGGTGCTAGTTGGGGGAATTCAGCACTAGGGTGTGCCCTGGGGAGGTGGGGACCCCCGTCCCTCCTCGCAGGCTCTCTGCTCTCTGGCTGCCTCTGTGGAGCCACTGTGCTCCCGCCCGTGCTCCCTGCCGTTACGCGCTGCCTCTCTGTGGCCTCCAAGTGACTGGCCAGGTGACCTCAGACTGAGACCTCTGAAGCCATGAACCCAAATGCATCTGTCCTCTTTCCAGTAATCTCTGGCGTTTTGTCATAGTGACGCAAAGCCGATGAACACAGTGGGTAGAGAGATGAGAATCCAGCCCATAGGTAAGCAGGATTGTTTTGCCTTGTGTCAGACAAATTGTAACACTGCACGGGAAATCTTCATTAAACTACAATTTTTAGAAACCATTTCCTCTCCTCTATGCAATTCATCATGACTCACCTTCAGGAAATAAAGTCCATATGTGTTTCTTTGATTGTCAAAGTCCTGCTTGGCCGGGTGCCCCTCCTCCGCAGCACGGGCTACACCAGCCACTGTCCCAGCTACCGCCTGCCCCTGGCTGCTTCTTTAATGCAGGTGTTCAGGGCAGAGGACATGTGAGCCTGAACTTCGACTCTTGAGTTCAAGTGTCAGCCTCATCCTGGCTGAGCACAGATGCAAAGGGAGGGAGGGAGAGGGGCTGGCAACCTGCATGAGGAAGCACAGGGGGCCTTTCTTGTGTGGGGCTGCCAGTGGCCAGAACTGTGACAACAGACGAGGGAAGTGGCGTGCTGGGGAGTGGCATGGTGAGGTCCTTTATGCACCCCACTGGGCCCCAGGAAGCAGGGGCCAGGCTTTCCTCTGGGGTCTCTGGTTCCATGACTCCCGAGGTCCACTCTGTGATGTGTGCAGTTCCCTGGGTGCCTTGGAACACGCCCTTGCCCAGAACGAGATTGCTGTGATACCCAGCGGCTGCGGAGCCCTGAGTGCCACTGAGTGCAGGCTCTGGCGAGATCCTCCTCCAGCCGTCTCCTCCACCTGTCCTGTAGCACCCGGGGCCAGGGAGCATTTGTAAAGCCTCCATCCACTGTGAGAGGAAATCGAGGGGAAGTTTCCAGGACCTTGTCCCAAGTTGTAAGGTAAAGAGGAAACAGAATCAGGACAAGGCCACCACCATCTGCTCCCAAAGCCTGCTGACCCCACCGTCCCAGCACCAGGCTTCACGTTGCTCATACAGGAATTTAGGTCCTACTCGAGACTTGTTGGGTCGGGTGCAACAATGCGGTTCCTGGAAGGTTCAATCCAGCATCACTGAAGCTCTTCCACAGAGAGAGAGAGAGAGAGAGAGAGATATCAGCGTCAGCCCCAGCCCCACGGAGCACAGATGCAAAGGACCAGCCATCGTCCTGGAAGAGGAGCCTCCAGCCTGTGAATGCAAATGCAAATGCAGGCTTCCTGCTGGTGGGTGTGGTCAGGGCCAGGGCTGGAGGGCTGGACACCTCCTCTTCCTCAGGCCCCTTGTGCCATGGTCAAGCCAGGCCTGGCTTCTCGTCTCCCTGCCTGTCTGAGCTGTTCCTTCTCCCACCCACTCTGTGCAGCTTCCATTAAGATCACTAACTCTTCCTGTCCTTGTCCTGTCCTCGCTGGAGCCAAACTTGTGCCCTTGTGCTCCTGTGACCTCTGGTGCTGTGTGGATGCGCTGTACTTGTGGGCTAGTGACTTGCCAGTCACCCCTGTGCCGAATTCAGGGCAGGAGGCAGCTGGAGGTTTGCTGCCACCTGCCCCACCCTGTGGGAGGCCTCGGCAGGTATTCAAAACACGAATGAGATTTTACAGGTTTTCAAATCCGTTACTTAGAACAGGGCTACACCCCAGCTGCAAGAGCGCTTTCTACCCTGAGGCCTGCAAGGTCACGTGGGTTTTAGAAGTGCTTCCACACGTCTTATACCCCTCTTGAAGAGTCACACAGCTGGTGACATGGCAGAGCCTCAGGGAGGCCTGATGAGCAAGCTCATCTTTGCTTTTTAACATGGTAACTGCCAAACATTCATCCTTTGACCTCATTTTCCACCGTCTGTATTACTCCCCAGAAGGTTTCCTCGGGTGTGTTGTAAAATTCAGGAGACAGCGCCTTCCCGGTCCAGGGCTAGTGGAGAAGAGTGTGGGTGTGGTGCAGAGGGGCTGCTCCCAGCCGAGCAACCCCACTGCACTCGGGGACCAAGGTCCACGTCCACAGTCCTGAGTGGCCTGCCAACTGTGGATGTCACTCTCCTCCAAGGAAAGAGAACCTGGGAGAAGGGGGTCGCATGATTTTAGTCAGCCTTTCGCTGCTGTGACTACAGGACCTGACAAGAACAGTGGTAGAGGAGGAAGAGTCTATCTGGGGCTCTGGTCTCAGAGGTCTCCCTCCGTGGACAGCAGGCTGCATTCCTCAGAGCTGGAGGTGAGCGAGAACATCCTGGTGGGAGTGTGTGGGGGAGGGAGGCAGCTCATACAGCAGAGAGGATCCACTCCCCAGATACAAACACACACCCCAAAGGCCCCGCCCCCATGCCCACCCCACAGCCACACCCTCCCCAGCTGCAGTCACCGCTCAGGTGTCCCATCAGGGTTAATCCACTGATTGGGCGAAGGCTCTCCCAACCCCATCTTCCTCCTCTGAACCTCCTGGCCTTGCTCACCCTGAGCTGCTCAGAGGGACCACAGCAGGTGTGGTGGCCTAGGCCCACAGCTGAGGAGGAAGAGGGAGCTCTCGGGCTCCCTGCTGGGCACATGGCAGGAGGTGGCTTGATAGGGAAGGGATCTGCCAGTCAGGGGACATGTTTTAAAGCAATATTTCCAGACTAATAGCTCTTTTTGTTTATGTATTTGATTTCATTTGACACAGTGATTCTACACATTTAAGGCACACAGTGTGACCCCTTGATATGTGTATGAAATGTGTGTGACACTATTTCGTCTCCTTGAGCATCGTTGTCGTCTCTGTTCTGGGAACCTTTGAACTCCTCTTCTGGTGCTTTGTGGAATAGAAAATAGATCTCTGTGAACTGTGGTCACCATGGGCTGTGGCACTAGGGAAGCTTGGCCAGCCTAACCCAAGCCCCTGCCCACCTTAGCCTGTGGTGGCTGCTGCTCCATCCTCGGGTTCACTTATGAATGAGAACAGTGTCTGTCTTCCTGCCCCCGGCGGCTTACTTCACTTAATGATCTCGGGTTCCATCAATTTTCCCACAGATCATAAGATTGTGTTCTTTCCTATAGTTGAATGTATTCCCTTGTGCAGAGACATGGCATCTTTGTCCCTTCCCCGGTCCTGGGGGCCCTCGGGTGCTGTGAATGGTGTGGCAATGAACTTGGGAGATGTGGCTCCTGCCCATCAGCCCTCTCTCCTGCCCGGCTGCCCCTTGGGTGGGCCTCCTCCACCCCAGGAGACCCCACAGAGGATCTCACCCCACTATTTAAAAATGCGAGTCCATTCCTTTTCAGATGAACTCACTGTGAATCAAGCAAACTCTAAAACCACCAAGGACAAGTCTCCATGACGTCAGTCCAGTGCTTGGAGCTCTTAGGGCTCATTTATAGACTGCGATTTCTTGGGCATTTGCCATGTTAGTTTGTGACCACCTTGGGAGGTCATAGTGACCCTCTGCTTTGCCAACGAGGAAGCTGGAGGCGAGGGGTATGGCCATGTGTCAGGCACAGAAGGCTTAGCTGCTCTGCCTTCGTGTGCCGGCTGTGACCCCATGTGCGCATAGCACATGGAGTGTGACGTGGTGACCCCATGTGCGCATAGCACTGCGGGCTGACCTTTACTGAATATCTGCGACACGTCGGGCCCTATCCTGGCACGTGCACATTTTAATTCCTCATGACTGGTAGGCAGGGAGATAGGATTACTACCAACATCTCACAAGCAGGGAAACTGAGGCACCGGATGCAGAAACCCTGTCTGACGTGGCTTGGCTACCAAGGAAGAGAGCCGGGACTGCTGGGATCTCGTCCACGCTAGTGCTCATCTGTGACATGTCGCTGAAGAATGCTGCTCCCACAGGTGGCCTCACCGTCAACTTTAGGAGCTCTCAGAACACCGTTCACGACTCTGCACTGTGGAGGTGCCTGCCCACGTGGTGGTCCAGAGGCCGGGCCCGTCCCCTCGGCTGCTCCAAGAAGCTCCCCCCGCTGCCCAGTCAACACGGGCGCAGGTCAGAAAGCCCCACGTCCTGTGATTTCATCTGACTTTCCAATTCCGTTACCTTGGCAAAGGCCACCAGGCGATCTCGCCCACATTTGTCATTGTCCCTTAAAACATGATATAATTGGAAGTCGCTGTGTTGGCTGAGGGTAGGATGACATTTTATGTGTTCGGTTTGGACATAAATGTCATATTTGCACAAGGCTGGCTGCTGTCACTGTGGGATCAAAATGCTCGGAGCAGAGCTGCCGGCAGAGGCCAGGGCCGAGAGGGGACCAGCATGCAGGACCCCGGCAGAGGGTCAGTGACCTCTCGCTGGGGGTCCTCTCCAAGCACGTGTCTGCCTCTTTGTACTCCCCTGTCTACAACCATCCCCTCCACCTTCCTGGATGGCACGGGGCAGGCCAGCCCTCGGCAGCCCTCGGGGCAGGCGAGAGCCGGGGTAACCTGGGGCTGGGAGGCGGCTGCTGGTGTGGCCCAACACGGCTAGCTGTGTACAGAACACTGTCCGACAGCCGTGTGAGGTAGTGAGTCCGAGACGCAGTTGCTTGTTGCCACTCGTAAGGATCACATGACACACATAATTGTCTGCTGTGCCCTTACAACACTGGTGGGGCCAGTATTGGCAGGACACAGGAGTGATGCTCAGTGCAAAGGTGCCAGGGGACAGCATGAGATGATGGGGTTCCCAGCTCCATGAGGGTGGTATGGGACCCCGTGCTGTGTGTGACCTGTCATTGTGAAGCCTCTGAGTGTGTGTATGTGTGTGTGTGTGTGCATGTGTGTGAGTGTGTGAGTGTGAGCGTCATGGGGCTGCTAGGCGTCTGCACCTCTGCGGGGCCTTCCCCGCCATCATTTCTTCTCCTTTTGATTTAATCCTCAATTCCTGTCCCCCTGCCCTGCCCCCTCGGTTCAGTGCAGTGGCCACCCTGCTGGCTCCGTCGGCTGATTGGTCTCCACCTGCTGCCAGCTCCCGTCATCCCTGCCCAGGGTTGTGGCAAGAGCCAGCTATGACCCTCCCATTCCCCCCTGGTCCCTGCAGTTCATGCAGCTGTAGAAGGCTCCAGTCGGTCACGCCGCACTCGTTCCCACCATCCAGAATAAAATCAGACTCCCTGGTTTGGGAACTAGGATCTGATAGACACCACCTTCCCTCCTTCCTCCCTGCTCTGTCTTAGACCCAGCTGGGGAAATCCCGGAGATGAGCAGACAAGGGTCCAGGTTCCAGGACTCCTGCTGCTGAAGGAGGCGGAGGCATGGGGCTTCTGCTCAGCACTGGGCTTCCAGGGAACAGGACTTTAGGGGAGCTCCTTCCCTTTAAGAGAAGCCTGCCTCTGACGGACCCTCTCCAGGAGTGCCCTGTTCCTGCCTCGGCCAGGCCTCCCCTCTGTCTTCATGCCACTGCCCATTTCCAACAAGGCCACCTCTTTCCTGATGGTTCTTGGCGGGGGGGTGGGTTACATTTGTTGACTATCTTCTTGACGTTTGTATTTTTTTCCCTTTGGTAAGGAGTAACCGGGGATTCACCTCAGCTCAACCACTAAGCCGCTTCCCCAGACCCGTTTTGTATTTTACTAGACCCAGGGTCTCACTGAGTTGCTTAGCACCTTGTTTTTGCTGAGGCTGACTTTGAACTCAAGATCCTCATGCCTCAGCCTCTGGAGCTGCTAGGATTACAGGCGTGCACCACTGCGCCTGGCTCACAGCTTGTATTGATGGTGACTTTTAAATTATAGTTTTATTTGAATTAAAAATGAATCCTTCTCTTACAGTATATTTTCCGTCTGCTTTGAAAAGTCCTTCCAGTCACCAAGCCATATTGATATTTCCTTCAATTTTTTTTAACAGTCTCTAGCGTGGCTTTTCACGCTTTATGTCTAAGTCTAAGCGCTGTCTGTGTAGACATGAAATGTTGATTTTTGCATATGGTGATATTTAGGTCCAGATTCCATTTGTTCTTCCTAGAGGGTCCTTTAGTCCAGTCCCTGAGGACAGTGGCTGGTGGACAGAGGGTGCCCTACCTGCTGGTGGCAGTGCCAGGTACCAGTCCTTCTTGCTGTGGGTCTGCAGCCAGGTGTCTGTCCTGTTCCCATGGTCTGTCTGTCCAGCCCCACACCAAGATCCCACTATCTTGGTGATCACAACTTGGTAACCATGCAAAAAAAAAAAAAAGGTTAAGAAAAAAAATTGAAAACCACGTGTGATTCATGATTTCTGCCTCCATTCTTTGGCATTTCCTTTTAGCCTTTTGCTTATACACATTTTTACATTTTCAGAAGCAACTGCTGGTACAATCTTGAATTTTCGTTTTTCCGTAACATCCTATTTCAGTACATACGGACCGATGCTCCAAATTTCTGTTTTTATTACACGAGAGGTGTGAACAGAGCGTTAAGGTTTACAGAGGGGGCAACAGAGCGTTTTGTGCTTGAGAGAAATCAGAGAAGACTTTGTTTTCTCCAAACTGCAGAGTGAGGAGGGTCTGGTCTTGTTCAGTCACCTGTTCAGGTTTGGCAGGGGAGGCCTGAAGGGGATGGATGGGTCAGAGGTCTGCATGATATTTTCCAAGTCCCTTGGATGGGAGCAAGTCATGTGCCACGTGGGGTTGTCATTCCAGTATTTACTTCAGGACCAGATAATGACACTGGTGTGTGGTGGCTTCCCTTCACTGTGGGCCCAGAACTCTGAGGATGACTGGGCTCCCGGTCAGCGGGAGAGGTGCCGCTGTCTGTGGGGACAGTGTGTGAGGGGCAGTTTCCGAGGAGGGGGCTCTGGATGGTTGTTCAATCAGCTTTTCCGTCTTTCTCTAATTCGACGGCAGGACTTCCCACATCCCGTGTCTTCCAACGATGACCTTTCAGTCGGCTCCAATGAAGAGCCTGCGGGCAGCAGGACCCGCCCTTCAGAGGTGGCAAGCTCCTTCTGATTCCAATCCAGGCGCTTCTCCTCTTGAGGTCTCCTTTGTTCTGTCAAGTAGCTTCCTATTTGGATTTATTAGGGTTCTTATTTATTGTCATTTATAAACCCCCATTGCTCGCCTCCTCCTGGGGCGGGAGTGTGGGTGAGTTTTGTCATTTTTATTCCACATTAGATGCTGTTGGACCTACGCCAGCTCAGGCAGAGTTGGTGTCTCCAGGAGTCCTGCAGATGGGAGGGAGCTCAGCAGCAGCTAACCCTGCCAGACTCGGGCTGCCTTCCCAGTGTCCAGCTCACCGTTTTGAGCTCTGCCTCTAAGCCAGAAAACAGCCTGCACCCCAGCGGCCTGGGGTTCTACGCTCACTCTTGATGAACTTCACTCTTTTATGGACATTGAACCCCGAGGAAATCCTGCCTGTCACTTACCCAGAGCAGCCTGCAAAGAATGTCAAAGCTGTGTCTTTCCTAGTTGCACAGGATAAGTTCTGCCCCTTGTTCTGTAAGCGCCTATGTGTTATAGGCCAGTGGTTCTCAAACTTCAGGGTAACAAGACTGCCTGGAGGGCTTGTTGGAGCTCAGATTGCTGGGTCCTGCCTCAGAGTTTCTGATGCTGCAGATCTGGTTTGGGCCCAAAGGATCTGCATTTCTAATGAGTCTCCAGGGGATGCCTGTGCTGCTGGTGCAGAGGGATCACACTGAGAACCAACCTTAAAGAGAGTACCCTGGTGGGGCATGTGGCACACACCTGTAATCCCAGGGGCTCAAGAAACTGCAACAGGAGGATTGCAAGTTCAAACCCAGCCTCGGCAACAGTGAGGTGCTGAGCAACTCAGTGAGACCCTGTCTCTAAATAAAATACAAAATAGGGCTGGGGATGTGGCTCAGTGGATGGTGCACCTGAGTTCAATTCTCAGGACCAAAAAAATAAAAAAGAGCATCCTGTATCGAGGTCTGCGGCATTTACTGGGTGCCAGGGATATGTCGATGAATAGCAGGTACAACCCTTGCTCACGGAGCTTATGATTCAGTGGAACTCACTGGAAAGACTGAGGAACTGGGAAAGGTTGAGGAACTCAGACTACAGGAGGGGACGCCATCTGGCCTGTGGGTTGGAGCCAGAGAGGTCTCCTTGCAGGAGTGATTTGGGGCTATGACTTGAGAAATGGGTTGGAATTTGGAAGACAGAAAAGATGAGGAGAGGGCAGGGAGATAACGAGCTTCCACTGAGAACCCAGAGAGGACAGAACATAGCAGGGGGGAGGTGGACGGCACGGTCCATGCCAGGCACGTCAGGGTGGCCGGGGCGATGGCATCGCAGAGGCAGGCGAGGCTATGGGTCCTTCAGGGCTCTCCGAACCAGCTGCAGTTCAGTTTGTATCTCAAGCTTATCAGGAAGCCATCAAGTTTTAAACCAGCATGTAACATGAACAAAGTGCTAATTTGTGCAAACAAGTCTTACCTGGCTGGATTTCAGCGCTTATCCTTGTAAGTGCAAGGAGCTGCTCCTGTTGCTCCATCCTGTGCAGGGTGAGGGCTCAGTAAGTAGTATCCCTCAGGTGGTATGTGTGTGTGTGTGTGTGTGTGTGTGTGCTGAACGCTGCATCTGCTCAGGTCATCCATTGTGTGTGTGTGCGAGTGACACAGTAAATAAATGTCCCAGGCACAGCGAAGCCCAGCTGCCGTGCGGTTGTGACCGCTAGTGACCAGCTTCCTTTGGCTGATTACGCCTTGCCGCGTGGATAACACCAGGCTCTGGCCCCCTTCCGCAGTATGCGATTTAAATTAAAGATTAAATTGATTTGGAGGGGGCATGATTTTGCATTCTTTCAGACTTGGAGTCAAGATTATGATTGACGGATATAATATGCGGTTCATAAAAATAATGCTGACCTAGAGAGCTGAAGTATTTTCAGTTCTCCCATGCCGGAGGCCCTCCCACATTTTATGAGGAAGGAGGGCTGCAGGGCAGAAGAGGTGGAAGCCGCAGAGGGGAGGAGGCATCTTGAAAAGTGACCTTGACCTCGGACTCTGCCGTCTCTGAAGCAACGCAGGAGTGCTGTTCCTTTCCACCTCCTTAGGATGCTTTGAAGAGCAATGAGACATGGAAGGAGGGAAAGTTAAGCATTTGGGCATGGGGTAACAGATGGCCTCAATTACAGGTTTTGGCCCTTGCACTTATGGGGTGTTTCTTAGGGCAGGAAAAATATCACAGTCATATAAGGTGGCATCCAAGAGCCATCTGACTGATGGTTTTAATAATTTGGAGAAAATAAGATCTCATCAACAGTCAGACTTGTTTCTAAGTGTAATGTCTGGGGAAGGGCATTTGTCACAGTCCCCTGATAGAAAGGCGGGACTTGAAGAGTCCTCACTCAGGACAGGAGGCCAGAAGGTACAGTCAGCATCCATTAGGCTGGTTTCTGGCTGGCTGAGGAAATGGTCCTCCAGAGCGCTCATGACAAAGATGGAGTTTGAGACGCCTGGAGATCTACACATTTGAGAAGGTCTCGGGCCTTCTGAGGATTCTTCCCCAATGCCGTTATGACCATTACTGCCGCACTGTTGTGGTGGTGCATCAGGGGGCCGAGGGTCTTGGGGTCACTCTTGCAGGGCCCTGTAAGCTGCTTCCGTCTGCACCACTGCTAGTCAGCCCCGTCCTGGGAGCTGCACGGAGAGCCTCTGCATCCTAGCGGTCTCCACAGGCTGCTGGGCCAGCCCAGACTTGGAGAAAGTAGATTCCACCTCTTGCTGGGGCTGATGGCAGAGAACTTGGTGTCCATCTTCAATCCCCAAAGTTGACTTGTAAATTTAAAAGATGACTCTGTCTGCTAGGGGATAGGTGGGCTGAGGTGTGGAAGGGCCCGGTCAGGAGGCCTTTGGTGCTGTCTTGGGTTAGACTTGTGAGAAACAGTGGGAGGGATTTGAGACATTGTTTGGATGTTGAGTCAACTGTTAGATGGGACAGACCCTGAGGGTAAGAGCTATGGAGGAGTCTAAAGGATCCCAGGCTCCCCTGCAGTCCTGAGTCCCAGAGAGAAGGGGTCCAGGCCAGTGGACTCACTCGCACGGCTTTGGAAACCATCACAGCCAAGGGCTCTGGGGCTGTCCGTGGTGCTGAAGTCTCTCCTCTGCTTTCATCCATCCATCCACCCAGGTCTCTGACTGTGTGCCAGGCACTGCGATGTACTCCAGGGGTCCAGCCACCCATGGGACAGAGCCCCAGCTCTCAATGAGCTTGCAATTCTCTTGTGATGATTGACAAGAAGTCAAGAATGCAAAAGGGTCCCCTCTGGTGGCCTAGAAGGGGTGTGTGAGGCTTTCTGGTGAATGTGACATTTGAGCTGAGTGTTGAAGGGCGAGGATAGGCCTGTGTTAGGATGAAGCAAGGGGAGCATCTCACATGTGCATGGCTTGAAATCACAAGAACACAAGACGCAAAAGGTCAAACGACTGGAGTTGAGCTTGGACAGGCAGGAAGCCGATCACGGAGCACCTGAGCGAGGCTTAGGAACTGGGGACAATGAGGAGGCCCAGAAGGTTTTCAAGAGAGAGGAGGAGGGGAAATGATTTGACCTTGGCTAGACCTCCAGAGGAGGAGCTGGAGTTGAATGGTAGCTGAATGAACAGTCCTCGGCTTAAGGGGTGGTGCGTGTGACGGAAGGTGCAGGAAGAAGCACTCCCTCTCCTCTTATCAAGCTTGTCTGTGCAGATAAGAATTTCTACTAAAAATCCCTCCTCTAAGGAAGTCTCTGGGAAGGAGCTGTTTGCATTCCTTCCTCTCAGAGCCTCATTGGACATTTGAGTGACTGGGTCTCTAGTATCACTTAGGCCTCCTTCTCCACTGGATGCATTGCTCTGGGGAGGCCTGGCCCTCTCTCTTCTTCAGAGACGTCCAACCTGGATGGCATCTTTCTTCTTGCTACTTCCTGGTCTCCCAGGGTGGTAGGTAAGGGTCTGCTATACAGCTCTAACTCTTTCAGTGTTGAGGTTCCCAGGGCAGTGATTGGAAGGAGGTAATAGTAGGAACTCCTCCTTCTATCAGTAGAGTAAGCCACATTCTTCACCCCGACTTCACAGAAATGAAAATGCATCTAGCAATAGGTACATGCTCCTGAGATGTCAAGGAAGTAAAATTGACACAGTTGATGGCCAAATTCTTATAGGAAACGGAAGACCAGGGAAGAGGGAGCCCTGCATAATGTGCCATGTCAATCGATACGATTTCAGACTTGCCAAGATGGTGTTCTTCACTGAGATGGATAAGAGATGTCTATACATACCATCCGTCTTCACAGGGAGACACATTTGGGTGGGAGGAAGATATCGTGGCTCAGCAGGGAAATGGGGATGCAGCAAATACCATCGGTTCCCTCGCCCATGACTGTGCCTTCTGGGATCTTTCCATGGTTGAACATGTTCCCTCCAAATTGCAGGTGTTGGCAGTAGTAGTGTTAGGGGCGAGGGCCTTTGGGAGAGACTTAGGACATGAGGGCTCCTCTCGTGAATGGGTTTCAGGGTCTCATAAATGAGGCTTCACCTGGTGTTTGCCCTTCAGCTTGCCCTTCCACCTCCTACCTACTGCCACACCAGCGCGTGCATCTGCCCTGAGGGTGCTGCGTGGAGCTCCGTCTTGGAAGTGGAGAGGGGCCCTCACCAGGTACCCAGCAGGGTCTTGACCACGGACTTCCAGCCTCAGGTCTGTGTGCGAGTTACTTCTGCTTCTTATACACTGGGTTCCTCTCTGTTAAACATGATTATTTCCTTTCTCTTTAAATTCTGAATCATGAATGGAACTCACAACAATGTGAAAACCTAACTAGTACATTATGATTCTAAAACGCTCCATTCCATAAAATGCAGCAACGTATTTGTATCTATAAAGCTGAAGGAAAGAAGGTAGTTGTGTGTTTTCAGTGCGGTTTCCTAGTCTGGGGCCTGGTTTCTTTGGAGCAGCTTCCTCTAAAGTCACAACTCATCAGTGTCTGTTTCACCGCTTTCAGACGCGGGTGATGCATCTGTGGGCTGGGGGTGGGCATCCGAGTTTTCTAAAGCAGATGACCTGTGCATGGATATAAAAAAAGATCGTAAACAATTTTTATTTCAAGTAAAATATCACTAGATAATTACTTTAGGTAATATTTCAACTTCTTGATTGTTATTTTCTAAAGAGTATTTTGGAATTATTTTCTGCTATCACAAAACGAGACGACAAAGTGTAGTTGGCTTTTGAGTTTCTCAGTGAGAGTAAAGAAAATCTGGATTTCAGATGAATGAGTTGGTGGTTGGTAATGAGGTTACAGAGATCAAGAAGGCACAGGGGAAGTTCCAAGGACAAACTGAGATGATGGTAAAGTGCAACACACCAAAAACTAAACCAGGAGCACAGTGTGAAGCCCGCATCCCACTTAGCATCTCCTCACCTTGTGTCTCCAACTCTGGAAACATCCACTGTGCCTTCAAGAGAGTGTGAAAGTTCTGGCACATTAAGACCGAATTTTATGAAACTAATTTTGACCTGGTGAACACTGTACAGGGCCTGGGAGACCCCAGAGGCCTGTGTGCTGAGCGTGGTTCACCCCACCGTGGGCTGGTGCTGAAGACAGCCTTGTGCATGCTCTCGGCAGCTCCCCCAGTACAGTGCCAGCTTGTGGCTCCAGAAGCCCAGGAGGATGAATCCTGGACACTTCCCCAGGATGAGCTGAGAAAAGCCCTCAGGGGGAGCTCAGGAACCCCAGCGTTTAAGGACTGAACTGGAAAGACGTCCGTGGAGTGGCGCAGGGAGGGCTCTGGGAAGGAGTGCTTGGACTACCCGACCACGGTGGGGAGGGGGGCTGCGTGCACACATGGGGCCTATGGACAAGGGTGTGGCCATGTCCAGAGACAGTTAAGGAAGCAAGACAGTGGAGCACTGCTGCAGGTGGGGCCTCCCAGGTCCCCCCCAGCTCCCTGTGTGGGGTTGTGTGGCATGGCTGAGGTCACCTGCCAGAGGGAGGTCCCAGCAGGCACAGTCATCAGGTGCCCCCTGTCATATCCTGGTCACACTCGCTGTTACTTAGCACCTACCTTCCTGGAGCCCAGGAGGAAAAAGCCCCAAACCAGCTCCTCCAGTGCCTTGGCCACCTCACCTCTCATGCAGCAGGCGCTCAATAACTGGATGGCCGTGAACAGGGGGCGTGGTCTGGAGCAGCTCTCCCTGGGGGGGGAGAGGAAGTGCCGGAGGAGGAGGAGGCATGGGGAAGCTGGCAGGAGGAGCAGAAGGCGGGAGGTTGACAGCACTGGGATGTGGGGACAAGGGAGGGAATTTCAGGGAGGGGAAGGATGGGCAGAACCCTACGCCCAAACAGGAGAGCCAGCAGAGATGGGGGCAAGGAGAAGTAGCCCGGGACAATGGGGGGAGAATGCGTCCCTCTTTCGCCCGTTCCGGGTTCCTTTGTTCTTTCTGTCCTCAGTGGACGCATGTGGACCCTCCCTGCCAGCGCCCAGCCCACAGCCCAGCCCAGAAGCTCAAAGCAGGCGTGCCCTGGGCTCTTGGAATAATGCTCTTTATTCGTAGATGGTAGAATTCACAGAATCACCAAGGAAGTTAAACACGTAGAAGTCACTGTGTTAAAATACATAAATAATGAAATAATCTGTGGGCTTCTTTATGAATGTGTTCAATAAGGAAATCTAAAGGCAGGGCAAGGCAGAGCGACGTGGAGCCCCTGGGGGGCATGAAGGGCACCCTCCCCCTGTCAGAGTGCCCTGCCCTGCTTGTCAGCTATGTTCCTTGGCTTCCTAACCAAAGGGCATGTTAACGCCAGCTAGTCGCTCAAGGATTCCCTAAATTCTGTCCTGTGCCCTGTCTGGGGATGCCGGGTCCCAAGTGCCCAGTGAGACAGGCTGTGGTGTGCATCTTTGCTGGGCTGGAGAGGAGGATGCTGAGGATGGGCACGGGTGTGGACAGCTGTCCCACAGCTTCCTCTGCCCTCCAGGGCTGCTCTGGGCTCCACCCACCTCCCACCACACCATGGGTGAAAGCCAGAGAATGGTTGGCCTGACAGAGGGGGGCAGATTGAAGAGCTGACAAAGGAAGGAGAGCTGACATGTGGAGCCTGTAGAGAGGATGGCAGTCTCAATGAGGTCGAAGTTCAAGGGCAGGTGAAGGGAAGGCAAAAGGAAGCCAGCAGGGAGGGGCTGTGGTCAGAGAGCGGAGGGTTGGAGCCTGAGGTTCAAGAGTTGACTGACTGCTTGATGGTCAAATTTGAGGTGCTGCCAAAGTAGTAGACAGTAGGAGAGACTGTCACTGGGGATGGATCACCACATGATCCAGAGGCCAGAGCATTGGACAAGCCACACACATGGAGGCTAGGGTCACCCACTCTGGAGGATGGACTTGGAGAAGCCTGAGATCAGGAGCTGAGGTGCGTGGGCACAAGGAGGACAGAAGGAAGATGGGACATCAAATGGTGAGACGTCAAGGGAGAGTGTGGGGCAGCCTCCCATCTCTGGGCCTGACTTAACTCGTGCCTTGCCCTCTTGATGCCCCACCAGAGTCGGGCTGGCCGGCCTCCTGGTACCTGGGGAGGCTGGTTCTGCTCCCTCCTCTCACTTATAAACGAACCACTCTTCAGCAGAGCCTGGGAGTGGGTTGTGGGGGGCACTGTGTGCACCAAGGAGTGCCTGTTCTTTTGAACAACTCTGCTACTCACTGACACATGTTAAAAACTCCGCCTGCCGTGCCTTTCTCACCAGTAGAATAGGCACAGTAACAGTTAGGTCTGAGTGAGCTATTCCATGCTAGGCCCACCCTGCGTTGCCTCCCACAAGAGGAGCTTGGTAGATGGCAGCTATTTGTTAACTGCGCATCTTTTATAGACGGGTCCAGAGGAAGGGTAACTAACCTCCGTGAGGAAGGGCTGTCACTACTCCATAGCTCAGCGCCTGGCACAGAGAAGAGACTCGGTTTTCATTGAGTTAGTGCCAATCAAAACTCATAAAACTTACCTTTTTACTTCTGTAAAAAGTAAACTCTTCCCTTTTTACTTCTGTAGAATAGGTGCAGAAATAACAGGGCTGGACCGATTCTCTTCTCTCCTCTCGGCTTTAGCCTTTATTTTAACAAAGCACCTGGCTTTGGTGTGGGGCCATGACAGTCCATGGGAGATCATCGAGATTATTCTCATTGTCTTTGAAGGGAAGAAATTGGAACAGAATCGTGTGCTTGTTCCCTGCCCATGGGCACACAGAGCCCTAGTGGCTGAGTCGGGAAAACCAGCAGGACACACTCTTCCAAGAGATCCTTATCCCCAAAGAGTTTGAAAATACAATCTGCAGATCAAACCAAAAGAACGAGTGTGAATAACACATAATTAGAAAGGAGAGAAGTGTTCTTGCTGAGAACTTTCTAGAAACCACACACAGTGCCAGGCAATTCTACACACGATGGTTGAGATTACTGTAACATTAAAGCTCCCAGGACAGTCCATCCCCAGGGCTGGTGGGAGACGTGTGGATGTGGAGATGGGGGTGGTCTCGGCTCCAGCCTTTGCTAGTGGGCCACCTGGGGAAGAAGCTCAGCCTCTTGATCCTCAGTTTCCTCCTCTACGGGGTGTGGTCATGCTGCCTGCTGCACGAAGTGGTTGTGCCAGTGCCTGGTGGGCAGCAGGTGTGGGCAGAATGGTGCAGGGTCCAGGGCTGCTCTCTGGAATCCGGATACCTGATTTCAAATCCCAGCTGCACCACTTACTGGCTGTGTGACGTGGCAGGGGGTGAGGTGGCCATGGGACCTTCCTGTTAGAAAGGGAAGGACAACAGGGCACTTCCTACTGTCACGGGGAGGCTGAAATGTGTGGCAAGCACGGCAGATGGCACCAGGCACCCTGGTCATCCTGGACGGCTCGTCAAGCTCAGCCCCAGTTTTCTCCCAGGTCCTGCCAGAGGACGAGAACGTATGGTAACAGAGGCCACAGCCCGTCTCACAAACATGGCCTCTCCAAGCTGGCCTCCTACGCTAATGAATCCAAGTCACACTGCAATAAAGACCCTGTCCGCATGGAGGAGACTGTTCTCGGCACAGCCTGTCCCCGTTCCTCTTTGCTAAACAAGGTCTTCCAGGTGGACCTCTGACCCCCGCTGCACTTCAGATGCTCAACGGTAACGCCATGGGGTCCTGTGCAGCTCCCTGCTCCTAAATGCAGTCGCAGTCCCAAGGACAGGGAGGCAGCAGGTGAGGCACCTGGTCTTTCAGACACCCAGGTCTGGATCCTGTCCTTGTCACATGCCAGCTGTTCAGAGCTAACAGGGGACTGAGTATCTCGCAGAAGCAGAAGGGACAGAACCGAGCCTCAGAGAAACTGGGTCTGGGGCGGCCACAGGGCTGCAGGAGTGGACCACGGGCCACACACAGGAGATGGGGACTCCTCCTAGCAGGCCTGCGTCTGGGCCAGTGGACAGAGCCACCGCTCAGGCAGCCCAGATGGTCCTGGCAGAGTCCTCGTTCTCCACTGAGAAGTGGTTGAAGGGGTGAGAGTCCCAGTTACCTCTAAGAAAGCAATCCTCTCTTCCCATAAGAGAGGACCCAGGACAAGATGGCTTCATGATGGAGGGGTCGGGTGGCCCCGGCCTGCAGGCAGGTGGCATCTTAGCCAGTATGAAGGCAGGCGGGCAGGTGTGGGTGGGATGTGTTCAGGAAACAGACACTGGCCCCATGCTGGTGGCAGTCCCCTTGGCGTCCATTGGCCATCACAGATTCAAGCATGCTTAGTGGGCAGGCGGTGTCCCCCCAGCAGAGGTCACAATGAATGGTCCACTCAAGTGTTGGCTCAATGCCTGGGCGCTCAGCTTCTGCGGCACACCAGGGACTGTGGCGGCTCCATGGGAAAGAGGAGCGTACACCAATGTCCCTGAACTCAAGGACAGTGGAGCGTGGCTGGGAGTGTGGCTGAGTGATCGATCACAAAGTCACTCTCAGGTGCTGTAAGAGGGAAGGAGATGGTACCCCAGGGAATGCAGGAGCGGGTGGGGTTGCTTCAAGCTCTTGCAGAGACTTGGGAGGTATCTCAGAGGTGACGTTTCTTCTAAGTTCTGAAGGGTGAAGGGTAGTCGCTAACCCCAGAGGGCAGTTGAAGTGGGAGAGCGGGAGCAGCTCGCGGGCCACCTGAGGTGAGACAGGGATCGGCCCTGCCCCGGCCCAGCACTCAGGATGGCAGAGGAGCGTGGGCAGGGATGGGGCTCTTCTGAGAAGCACTGGGGGATTTAGCCAGCAAAGAGGGACTCTCATTTCTAGTAAAAAGATTTCGCTAGCTGCTGGGTGAGTGGTGGGCTGAGGGGTTAGGGGCACCCAGGGGGCCACCCAGAGGAAGCCAAGCTGCCCGTGGAGTCGGGGAGGCGGGTGCTCCACACTGGCCAGGTGACTGGCCTCCCTGCATGCCTGGCTTGTGGTCTGAGTGTGGGGACGGCTGTGGGCAGCAGGACTCAGCTCCTGGTGGGGATGTGGCCGGGGCTGAGTTAAGCACGCAGGAGGCGCTGGGCTCCCGGCCCTGTGGTTTTTCTTGGCACGTCATGATGTCGGCTGTGGCCAGGGGGACTTGCTCCCTCTCTTCCCCTCTGTGTGCTCTTCCTCCGTGGTGACGCTGACATTGGAGCAGTGTTGGCCTTTCTAGGCCGACTGTGTGCCCGAGCAGTGAGGTGGCTGTCTGTGGCTTGTTCCTGGGGTGGGGAGGAGGCTGTCCCTCCTGCACCCCTCAGTGTGAAACTCACTGCAGGTTTTTAAGGACACACTTCTGTTATGGTCCCTTCTGCTCCTGGTTTGCTGAGATCATGACAGCACAGAGCCTTAACCACAGCCACAACAAAAGCCTAGTTTTCTAAGTGGTCAAGATGGTCAGGTAGCTCTTCTTTCCTGGTCAGTTAATACACTGAGTTTCTTTGGTCAGTACTGAGTGTTAAGTCAGCTTTGGCTCCTAAGGACCCACGCTTGGTCACAACCTTCACTCTCTGCTGGACTCAACTTCCCGTCGTTAGGTTGAGTATTTTCCCCTCGGTGTTCCTGAGGCTCCTGATCTGTGACTCCTTCTCTCCTCTGTCAGTGTTTCAAGTTCTGGCCTCGGGCTCTGCTGTCCTTGCTGGCTGAGTCTGTGGCGCCCCTTCCTTATTCACAAGAAGATGCAATAAATAAATATTTGCTCATATTTACCTGTGAAGCCATCTAGGCCTAAAGATTTCTTTTAGGATTTATTAAATATTAAGTTTGTTTACAGAGGGAAGTTGATTTCCTGTTTCTTCTGTGCTGTATTTTTTTTTCAAGAAATATTTTATCCAAGTTGCCACCATTCTGGGGACAGAGTTGCTCGGAGTGCCCTGTGATCATCTTTTGAACTGTCCCCAGGACACGCAACATTTCCTGACGTTATAATTTCCACTTTTTGTCTTTCTCTCTCTTGCTTTGGTATGACTAGGAGTTTTTCAACTCCATTAATCATTTCAAACAAGAATCTTTGTATTTACTCTGTTCCATCTCCTTTCTACTTAATTGATTTTTCAGTTTTATTTTTAGTATTTCCTTCCTTCTACTAGGATTAATTTGTCAGGAAGAAATTTAGATTGTGGATTCTATTCTTTTTTATAATCTTTTCAAATACAAGCATTTAAAGGTATAAATTTCCCTCTAAGTCATGCTCTCAAAAAAAGTGGTATTTTTCTTTCTTTTAGTTCAAAATATTTAAAATTTTCCTTGTCATTTCTTCCTTGTGTGACATGTGGCATAGTTAATGAGTGAATGGATCCACTGTTGAATTTTAAATATTGAGAGTCTTCCACATAACTCTATTATTGACTTTTATCTAATTGTGTCTTGATCAAAGAATAGATCTGTATAATTTCAACCCCTTGATAATCATTTAGATAGGTTTTATGGTCTATAATGTGGCCTGTTTGTGGGATGTTCTTTGTGTGGTTGGATTGATCAAGTGTTCTGAGTTGTTGAACACAGTGTTCTACAAACCAGAGTTAGACAGAGAGGGTGACTGTGGTGTGGGAGTCTCCTTAAGCAGTATCGATCTTTGGTCTATTTGCTTTATGGAAAAAGGGCTGTGAAAATCCTCGTACATTTTGTGAATTTGTCATTTCTCCCTTTAACTTTTTCAAATATTTTTGTGCATTTTCAAGTTTTTTATTAGGCTTATATGGATCTAGAATTGCTATTTTTTGAAAGATGAGTGTTTTTGTCATTATGAAATGGTCCCTTACCCAGTCATATTCTTACCTTGACACCTGCTTTGTCTTGTACTTTGATACCATTTTGTATTTTTGGTGGTGTTTTTCTACTGTTTCACCTTAAGCCTGTCCTGGTTTATGGTGTGAAGTAGTTTCTCATCATCACAGTGCGACCGGGTTTTCTTGATGGTAGTTTTTACAGTTTCTGCCCTTCCCTGGCGGGCTTAGCCCACCTGCATTCAGCTATTATCCATGGGGCTGGGTTTCACCTCCCATGTTGGTTTCTGTTTAGAGTTTGTCTGTCTGCTCATTATCTTTCTCTCTTTTTCTGCTTTCTATTTTAAAATACCAATTGTTTGTTCCTCTCTATGTTCTGTACTGACTTTTAAACCGGACCGCTTTTAAAATGGCCACTCTAGAGATGACCTTCTGTGTCTTTAAGTTACCACAGTGCACATCAACATTTTACTGTCTTCTGAATGAACAATGTAAGAAAGTGGTAGTAAAAGACCACCTGCCCACCCCGCCCCCGCCCCGTCCTTATTGTCGTATGGTTCTCTAAGTCCCACAGGTCATTATCTTTCATTTTCAGTAGATCATTTGGAAAGCTATGTGTATGGATTTATATTGACCTGGACCTAATTCTCTTTGGGCTCTTCATTCCTTCTAGAAGAGCTCATCTTACACTTGCCATCATTCCCTTTTATTTTTCTTTTAATTAATTTTTTTTTTTGCATTTCTAATACGCAGATCTGCTTGAGACCGATTCTTTCAGCTATTGTTCAGGTATGTTTTATTTCACCTGTATGTGTGAATAATATTTTCACTGGATATAGTGTCAGTTGACATATATTTTTTCTCTCTACATTAAAAGTTGTTCTATTGTCTTCTGAGCATCATTGTTCTTAGTAAGAAGTCAGTGGTCACTCAAAGGTTAAATTAAACCTATTGTTATTTTCTGCCCCCCATCTCTCTCTCTCTCTCTCTCTCTCTCTCTCTCTCACACACACACACACACACATGCACACACACACTCACACACATACACACCACAAAAATTTTTGGCTTTGACTTTGAGATGTTTGACTCTCATGCTTGGTATTTTAGACAGCTTTTTCACAATTGTAATCAAAAGACCAGGCAAGAACTATTTTAGAGGAGAAAAATGTTTATTTGAGGCTCACAGTTTCTGAGTTCTCAGTCCATAGAGGGCCAATTACCCTGTGAGTCCATTACCCTGTGCCCAAGGTATGGAAGAACATCAGGGCAGAGGGCATGAGGAAGGAGAGGTGCTCAGCACTTGGCAATCAGGAAGCAGAGGAACTAAGCTTGGCTCACAGGAACAAAATGTAAGCCCCAAAGCCTGCCCCAGGTGACCTGCCTCCTCCAGCCTCACCCCACCTGCCCACAGTTACCACCAAGATGATCCCTATCAGAGGTTCAATCCACTGATTAGGTTAAGGCTCTCCTAACCCGATCATTTCAGCTCTGAACCTTCTTGCATTGTCTCACACAAGAGCTTTTGGGGGACACCTCATCCACCTAAACCATAACACATAGTGTTCTTGGAGCCTGTTTGTTTCACTCTGTGTGATGCATGTATTTTTCTTTGAGTACTTTCTACTGCCTTGTCTTAAACCAACTGATTTTTTCCTCCTACATAGTTGACTCTGCTCTTCAGCCAACCAAATGAGGTTTTTATCTTTTTGTTTCTGATACTATATCATTCATGTCTAGCATTCCATTTGATTCTCTTCTTGCAGCTTTACACCTCTGTTGAAGCTCCTTATCCCTCACACATTTTAGCAGGCTTTTATTCTAGATCATTTGGTGCTCATTGTTATTTTAAGGTGTTTCTCTGACAACTCAGCTTCTGGGCACTGTTTGTATGTGTAGCTATACATATTTCCTTAATCATGAATATTTTTGCTGTGTTTTATGATTTTCATTGCATTCTGGAAGTTTTGGATAAGAAAACAGTAGATACCGGACTCAGTAACATCTGTTTTCAGAAGAGAACATGTCCCCCTTGGGGCCCATGACTACAGCCAGAGGCTGAATCATCTGCTCTCTCCTTGAGCTGGGTCTTCACCTTGTTACAGTTTTAATATTTTTATTTCTGAATTACACTTTAATACCAAATACAATAAAAGAGGATTCATATTTCTTTCCTGGTGAAAATAAGTAGATAATGAGTGTTTTCAATGATCAGTGAAGAGGCAAAGATATCTGAAAGATACCATTCCTCCATCCTGAGAAGGCAGAATTTTTCCTTTTGGAATGTAATTATTTTGTGATGAAATCCAACCATACATTAAAATGCTAATGGGAGAAAATCCTCTCTCTCTTCTTTCCGTGGTGTTTGGTGGTGTTTGGTGGGGTTCTGTGTGGCACTGCAGCACAGGCAAGCGACATGCGTGACCAAATCAGCATTCCCCTCCTGTGATTTCTCCAGGTTGGAGCCTTGGAGCTCTTCTCTTTGGAGTCTTCGTAATGTACCACAGGTTGCTGTCGCTCTCCTCACCCCCCACCGTGTCCCACTTCAGTCTGAGTCCACTCCTGGCTTCTGGTGCTGTGGCTGTGGGCTCCTGACCCCCTTCTGTTGGGCCTGGAGATGTAGCACCAGTGATTCTAGAAGTTCTTCCTGCTTGAAACTGGGTTCCACCTCCTGAGCCATGGGAGGTTCCTCTTTGCTCCTCAGCCTGGCTGCTGGCCTTTGCCCCACTGGAAGGGGCTCTTTGCCCTCCAGTCCCTCTAAGCCCTCGGTGCCAAAGGGCAGGCAGATCTCCATCTGGGTCTCGCGGGGTTTCTCCTGTGCAGCCCTCGCCATGGGCAGTGACATCCAATGGACCTGGGGTTGGTCTCTCTGCTCTCCTGCACCACTTTCAGAAGGCAGCTGCAATGCCCTGTCCAAGACCCCATGTTCCTGCAGGAAGAAGTCTCAGCAGCAACCTTTCTGTCCCCTGAGCCTTGACCTCAGTCCCTGGGGCACAGGAGGTGAGCACCCCATCTCCTCTGAGGCTGGTGCTCCTTAGATTCCTGCTCCATGTCTGCTGTCACTTCACTGAAGCTTTGGCCAATTCCCCTGCACTCCAGTGACTCGACTCTGGTGGCCTCCTCCTCTGCGGCTGTCCTGCCAGAGATGAGCCCCAAAGGGGTCCTTTTCCTCTCCTGTGGCTGGCTCCTTACTTTCTGGAATTTAATCCACATATATTCTTTACAATTCAGTTCTCCCTCATGGGTTTAGAAAAACTGTGATGATGCATTTTTTTTTTCCTGGATTGTTTTTGATTATCGAGGTGAGAAATTCTCTGGTGAGAATTTCCTCAAAGAAGAACCACCTTAAAGTTTCAGGTATATTTTGTTGCTATTTAGGTTGACTCTTTTATTCTCTTTCCCCTTTTATACTTTTAAATTTTTTGTGAACATTCATGTTTAAAAAGTTAACATAGGAAATTCTTTGTACAGCAAGGATATTAATCTTTAATCAATTAATTGCATTGTAGACATGTCCCTCGAGTTCGGGGCTTATCTTGGCTTCTTTCATGGTGCCTTTTATGCACAGAAGTTTCAGCGGGATAGAGTCAGCCTTGCCGGGCTCCCCTTCATGATCATGCTTTTCTGCATCTTTCTTTACTGATCTTCAAAGGCCGCGTCTGCCACTGGCCACCTTGTCTCTGTGTGGGCCGTGTCTGTGTCCTCTAATCTGACCCTGGCCTGCAGGTCTCTGCCTGTCGGCATCTCACTGTCCTCTCGTTATAGCCTGATGCTGAGCCTTGGGTCCCGGCCGTGCGTCTCTGTCTTGCTCCTCTCGGGGTGTATCTTGGCATCTTCACTCTGTTCTTCCAGGGCCACTTCATAGTCGACTTTCTTTAAACTACCAAATGGAAGGAGAAACGTGGAGCTGAGGCTGGTGCCAGAGATGACTTGGTAGCTGAACTGGCGAGCAGGGCTTTCCCTCCCTCGGATGAGGCTTCCCCAGGGCCTGCTGTCAAAGGGCCGTGATTTGCCTCCCTATACAATTGCACACCCACTGTGGGGTATAATCCTGAGTGTCTTACACTTTTTGCTATAGTTTGGATTTTGAGTGTCCCTGTCCTAGAGGCCTGGTCCAGCCTGTGTCACTATTGGGAGGTGGCGGGTCCTTTAGGAGCAGGGCTGAGTAGAAGGAAGCTAGGTCACTGGGGGTGTGCCCTGAAGGAGATATTGGGGGCCCAGGCCTTTCCTTTTCCTGTCTGTGCTTCTGGCTTCCTGGAGGTGAACAGGCCCTCTCCGTCCCATGCTCTAGCGTGATGTACTGTGCTACCACAGGCTCAAAGCAGCAGGGCCAAATGACCATGGACCAAAACCTCTGACACCATGAACCCAGAAAACCTTTTCTGCAATTCGGTTGATTTATTTCAGGCATTTTGTCATGGTGACAGAAAGCTAACTAACAGACTTCTGTTCTTTTTAAGGCTGTATGTGCTGTGTGTTGCTGGCAACTGGATTATAAGTTATTTTTCCATATTAGTCTTATATGCAGAAACATTCTAATAATTTGTCTTAGATTATCTGGTGTTTTTCTAGGCAATTATATAATCTGCAAACGATGATGGTTTTGCTCCTTCCTTGATAGTCTTCATAGTTTTCCACTTTCTTTTTCATCGTGCTGCATTAGCTGAGACCATTGGTACAACATCTTGGTCCTAACCTTAGAGGGAATGCTAACATATTTCGCTATGAGTTTTTGAAAGAAATCTTTGTTCAGTTTGTTCACTGTGTGTAGATTGTTATTATTATGAATGAGCATTGAATTTGATTACATATTCTTTCCTGCATGTACTAAAGCTGTACCTAGTTTCTCTTCTTTGTTCTGCTGGGTGGTATAGTAGGTTGGCAGACTCTCCTATATCACACTATTTGGGCATGGCTGGGACACTCTCCAATTGTTCCTAATATGCTCTTTCAGGGATTTTTCGGTTAACCAAGCTTGTGAACGAAGCTCCCCTAACCTGGGTGTTGTGTTGAAAGGGTGCCAGCATCATAAGAAGATCTGAGGATCGTTGCCCCACATCCCACTACTCCAGTGTGCTATCATTACCTTTAACACGTGTCCCCACAAAAGTGACCTTGCCCTTGGTCCTGACAAGCACCTGGCTACAGACAACGGAGGGCAACTCCCAGTTCTTGAGCTTGGGGGTCTCAGGATCATGCTGGTGGAATATACTTGGAGGCCAAAACTGTAGGGTGGCCGCCAGAGGCCACAGACTCTCAGAGCAGCCTCCTCTCGTTCTCTCCCTCCTCCCGGCCCTGGCCAACGAGGACTATTTTCTGTTTCATCTTCTCCACTGCTGTGTGCCTATGGCTTTTTGTTTCTTGTTCCTATACAGCTGTATCCCCTGGCATGTGGCCCTGGGAGAGGTGTGGCTTCACGCCGTCTCCAGGACGTCTCTTCTCACACAGTAGAGGGGTGGTGAAAATTTATTCACCTTGGGGTGATTAAAATCCATGCTTCTTTTCTTCTGCGCTCAGCTAATATGCCCAGAACAGCCATGAATTAGCTTCAAACTACCTCTCTTATTTTCAGACTCTGTTCGCCATTGGCAGCCTCAGAGGTGAATGCAGTGATTTCTCCCAGCATTGCTACGGGGACGCCCTGGGTGCTTTCAGGATAGACAATCTGTCATGTTGCTGAAGATTCAGCTCCTGGTTCCCATTCCACAGACAAGAAGATGAGACACAGAGTGATGTGAGGTCTCTTCCAGGGTAACCCACTGGGGAGTGGAGGAGCATGGACTTGGGCATCAGAGTCGGCAGAGTCCGCGCACTATGTCAGATGCCTATTTTCTGTCTGGCGAGCTCAGGGTGCAGACGCTCTGAGCTTGCAGCTACACCCTCATCCTCAGGGGCCCTGTGCTGCCCTCCTGTGTCTCAGGTTACCCAGAGAGTGGCTGGAGGTGTCTGTTTTCCCAGGAGAGACACATATCCCCTTTGCTCTCTAAGCACAGGGTCCCGTTGAAAAGCTGTGCTGGTCCATTTTGCAGTTCTTGGTAGTCTGACTGGATATTTGGGAGACATTTGTACTTTTATGCAATGAGTATTCTTGCTGGATGATGCTTCAACGATTCATTGAAGGGCTTTTCCAAAATATGCACATAAAGTGCTGTGCCCTTCTGTTCTCACGCTTCCATGGGGAGCTGCACGGCCGCCACGGCCAAGCTGTGCAGTGCTGCTGAACCTTGTGGTTTATGGACAGTTCTGCCTTCACCATTTCAGTTACCAAGAGAGCTGTGGCCACTGGGGGACACCCCCAAATACTACCGAGGAGAGTCTGGGGCTCAGAGTGGGTTTTATTAGGGAGCTAAGGGTCTAAGCTGAGCCTTATTGAATTGCATTGCCTACATGGATTAATGAATGGATTATACCAGTAATCTAAGTCCCCTTTCCTTCCTTCCTTAATTTAATAAGCATCGACAGAGCATTGACTGGGGACAGATGGGTCTTAGCTTTTTATTTTTTATATTTTAGTTGTAATAAAGAAAAACACAAACCGTTTGCCTTCTCAGCCGCTCAACCGTGCAGCTCAGTGGTATGAAGTTCGTGGATTGTGCAGCGGACCCTGGGGCTTTCTCATCCTCCACACCTGAAACTTGTTGTCCCCTGAGCCATAATGCCCCTCCCCCCTGCAGTCCCCACACTACTTCCTGTCCCTGCCTTAGTTCCCCAGGGTCTGGGGTAAGTGGAGTCCGCGGTGCTTGTCCTCTCTGTGACCGGGGCTCCCTGAGCCCGGCGTCCCCAGGTTCCTCCCCAGTGCTGCACATGCAGGATGGCTTCTTCCTAAGCCTGAATAACCTTCCACCAGGTGGACACAGCCCCTTCTGCCTCTGGGCTCACTGGTCCCTGGACGTTGGGGGCTTCGCCTCCTGGCTATTGCGAATATTGCAGGATTGAAATCTGGCTTTGGGTTCTTTTGGGTGAGGACTCAGAATCGAGACTGCTGGATATCGGGTGGTTCTGCTTCTGGTTTTGAGGAGCCACTGTCCTGTTCTCCTGTGGCTGCACCAGTTTGCACCCCTGCCAACAGTGTGCAAGGGGTTCCCTTTCTCCACATCCTGCTGACGTGTGTGTGTGTGTGTGTGTGTGTGTGTGTGTGTGTGTAGCCACCCCAGGGTGTGAGTTGGCATCTCATTGTGGGTTTGCATTTGTTTTTAGCCTTTTACACACATTTTCTTTAGACCCTAAGACAACACTTTGCAAGAGTGTGACAGTCGGCTCTGCGTGACTGTGAGAAAATACCTGACAAGAACAGTGTAGAGGAGGGAAGGGTTTTTTGTTGTTGTTTTCGGCTCCCCGTTTCAGAGATTTAGTCCGTGGGGGCCAACCCCACTGCCCTGGGCCAGGGTGAGGCAGCACACCATGGCAGTGGGGTGTGGAGGAGCAGTACTGCCCTGACAGTGACAGCCAAGAAGCAGACAGGAGGGAACCGGCCACAGGAAGAGGCCCCCTTCCAAGGCTCGGCCCCAGTGACCCACCTGCTCCAGCCACACCCACCTGCCTTCAGTCCCCACCCAGTCAGTCCAGTCACCCCAGGACGACTGATTAGGTCACAGCTCTCGTGATCTGATCATCTCACCTCTGAATAGCCCTGCGTTCACCCGGGAGCTCAGGGGGACACCTCACATCCAAACCGTGCAATTAGCATGTCCGTTCACGCCTTAGATAGGAGCAAGCAGAGTAGGAAACTGTGGGGACGTGCAGCTAGCAAGTAGGAGAGCCGGAGTTTAAGCTGGTGCGTCTGCCTCTGCGCCCTCGCCCATGGAGACTCTAAGGGTCCCAGCACGCGCACACGACTGCACACGCGGTGTCGCTTCATGCCTCTGGAAGCTTCTCAGAGAGTAAACGCTGCTGCTGTTCTTATTGTCCATTCCACACAAGAGGACTGAGCTCAGGTGGCAGATGTGACCTCAATGACATCCCCCATTTATTGTGCACTTGCTGTGTCCCCATGCTGCAGGCTACAGAGTGCGGGGGCCCCCTGCAGCAGCACAGTTCTTAGGTTCTTAGGGGACAAGGAGTCCATCTGACCCCTCGCAGGCTGGAAGCAGCTCTCTGGGCAGCGGAGGTGCGAAGCTCTGTGTGGGCCGAGGCAGCCCAGGAGATGGGCCCTTCCGCGGCTTGGAGCAGCTAGCTCCCCACCCAGAGGGCTGGCTGCCGCCAGAGCCCAGGCCCACCTCTGAGGTGAAGGAAGCCAGCCGTGGGGAGATGGGGCTCTTTCTGGTCAGCAGGGAGGCGCTCGCCCTTTTTCTGGTCAGTCAAGTCAGTTGTTTTTCAAAGCACTGCTGCGAAGCCCCTCGTGAAGCAGAGTTTTATCCAGAATGTCACACGGCAGGGGGCATCCTCTTTGACTAAAAATCTATATTCTGGGCAGTTTGGAGCATCCAGCCAGCGGAGAGCCGCCCATAGCAGCACGTCCACTGCTGAACTTTTGCTGCAGACAAACTCCTTCAGAATGTGGGGTTTGAAACAGCTACTGGTCGCTGGGCCCGTGGTCCTGGGGCTGGCTCAGCCCGGCCGCTTCACTCTTTGTTTCCACTGAGCTCTGACAGCATCTGCCAGCAGCCACCAACCTGCTGCGTGACTCTGCGTCTGGGTGTTGGCCAGGGACAGCGGGCCCATGCTGCAGGTTAGCAGGGCGCTGTCCTGGGCAGGGCCTGGTGCTCGGCGCAGGAGGAGGGCGCAGGAGCACACCTGTGGGTCAAGCACCTGCAGGCTTTGTGCTTGCTGCAGCATCTTGGTTGAAGTGAGCCACGGGGCTGTGCTGGGGACAGTGATGGAGGGACTGCTCACGTCAGGGAGAGGGGGGCGTCACAAGCTGGGGCCATGGCTTCCCCAGTGCCCTCTGGCATGTCTGTTTGCCCGTGGCAGTGACCCGAAGGAGGTGGGGCTGGACCCAGTCACAGCCCTGGGCTCTGGTCCTGGCTCTGCTGCTCATTCAACAGGTGCCTCCTCTCTCTACTGACCTTTCTAAATGTCACTGCTCATCATTGTCCTCCGAGAAACAGCACCTGGCATGGATGTTTCGTGACTAAGTGAAACGTGGTACCTCCGTGTACATGGAGGCACCTGGTCTGTGCCACGGACCCTTTCCCTCCGGCCATGTGGCTAGGATGACAGGCCACTGAAGCTACCTCTACTGTCTGCAGCCCTCGCCTGTCCTTGTCATTCTGTGTGTTCCTGGGAGCCCTTTCCTGACGGTCTCTCAGCCCTGTCTAGGGTATCTCTTAGGAAACCGTCTTGCAGGTGTCGGGGTTTATTGTCTCTCCCTCCATTTCGAGGTAGCATCTGCAGGGAGATCACCAAGGCCTAAACCCTGGGTGCCTTTCCAGCCCTGAGCACCGCGGCAGGCCCCCGCAGTCTGACCTCCAGAGGCCTCCACAGGGACCACCCGCTGAGCTTCGTCGTACTTGTTCATGTTCTTGCATCCTTTGTGATCATCAGCTCTGCCTGGTGCAGGACAAAGTCCAAGCCTGAGCCAGGCACTCGGGGACCAGGTGACAGGTCAAGGAGAACGAAGGACACATCCTTCTCCAAGCAGAATTCAGTCTCCAGCTACCAAGGCCATGCTTGGGGGAGTCTGGTGCTTTGATGTTCTGGGCAGTAAAGGACACGTCCTCTTTCACAGGGAGACAGAGCAGGAGATGACTAATTTATGTAAAGTTGTGAGTGTATTAGAGCTAATTGAAAGGCTTCTTTCTTTTTCAATATTTTTGCTACCACATTATAGAATAGCAGGGTTCATTCTGACATGTTCATAAGTGCATGTGCCATATTTGGTCCATTTCTACCTCCAGAACCACTCCTTTCCCCTGTCCTCCTCCTCCCCCACCCCTTCCTCTACTCCGTGGCCTCCCTTCTATTCGTTTATGGTGTTTGATTGGATGCACTGTAGTTATACATTCAGTGGAGTTCTTCATGATACTTTCACACTTGCCCATGGTGTACTTGGGTCAATTTCATTCCGCATTTCCTCCCCTTCCCACCCCTCCTCTCTCTCCCTCCGGCGTCTGCCTCTTCTCCACTGTTCACCCTCCTCTTTTTAATATTCCATATTTCTCTCCAGCTCCCACAGTGAGAGAGACAGTTGGCCCCTGACTCTCAGTCTGGCCCACCTCACGTGGCACGCCTTCTCCAGTTCCATCCATTTACCAGAAAATTATAGAATTACACTCTTCTTTATGGCTGAGCGAAACTCTGTTGTGTATATGCCATGTATTCATTCATCTGTGGGTGGGCAGTTAGGCTGTTCTGTGAGTTTCCATAATTGTGACTGCCCAGGTTTTGGAGGACATGTCTGAGCTCACACTGTTTCTCTGCACAGTCGGGGATAAAGGGACCAGTCTTACTTTGCTTTCAAGATTGTCCCACTGAGTCCTCCTCTGAGTCCCTTCTATAGATGCAAACACTTTGCCTTTGCTAAAATAAGACACCAAAGCCTTTCATGTTAAAATGAGGGGTACCTCCACACACCCCAAATATACTGCTGCCCCAGGAGTCAGGCACCAGGAAAACCCACCCACCATAAATGAAGCCTGTCTTCTATGGCAGCCGTGGACCGAGAAGGGGGTGGCACAGCCCATCCCCACCATGAGTCCCCAGCAAGTCACTAAGCCCCGAGTCTCAGCGTCCTCACTTACAAGGTGAGTTGGGAGGTGCGCTACACTGGCTGGCCAGAGCGCAGAGAAGCTCAGCCCAGGAGGCTCAGGCTGGAGCCTCCTCAAGCATCCTCGGGGAGGAGCCGCCAGGAATAGGAGAGGGAAAAGGGTTTCTGCCAGGAGATGTCTTTCTGTGCTCAAAGTCACCCTCCTTTCCCTCCTCCCCACCTGTTGGACATTTGGTCTCATGGCCATAACGGCTCCACTCTGAGAAGCCTGTTAGGACCTCTGCTAGCCCGTTGGTGGAGGAATCTCCTGTTCTTACAAGGAACACTGTGACATTGGTTTCGGTGTTCCCATTTTACAAAAATCAAAACTGAAGCTCATGGACACAATGTTCCCTTTAGTTTTTCCCTGTGCCCAGGTACTGACTGTCACTGCTGTCATCCCAGAGAGTGGCACTGCCCAGGTGGCTGATGAGTGGTCCCAAGTGCAGATTCTCCTCAGATCCGTCCTCCTCCTCGTTCTTGCTGCTTGGCCGGTCTCTTCCCAGCCCGTCTCTCTGTTTGCTTACCCTTTCTCTCTCTGCACTGTCGTTTTGGAGGGGGGAAGAATGAAGGGAAAGAGCTGGGCTGCTGGAGTCGCCCCTGGACACAGCACACAGCGGTGCCACTTGTAGCTGTGTGACCTTAGTCGATCTGTTTGCCCCAGGTTTGGCTTCCCCATCTGGTGGAAGAGCAGCTCGGGGTCACAGAGTGATGAATGGCATACCCATGGGTGGCCTGGAGCTCAGTCAGGGCTAGTAAACGTGGAACCCTTTCTTCCTGATCATTCGCCTGCCCCTTTCTTCTGCCCTCTCCATCATCTCAGTCTGCGGAAGGGCTTGTTCTTGCTCTGCTCCTTGGCTCCAAAACACCTGGCAAAACACTTGCAGACTTCACCCTGACTTCTCCACCTCCGCCCTCCCCTGCTCTCTCCTGGGAAGCCACCCTGCCCACTCATGGGTCAAACGCTTGCTCTGTGGCTTCCTGGGCAGGGCTTGTGTTGTCCCTCTGCCTGGAGGGACCTCCCTCCACCTCTCCCTGAAGAAGCTCTGTTCACCTCGTCTGGCCCCCGACGGTGCACGTTTTCAATTCTGTTTCCACTGGGAGATCAGAGTGGCTTTTCTGCCTGGAGCCCCAGAACTGGCAAAACGTTCTTTTTCTCTGACAGAACCAGGAGGACTCACAGTCTCTAGTTCTTCACAGGAGTTTTGGTAAGCCCTGTGTTCCTAGAAATTCTTATCCCACCTGGATTTCAAATTCATACCTTTTTCTTGTATTGTTTATGACCGTGGGATCTGTAGTGATGCCCCTTTTTATTCCCCATATCAATGGTATTATTATTTTCTATTTTCCTATTTTCCATAGTGTATGTTTGTTTCTATCTCATTGATTCTGTCTTTTAAAAAATATTTCCTGATCCTTAGTTAATATCCTTAACCCAATTTGTTTCAATGTACAGATCCCTCAACATCAGGGTATTTTTTCATTTCTAGCAATACACTTAAAGGCTACAATTTTCTTCCAAGCCTTGCTTTGTCTGAATCAC
The DNA here is from genome assembly GCF_964194105.1 of Spermophilus citellus. Lineage (NCBI taxonomy): Eukaryota > Metazoa > Chordata > Mammalia > Rodentia > Sciuridae > Spermophilus > Spermophilus citellus. The sequence goes on along the minus strand of NC_138189.1, from coordinate 5,301,653 downwards.
AAAAGTTTTAATATGTCATATTTTCATTATTATTCAGTTCAAATTACTTTGTAATTTCCATAGTACTTTCCACTTTGGCCCATGAGTTTTAAGAAATATATTTCCAAATTCCCAAACATTTGGGGATTTCCTGGTTAATATTTTCTCATTAAGATCTAGCTGGAGCAGAATGTAAGCTGGATGGCTTTAATGAACTTGACCAGTTGGGTCTTGTCCTCTGACCCCACACGTGGTTTTTCTTTGATATAATTTTTCAGGTGTTACACAGATATTTTGTAAGATAATAAACAAATTAAAAGATGAGACTCATGAAATAAAGCAAATGTTATGATTTGGGTTTTTTCCTTTGAGTTATCTTCATGCTTCAACCAGCATTTCATTGAAGGGATTCTTGGTTTATTGCTAGATGCCATCATTCCCGTAAAAAAAAAAAAAAAAAAAAAAAATCCTGAGCACCTTCTGCACATGAGGCACTTGTCTAGCTACAGAAGAGTCTATGATGAGTAAAGTCTGATCCTCTGGAGACAGATATCAATCAAAGCATCAGACTGGGACAGGAGCTGGCATGGTCTCTGTGGGCTGTGACCAAGGGCTCTCACCTGCCTTTTCAGGACTCAGGTGGGAAAGGGCAGGCCCGTGGCCTGCTTTGGTTGCCAGAGTACATAGGAACACGCATGCGGTGGTGTCTGGAAGACAGGTTAATGGCTTGCTTCTGTAGGGCTCTGTGTCATTTTGAGATCACCACTGTCATCTGACCTCCTCCTCCCATTCATTAGGGCCCATCTCAAGGGATTTTATAAACTCAGTTTTTAAATTGAGGTGGCCCATGTAAAGCAAAGTGGATTTGTCTAACCCATTCAGCTCAGCTAGGCTCTGCACGCCTGCACACCTCCATGCCCACCACCCAGGTTGGGATGTGAAGCATTTTCAGCCTCAGAGGGTCCCCTCTTTCCCCTTCCCCGACAGTACCTCACCAGAAGGCTGCCACTGCTCCAAGCTCCAGCACTGGCCGTGAGCATGGCCCCTTTTAAACTGTGGGTGCCTAGAATCATAGAGTAAGCTTTCTTTTAGGTTTGGCCTCTTTCACTAGCATAATGTCTTTGAGGCTGGAACCTCCCTGGTCGACTCTCGTTAGTCAGAAATCCATTCTGCCTCTCTGCTGCACGGCCGTTCTGCTGTATGAATATACTGCAATTTATTAAATTGTCCTATGGCTGTTGGACAATTGAGTTGCTGATAATTTGGGCTGTTGTGAATAAAGCTGCTCTGAACACTCTTGGCCACAGAGAACACGTGCGCTTCGTCTCTCAGGCGGTGCGTGCCTCCTGGGGTGTTCTGGGAGGCGTTGAACATGCAGCAGACACCACGTGCAGACACGGCTCTGACTGCGAGGAGGGAGCTGTGGGACGTGAGCTCTGTGGTCGTGTTTGATCTCATCGGGTGGCCATCTGTGCTGGAGACGCAGGCAGCAGGCCCAGAGAGAGGACATGACCTTCCCGGGACCACACAGTGATCAGTGGCTTCTGATGGCCCCGTGGATTTGCAAGTGCTTCATCTCACACCCATAATGTCTTTGAAGCCAGAGGCTGCCTCTCACAGCTGTAAAATTTAATTGACAGATAATTTTATCATAGGCTGAAAACCACTGGCAGAGTCCAGGCATGGGCTCCCAGGACGGGGGCCTGAGGCTGTCTGGTGGACGCGGAGCTGGAAGAGTTGGTGTATGGAAGAGGGGATGCCCAGCAGGCCCTGCCCCGCCCAGCTCTGCAGTTCCTGTACACCCAGCGTGCCCTTTGGAGCCCTCTAAGCACCGCCATTCTGCAGACACTCAGCCACGTTTGAGTGGTAGCCCCCGGTCCACCTGAAGGCCCCTTCACTGTTTTTCCAACTGGAAGGCGGAGGTCAGATGCCTGCCCGGAGGCCTCCCCTGGCTGCATAGTGACTCCTGTGTTCCTGCGGTTTCCTGTTAGTGGACATGGGCTCTGGAACCAGGCTCCGCAGGTCCCTGCTCCAGTGAATGCAACTTCCTCAGAATGCTCCTGGGATTGTGCGTTTCTTTTCTCCTTCCCCAACAAGGAGTGGGCTGTGTGAGGGCAGGAGGCGGTCTGTTTGACCCACTGGGTCTGCGGTACCAGCATGGAGCAGACACCTCCAGTCCAGAGCGTGGGCTCCTCCCACTCCACAGCGGCTACTCTGGCCTCGCCAGCAGCCCCAGAAGGCTCCTTGCTTCTACCACGGGGCTTCTGCCGCCTGTGCCCTCTCGGCACAGCAGGGAGAGCCGGAATCCTCCCGCGGGTCCCGCCTCGTTCCCCAGTGCACAGGGGAGAGGCAGCCGTGGTCAGGTCCGCAGTCACAGGCTGCATGACCTGCTCAGTCCCTGCCCTCTCTGTCCCACTGACGGCCTCACTGAGAGTACCAAGTCCATTGTAGGAAGCACTTGCGGCAGGGCCAGGCCTGGTTGGGTACTGGAGGCTGCGAGTTCCGAGCGTCGCAGCGAAGGGTGGAACAATGCTGAGAGCGGTGGCCGCAGAGTGGGCGCGGCAGTGGACAGGCCTGGGTCAAGTCCTGGCTGACCAGCAGGTGACGGGCAGACCACGTGGCCTTCCAAGTCTGAGCTCCTCACAGCACCGTGGGGTGTGGGCTCACACCTCCTGGGCTGAGAGTGACATGCTCGAGGGTGTCACGGCAGCGAGAGCCCGACACCCTCAGTGAGCTCTCCAGGTCTGTGTCCACGCGACCAGCACCAGCCCGCCAGGCTCTGGGCCTGCGCTGTCTCCCTGTCCCAAGTGTGCCTGTGATCCAGCTTGTGCCTCCCCTGGCTGCCGCCCCAGGGCCCCCCCCCCAGAGGCCGCACACCCTGGGGCTCCCTTGCTGCTCCTTCTTCCCGGCCCCACACCTGACCCATGAGGACACTGCGTCCCTCCCGTAGGAGCAGCCGGAACCCAGCCTCCTCACCACCTCCCGGCATGCACCTGGTCCAGGCCACCATCTCTCCCTCCTGGGTGGGGCAGCCTCTCACCTGGTCACCCCGGTTCTGCCTGCCCCTCTCGCTGGTTCCAGTGCAGCTTAGTGTGATCCTGGGAAGCCTCAGCCAGGTCACGTTGCTCTTGTCTTCTCGACTCACCCAGCTGTTCCCTCACATACAGGGGACAACCAGAGTCCCACAGTGGCCTAGAACCCCACGAGCTCTGGCCCTCGCCATCTGCTGCGCCCCCCTCTGTGCCCTCTCTGCTCCTCGGCTGCCCACCTGCCTCAGGGCCTTGGCACTCTCTCTCCTTCCTCCCAGGACACAGGTGCTTCTCCAGAGGTCTGCACACACTCTCCCCTTGTCCTTTGGGCCTTTGCTCAATGACACCCTCTCAAGAAAGCCTTTCCTGGTCACCTCATCTAGAGTCACCACCCTCAAAAATCTACACCCACCCATAGCACTCAGCAGCCCCTGAGGCTTGTCGTTGACCTGCCATCTGCCGTCTGCCTCCTTTAGAGAGGAGCTCCCCAAGGCATGACCTTCATCTCTCTCTTCCCTGAAGTGTTCTTGGCCACAGGACCACACTTGGCACAGGTGCTCGGGGTGTGTGTTGGCTGAGTGGCTGTACGAGTCACGGCAGAGACAGGCGGCTCGGCAGCGCAGGCCCTGGCGCTGGACTGCTGGCATCCACACCCTGGTTCTGCCGCGGGCCAACCGCGGGCCTCAGTCATCACCCAGCGTCCCTGGGCCTCGCTCTTCCCATCCTCTCCCCCAGGCACAGGGAATGACCGCGCTGTTTCGTAGTCATTCAGGTAAGCACTGAATGAGCTGGCGCTCGCGGCTCCGGAAGGTTGCTGTGCTCAGAAAGCGCTCAGATGTCCCTTCACCATGGCTTCCAGACTCTCCTCCCACCCTCTGACAGCCTGTGGGGTGCTGCAGGTGCAGTGCACCCCGGGAAGGGGGCTGGGCAGGGCTCCTCCCTAGGAAGCAGCTCCAGGGGGGCCGCCAGGTGAGGAGCAGGGTTACCCGAGGCCCCAGACTGCAGAGCCGGGCCGCCCAGCCCCACTCACGGAGCCCAGGAAGGGCTCCTGCAGAAGAAGGTCAGCTGTGGGAGTGTGGGAGGAGGGGCTGGGTCAGGGGACGTCCAGAGGAGCCCAGTGTGCAGAGCCTGGGCGTGGCCGGGGCCAGGTCCTGCTGGCCAGCTGCCTGGGGTCCTCAGCCTGCGGTGGAAGAGCGTGGAAGCCACAGCCAGCACACGCACTGAGCAGCGTGAATGTGGCTCTGTGGAGCCCTGGGGACCAGGGTCTGCCCAGGTGGAGCTCCAGGAGGCGGGGCCCAGCAGGAGGGCTTCAGGTCCTGGAGCATGAGGAGTTTCTACAGCCGTCCCTCTGGTTGCTCTTGAGAGAAGCTTGTTACAAAGAGCAAGTCCGGCCCCACCCACCCCCTTTCTCTGCTCCTGTTCAAGATGGGACCACCTGTGCCTACAATGCCACCATCTGGCATGTCACCAGAGGCCAAAGCAGTGGGCCACCAGATCCTGGACTAATGGCAAAACCTGAGCGAAATTAACTTCCTCTTCTCCATCAGCAGCCTGAGTCGGGAGTCGTCACAGTGACGAAGAGCCAGCCACTGCCACGTGTGCACGCTTCTGTGCAGAGACCTATGCATTAAGACTGCAGCCCCCCAGGCTTTCTGAAAGGGGGGGAGCTTCCGAAGCCTCCTCGCTCCCCAACAGGCTGATGAGCAGCAGCCTCTCCCACCATCCACAGGCTCCCGGTACCTCGCGCAGTGAGATTCCCCCAGGTTCAGCACTTTGCTGAGCTCCTACATGCCCCAGACCTGCTGGGCACCGCGGAGACGGCGATGGGCCAGAAGGAGCACCAGCTGGTGTGGGAAGCAGGCGGCTGAACAGGGACCGCTGTCCAGCAAGGTCGACACTGCCCGAGACATGGACATCCCACAGCCCCGAGGACCAGGCCTTGGCTTGGCTTGGACTGACGGGCAGGGCCCCCTTCCCAGAGAAGGTGCCCTTTGACCCTAACCCTGCTGCAGCGGGCTGCCGAGGCTGAAAGCGGCTTCTGGAAAAGAAAGCACCCGGAAAGGCAGCGAGCTGGTCAGCCAACAGCGTGGTCAGCGAATGGCGGGTCAGCTGGTCAGCTGGGCACGTGGCAGGCGGGAGAGGTGGAGGGAAGCCTGGAGGAGTCTTCTGTGCTGTGAGGAAAGAGACTCTGAGGTGGAAATCCCAAGAAGAGGTCGACGGGTGTTTAATTAGGGAGGACCCTGGGGGTCGCCATCTGCGGAAGGGAACGGAGGGAAGGAGCCAGACCACAGCAGAGGCCAAGGCCCCTGTGCGTCCATGATAAAGCCACAGATGCCCCACGGTGTCCTGGCTGGGCAGCTCTCCAGGTCAGGGCTAGGGGGCCAGGCTTGCTACACCCGTGTTGACCAGCCCGTCACTGAGCTGCCCCAGGACGGGGTCACCTTGGCAGAGCGGCTCTGTGTAGCCGAGGCGATGCTAGTGGACAGCCTCTGCCTTCAGCAGCTGCAGAGGAGTCTGCGGCCTAGGACGGGGGTGGGGGCGTCTCGCAGCATCTGTCACTTCTGCATGGCCTGGCTTGTCAAGGCCGCGCACCAGGTTATGAGCTTGGGAATCGTCCTGCAGGCCACATGGGGGTCTTTAGAAGTCTATGCATGTGGGGAAGACGTGCGTTCAGATGCGGGTTGGGAAGACTGACCGTGCATCCACCGTGGAGAGAGGAAGGAGGCAGCAAGGTCATTAGGAAGTTGCAGTGCCAGTTCAGGTGATTTGAAAAGACAGTGACCATGGGGACATGAGGGACCTGAAAGTCCCCACCACACATCATGCTGATTACTTATTGTTGTTCACAGTTCTAATCAAGTGTTCTACAATGTATGCTGTTTTACACATAAAGATATTGAGGATCAGAGAGGTTTAGTAACTTGCCAATTATCAAACAGTGTAACTTGCCTAGGAAATAACTGAGGCAGGAATGAACCTCAGTTGTACCAAACATAAAATTATGTCTTATCTCTTACAGACCAGCAGCTAGGACAGCTGCTGATACACAGTGGACACTGAAAGCTGTAGTCCTTATGACCATTGTTATCCCAAGGATTGCCATCTTTATCTGGATTAAACAAAGGCTCTGGTAGCAAGTCAGAATTTTGTTATCAGAAGAAGCACCGAGAATTGATGACAGTTAGTGATGATCTTAGCAGCAGATTTTGTGCCCAGCCAGACTGCGGCATTCAACTTTAATTAAAACAGCAAATATAATAATCAAATGTAAATGCGCAGCAGCCAACAATCCCTGGTGCATGCCTGGTCAGCACATATGGTGATCCAGGAGAAGGTGGGACTCGCTCCGTTTCATTGCCTCCGACAAACTGCTGACCCCCATTCCTGCTGGTACCAGTTCCCACTCCGTGTCCACTCTGTTGGCACATACCAGTCTGATTCACGGGCTCTCGAGTGCACCTGCAGCTCAGGGGAGGAGCAGGCTCAGGGTCGGCCTGGGCTGCACAGGCAGGGAACAGGTGACCTCTCTGCTGGAAGCTGACTCTGCTCATGGAAGGTGCTAAACCTCTCTCTCTCACAGAAACCCTCCCTGGGAAGCCCCTGTGTGCACTGGCCTGTGCTGAGCACCAGGACACAGCAGTGTCCTTTTCCCTCCTTTGTTTATCCGTGGCTCCCTGGTGACCACCTCCTGTGTGGCAGCAGCCACACAGAGAAGATTCACAGGAGGCTCCTGATGGATATGTCAGGCTCATTGATTTACGTACCTTGAACCATCCTTATGTTTCCCTGACACAGCCCGCTGATCATGGTGAATGATCCTCCTGATGTGCTATTGCTTTCAATTTGCTGGCATCTTGCTGAGAATTTTTGCATCTATGTTCATCTCCATTGGTCTACAGTGTTTTTTTTTTTTTCCTCTTTTTTATTGTTTCGTTGCAGCTGTACATAATGGTGGGACTTTTGGTAACATATTCGTACATGCACACAGTGTTATCCAGTTTGATCAACATCACTCCCTGCATACCCCTGACTTTTTTTTTTAATGTCCTTGTGTGGTTTTTATGCAGGGTAATTCTTGCCTCATAGTACCAGTTTGGAAGAGTTTCCTCTCCTTTACTTTGTAGACTCATCAGAGAAAAATTGCTGTTTCTTAAAAGTTTGGCAAAATTCAGCTGTGAAGACATCTGGTCCTAAACCTGGGAGAATTTCATTATTGATCTACTCTCCATTCAGCTTTTCTACATTGTCAGGGTTCAGTTTTGGTAGGTTGTAGGTGTCTAGAACATAGCTTTGCCAATTTGTTGGTGCCTGGGAGTTCCAAGAACTCTCTCGTGATCTTTTGTATTTCTTTGGCATCAGCTATTATGTCTCCTGTGCATCTTTGATTTTACTTATTTAATTTTTGTTTTCCTCTCTTTTTCTGTTTTCTTTCATCTTCTTCTTCTCCTGCTTTTTTGGGGGGTGGGCAGGTAGGGACTGACCCAGGACCCTGTGCATGCTGAGCACTCACCATATCACTGAGCTACATTCTCGGCCACATCTGTTTTTTCTTTTCTTTTCTTTTCTTTAAGTCTAACTAAAGACTCATCCATTTTATTGGTTTAAAAAAAAACAACTCTTTGTTTCACTCATTTTTTTAATGTTTTTTTTCCCTCTAATTTTGTTCATTCCTGCCCAGATTCTTAACATTTCTTTCAGTGTACTAATTTTGGTTGTGTTCCTTCTACTTTTATTTTCCTTTTGGGGTGAGTACATCAGTATCCATTGGAAGTGTACTTTCTGATCTGGGCATCCATTGCTATGAACATCCCTCCTGGTACTGCTTTGGTTGCATCTCTTAAGTTCTGGTAAGTTCTGCTTCCATTTTCATTTGCTTCAAGAATGGTTTAACTTTCCTTTTGCTGCATCCAGTGACCCACTGTCTGGTGGTGGCATGTCTCCCAGTCGTCCTGCACTTGTGGAGGACGAGGAGAGTGCTGGGTTCTTCGTTCAGCTGCCATCGCCACCTCCATTGACATAGTTTGGATATTGAATGTCCCCAGGAGCCCAAAGGCGTGGTCCCCAGCTGTGGCTCTGCTGGGAGTGAAGGGACGTGGAGGAGGTGGGCATAGGGACAGTCTTTGGGTTACTGAGGATGTGTTCCTCGAGGGTGTGGTGGGCCCTCTGCTTCCCAACAGGAGGTGAGTGTCTTGCTCAGTAGCAATGTCTCCCCGTGACCTGGTGCCTCACAACAGACACGGAGCTCCAGGGCCCACTCGCCATGGACGGGAACCTCCAGAACTGGCAGCAGAACAACCCTTTTCTCTTTATAAGTCAGTGATCTCAGGTATTTTCTTATAGTGAGAAAAAGCTGTGCTTAGCTTCCTTCATGCAGCGAGATGTCTCTAAGATTTAGTCCTCTCATTCCCTTTTATCACTGTGTAGTTTACAGTAGAAAGAAAAATACCACATTCTGTCACTCTGTTCTGTTGACCGGTCCCCAGGCTGTGGGTTTTTGTGGGGCTGCTGTGAGCATTCTGTGCTTTCTTTTCTCTCCCGTGAGCACTCGGGTTGAAACGCTGAGTCGGAGGCAGCAGGTATTTCACTTTCTAAGCCTGGGCAGAGCTTTTCAAAGCCATCACAAAATTTTACGCCCAGAGTTGGTTTGCCCCACATCCTCATCGGCCCTGGGGTGGTTAGTAGATGACCACAGCCCTCCCTGTCGGCACGTACTGGGATTTCCTTGTGCTTTGAACTTGTCTTTCCCTGGTGACGAAGGACGCAGGAAACTTTTCATCTACTTCTTTGTACCTCTGTCTCCTCCTGGTGAATGCTTGTCCAGATCTGTTGTCTGTTTTGTTGTTTTTTAGAGTGTTTAGTTGCAGGTCCTTTATATATTCTTGATAAAAGTTTTTTTTGGGGGGTATGTATTTTACGGATATTTTCTCTCAGTTTATGGCTTGCTTTTAAATTCATCCATGCTGTCCTTGTGCAATCACAGTAAGGTCTTACCTGGGTGAACTTGGAGTTACCAGGTTTCTTCTTTACGTCCACTGTTTTCTATCCACTACTAATTTTTGCCTACCACAGGTCACAAAGATAGCCTTCTTAGATTTCTCTAGAAAATATATGTAACTGATGGAGCTAACGTTAGCGTCAATCATCTTTTGCATATAGTATGAGGTAGTGATTGAGGCTCTCTTATTCTGTACCGACCATCAGTTATTCCAGTCCTACAGGGGAGAGCATCTTTTCTTTCTCCAGCAGTGTCCTGGGCTTTGGTTAGAAACAGAGCAGTGGGGTAGACCCACCTCAGGGTTAGGCCGCGGAGGTGGGAAGCTCAGCCCCCGGGGCAGAGGGTCTGGAGTCCTAGAGGAGGGTTGCTCCTTTGTTCTTCCAGCCTGCTGCACACCTGCTTTCTGCACAGGTGTCCTCAGACAAGGGAGGATGTGGGGCAGGGGAGGGGCTCAGTGTGACTGCAGTGCTGAGGGCCAGCTTCCTGGAGACTTTGAGGGCCCACCACAGGGAGCCGCAGGGCAGGTGGGCAGGAATGTCTTGAAGGCTGGCAGGCTGACCTTCATTCGTTGCATAAATAATAGCTTAACCTCAAACGTGGAAATGAACCTTCCCACAAACGTGTAACTCCAAGTAGACTCCTTTTATGTTTTCTGGTCATTGTGGTCTTTGGCCATAGAAACCTAATTTTATGTCATTGTTGTAGACTTTAAATTTTTATCTTCTTTACAATCTACTGGAATATGCCACATGCTTTCCCTGTAGTCGTGCAGGGCTGATTTTAGTGGTACATACTATTCTGTCACTGGAGACACCAAAGCCTACTTACCCTTTCCCCTGTCATCAGATAACAGGCTCAGACAGCTCCAGCACTGGTGCCACTTAACACCATGAGCATCTGTGTGGACAAATCTTTCCCTTATTTTGAGTCACTTCTTCAAGGTAATTTTCTGGGTGTCGGTGTCCTTCATGAAAGGGATAATATGCAGACAGCTCCTGATTCACACACTCTCTTCTCATCCCCCAATGTATCAGTAGGCTCAGGATTTAAGCAAGGCCACTGTGGTGCCTTATATTGATACTTCTTTGAACTGCCGAATATTAACAACAACAACAGCAGCAGCACTGGGAAGCGATTTCTTGCGTTTAGAATTTGATAAGCCCTACTTGGAGCTGGCTCCCACTCTGTCCCTGGAGAAATTCACTTTGTGAGCTGGTAGCAACACCCGACTCGACTTGCAAACTGAGTATAAAATGTGGGGTTAAAATAAGCAGTTCCCTTCAGAGCCAAGGCTGCAGGGGACGGCGGAGGGTAAAGGGTAGGTCTGGTTTCAAAGGAAACCTTAATTAATGATCTGGAAGACTCTGACAGCAGCTGGTTAATTAGATTCACAGATGGGACTCAATTAAGGGGTGGTGTCAACTCTGGGAGAAGGTGAGGAAACCTTGAAGAGCCGTGTGGTTGGCAAGGAATGCAAAGTGGAAGTCGCAGCCTGGCTCCGGGCCCTGTCTCCCCTGTGCTGGGTCCTCCTGGCCTGGCCCTCCCTGGCCTGGCCTACTCAGGGGAGTGCAGACAAGTGGTGGGGTGGGGGGCCCTTCCGTCCACCTCTGTGATCTTTAGCTGTTCCCCTTGACCTCTGTGAGGCCAAGGCTCCTTTTCTACCTGAGGGATAATAGTTATGCTGACTCTGCAAAGCAGGGTGAGGCCAGGGTGTGGGGAGCCTTGGCCACCCGTCCTGGAGGTGCTCCCCAGCCTCTCTCATCTCTGGTGAACCTCCATCAGACACTCTTAGGTGCATTTTGCCTTTACACTCAGGCTACGTGAAGCCAACCAGAGGGTTGCAGCCCCAACACTCAGGCTTTCTGCAGCCTGTGGACCAACACAGGACTCAAGTTGGGGACCCTGAAGACCATGCTGGACGCTGAAGTCAGGATGGCATGCACAGCTGGGTGGATGACTTCACTCTCAGAATGTGCACTGCTTGCAAAAGACCAAACCACATGGGCAGCCATCTTATGGAAGCTGGGAGAGAGAGGGTCTGCAAGGTCCCCGTGCACAGCGGGTGGGTGGCAAGGGCAGAAGTGTCGCCTAGTGTCCAGGGCGACCGAGCCCTGGGTGCAATGCCATGGACAGGCTCTTCAGTCCAGCTGGGTGTGCGTCCGTACCACTGAGCAGCAGGAAGAGTACCTGTGACAGGCTGCACTGACTCCTCCCCTGCCCACCGCTCCGGTTCTCGGCTCAGCACCCCTTCCCTTACCTGGAGGTGTGCGCAGTAGACCTCCGTCTTGGGGGGAAGCTCACCCCATCACTGTCCTGGTGGCTGCAGCCGACGCAGAGCACATGGGAGAGGACAGTGGCCTCACATCCCAGGGGTCTCAGGAAGGAGGCCAAGCCTCGGTACACTTGGGCCTGTCCAAGGTCACACACCGACGGGGACTAGGCCACGTTTCCTCAGAAGTTCGGAGCCTCCCCACGTCTCCCCGTCCTCACAGCCGCCGTGTGGAGGGGGAACCAAGCTCGTGGGGTGTGGGGGAGGGACTGGGAAGTGGTTCCACCGTCACCACAAGCAGCAGCCCACACCGCAGGGTGCTGTTGGCACACACCTTCTGAGAGAGTGTGTTGGTGCCTCGTCCTCCTCAGCTCCACCGTCCTCTGTGCTGGGCGTGGGCTGCTGCGGGACGGTCTCTTTGCTCCAGGAGCAGGACAGCCGCAGGACAGCAGTTGCTTCAAGGGCCTTCCCTTCCCCTTGGGAGCAGCCAAGACTGGTCTGCAGCTGGTGGCAGTCCCCCTGGAGCCTGTGGTGTCCCTGTGGAGGGAGGGGTGGCAGCCGCCTGCTCCTCCTGCCAAGTGGGGCAGCCCTTCCACGCCCGCATGTTCCCTGGGGCCAGGGAGGAAGCTAACAGACCCCTGCCGGCCCTCTGCCTCTCCCTACCTGCAGCCTCGCTGGCCTCCTCCTGTGCTGCAGATGCACCCAGCTCGCCCCCCCCCCCCCACTTGGACATTCACATCTGTAGCTTTGTCTGCGTGAACAGCAGTGTCCTTGGTACCATGGCGTGGCTGCCACCTCCCCAGTGGTTCAGGTCCCTCCTCCTCAGAGACACGCCCTCGGCCATCAGAGGTCAGGCTGTTTCCCCACTGCCACACAGGGATCACCCCGAGTGGCCAGCACCCTCTGAAGTGGCCTTGTTGACCAGCAGTGTGTATAGCATGGTCCACATGCTGGCTTAGGGTGGGTGACCGTCACCCCTCACTGGACTGGAGTTCTGCAGTGCGGCCACCAGTCCACTCCGTGGACCTGAATTGCATAAGCACTTCTTTGGAAAATCGCCCTTGTGTCAGACGGCAGGTGAGGGGCTTCTGCCTCTGGTCAGGATGGAATTCGCCCCTCTGTCTGAAGCAGCCAGCAAGGAAACACGTCGCGATGGTTTGGAAGACACTGGGTGTAGGACCTGGAGGACAGTGTCCCGAGGGAGGGGAAGGTAACGAGGGGCTGTGGTGATGATCCCAATTTACAGACTCAAGGGAGGTTCCAGGCTGAGATTCAGGGGTCTGGGAAGAGACCAGGTGTGGAGAGCCGGCAGGACAGAGTTGCAGACAGGGAGCAGGGAGCATGCAGGCAGAGCGCTGGAGATGAAGAGGGCCCTGCTGGATGGTCAGGGACATGCTGGTCAGTGTGTAATGGGACAAACTCCCCATGGCCAGTGTAAGCACGTCCCAAAGGACTGATGGACCCACAGGGGACTGAGAATAATCCTGCAGCCACCAGCCAGGCTGGCCGACCTCAGCATTCAGGGGACATTGCGCAGGGGCTCACAAAGCTGACCTGCTCTAACAGCGCCCTCTAGCACAGGGCAGTGCTCAGCATTGTCATCCGCACATGCGAATGTGTCACGGCGAGTCCCACTATGATGTATTATGGTCATGGCACCAATATAAACATGTGAAATACAATTTAAAGCAAAAAGCTCAGGGGAGCTCATGACGGGTTTCCAGCTGTTCGGAAAGGCCCAGGTCTGCAGCACGCGCTGCCCGCGGCAGCTCTCAGCTCTGCAGGAGTCCCGCACCCCCGTCCGTCCCGGTCATCAAGGCCCCAGGGCATCCTACACTGCAGCACCGCGCCTGTCCACAACCCGGCAGACGTGCCGTCACGTTTATCAAGCTTTTATTTCCTTTAAAAATCAGTGGGCTCCCTGGCGTGGGCCCTGACCCGGGGTCGGCACCTGTGTCTCGCAGCTTCCCCTCCTCACCGCCCCAGAGCCGCAGCCTGGAGACAGACTGTGCTCTCCCGGGGTCTCTGTCACATTACGAGGCACCCAAGCAGAAGGGTCGTCACACTCAGCGTCCCTGACGAGAGGCAAGCTGAAGGGCTGACCACACGGGGGTCTTCGGGCACTGCTGTCAGTTCTTCCGACGTCAGTGGAGTCCTGGTCGGGTCTGTGCCACGACTTACTACACAGCCTTCCTGCTCAGGCCTCCCTGGCCTACTCCTCCTAACACTGCTGGTGTGTCAGGACTTCACAATGACCGTGGGACCTGGAAGGGAAATGCCCCTGGGACACCCGGAGCACCTGCCCAGAGAGCCATCCCTGGCCAATGCCCTGCTCTCCACCCGGCTCTGTCCAGAGGCCCAGCCCTGTTTTCCCTCCGCACCAGGTTGTCGCAGGCTTCACGTTTCCTCCAGGGTCACCCAGATCCAGGACCCTCTTTGAGTACCTGCTACATTGCTGATCCTTGGCCTGGATCCCCCCTGTGGTGCCCACCCTGGAGCAGCCAGGGCGTCTCCCGAGGAGCCTCCGTCTTCTGGAGTTAGTTCTCCCAGCTCCAAACCCTTGTAGTGAACCCAGGGCATCTGGGAACCATTCTGGAGGTGTTATTCAGTGTCTGAGGAACCTTGGGCTGGAGGGCGCGGGGAGGCCCTGGCCTGTTCTAGGGCAGGCTTCGCAGAGCCCACGCCATCGGAACCATCTGCAGGAGTGTGGTCTCACTTATATTTTCAGTAAAAGACAGTGGGAGGACAGTTAGACAGAAGGTCATTTACAGACAAAACAAAACCAAAAAATATATATCTGGAGGTGTTTTATGCAGCCAGTGCATTCTTAAGTCGCCTAAGCAGTGCTGGGACACCAGTGAGACGGTCGCGGTCCTGAGGGGTCTCCACGGATCCCCTGGGACAGGCGGTGAGGACTTGAAGAGCCAGGTTCTGGGTTTGCTCACTTGCCAACGGTCTCTTGGACTCACCGTCTCTGTCCGTGACATGTGGGTGGAAACCTCCTCACCTGCCTACCTGGCTGGGATGTGTTTTCCCCCCAAATTAGAAGAGGGTGTAGGAGCTGCCCCTCAGGGTGACCTTTCTGCTCACCCTACCTGGTCTTCGTGGTGTTCAAATTGCCAGGTTGTTTGAGAGCGTTCACAAGCCTTTCATTTCTTCTTTCATGTGTGGAATGGTTGCATTGCCAGTTTCAGGTTTTTTAAATGACCCGGTGCTGACAGCCTGTGATGGGGCCCTCTGGGGCACTTCCTTGGCCATCAGTAACAATATTTCTGGCCACACTGGAGCTGGGAGAGCTAACTCCAGCTCGCCTGCCACTCAGCAGGGGTTTGTTAACTGAATGAATAGATGAGTGGTGACCCAGGGGTGGGGCTGATTTTGATGCCCGGTGTGGCGTCTACCTCGGCTGCCTGCCTTGTCTGCCCTCAGTGAGGGACTGACGGAGAAGCCACTGTGCAGGACCTGTCACTGCTGGTCACTGACCAGGAGTCCTGTAGCTACAGCGAGGCCCTCCGGGGAGTGAGTCAGGGACGGGAGTTTCCCTGTCCACCCAGCAAGGCGAAGCCACCATGATGTGAACAGCCTCTCAGCAGAAACACCAGGAAAGGCTGGAAAATACATTATACAAAGAAATTACTTTCAGTGCAGAACTGAGCTCAAAAGAAAGGAGAACCTTCCTGTGTAGGAAGGAGAAGGCCTGGAGAGCCAAGCATGCAGCATGCACCTCCCCAGGCTGGTGCCTTCACGCTGCGAGGTGGGCGAAGAGGGGAGGCCGTGGACCCAGGTAGACAGGGGTGAGCTCTGCTGGGAACCACACCTGATCATCAGCATGGAGGCAACAGGGAGGTCTCTGATGGGCTCTGGTGAGGACACACACCCTCATACACACACACACACACACACACACACGTGAATTGGAAAACCCAGAACTATTTCTCATAAGCACTGGAGCCTGCAGCTATATTGCTTATATTATCACAGTTATTATAATTTTGATCAACATTTCAGCTATTATCATGTGTATACTGGAGCACTATAGGACAATCATACCATGATGTAAACTTAAAAACATGCTGAACCCAACCGCACATTATATACATAGGCACAATGTATATAATGCTATAAAAAAGCAATACAGGGGTAGATCTAAATTTCAGAAGAACATCTCCATCTGGGACATGGAGCAGAGAAGGATGAGGCAGGGGGCCACCAGAGGGGCTTGGGGGCTACGGGACAGGTTCCACCTCTTAAGTTGTGTAGTGGCTGTGTTACGGAGCTGGGACCCTCTGAGAACTTGAGGCAGCACGAAGACCCCCTCTTCAAACCCCGATTCTCGTGATCAAATCAGAAAGATGCCAGACCTGTCGCTCAGAATAACAGGAATGAGTTTATTGAAGGGACAGGAAAACCAAAAGGGTCACTCTCAAGGGAGAGAGTGGGTCCTCTCAGAGAGGAGAGGGACCACGCGCCTCTCCGGCACTCACGTTTTATTGGGGATCCCAGAGACATTTCCAGAGAGTCCCGCCCAGGTTCACCTCTTGACTTTTGACTGACAGCAGGGTAACCGCTGACTCTTAAGTCCCCACTGCCATGGCAACGCTAGGTCACCGTGCCCGCGCTGACCAATGCTAGCTGGATTCTTAACCACATATTCTTACGGGTTTCACTGTTAGGAGGAACTATCCTTACCTCCCGGAGTGTCAGGATCCAGTCACAAAGTCCTGGGTTCTCCAGTGGACATTACCTTGGGCCTGCATTTCTCCTGCAGATAGATAACAGGCAGTTTTCTGAGGATTGTGACATGGCCTGTCCACTTAGGCCAGGCAGGGCTGCAGGTAAATTGCTTCTTGGAAAAGAAAGCATGTGGGGGTCGGCACAGTGGCCCAGTTTATAGGATTATTCTCTTAGCCTTGTGTTTCCACCATCCTCGTCTGTCAGGAAGTGGTCTTCGTTATTATTTACACATCACCGATACACATTTTTTTCTGTTCTTGTCTGAATTATTTTTATTTAAATTTACTCATTTATTTCATTACATCACAGTTACTTATACATCACGGTAGAGCTCCTTTTGACATATTCATAAATGCATATGACAAAGTTTTCTCCAAGTCAATCCTCAGCACAACCCCCTTCTCCCCCTTCCTCCTCCCCTGATTTTCTTCCTCTGCTCTATCATCTTTTATTTATTTATTTTAACTGGTGCGTTATAGTTATATATGGAATTGGATGCGTGGAGGTACATCCACACAGGTACCTGGTACAGTCTGCTCCACTACGTCCCCTGTCCCCCACTCCTACCTCCCACCCCCTTCCCTCTTTTTTTTTAAAGAGAGAGAGAGGGGGGAGAGAGAGAGAGAGAGAGAGAGAGAGAGAGAGAGAGAGAGAGAGAATTTTTTTAATATTTATTTTTTAGTTCTCGGTGGACACAACATCTTTGTTGGTATGTGGTGCTGAGGATCGAACCCGGGCCGCACGCATGCCAGGCGAGCGCGCTACCGCTTGAGCCACATCCCCAGCCCCCTCCCCCTTTCCTCTTGATCCCTCACTTCTACTCCACGGATCTTCCCTTTTCTTGAGATTCCCTTTTTTCCTTCCTTTTCTTTCCCTCTCTAACTTCCATATGAGGACTATAAACATTTGCCCCGAATCTGGCTCATTTCACTTACCGTGATGCTCTCCAGTTCCGTCCACTTCCCGACAGATCTTGTTCCTGTGACTGAGTCAGACTCCACTAGACATATGCCACACTGTCTTACCCCCTCGTCCGTGGATGGGCACCTGGGAGGCTCCATATCTTGGCTCTCGTGGACTGCGCTACAGTAAACGCTGGTGTGCATGTTTCACGACAGTAGGCTGATTTCAGATCTTTGGGATAAATACCAAGGAGTGGGACAGCCAGGGCATATGGTGGCTCCATCCTCCTCTTTGGAGGAATCTCCATCTTCCAGAGTGGTTGTTTCTATTAATATCATTTTTGATGAACAAATATCTGCATACAGTCCCGAGGTCCAATATAATGTTTCGATGTATGTCTACAAGGAGGAATTATTAAACCTACTAACATGTCCATCACCTCATGTATCAGTTTGTATGGTGAGACATTTAGAGGGTGTCTTTCATTTTGAAATGTATGACCATCCTCATTGGCTATAGACCCTGCTGTGCCACAGATCTCAGGACCTGTTTCTCGGGTCTACATGACATTTCCTACGTTTTGGTCACGACCCCACCCCACCCCGTGGCCCAGTCTCTGACAACGTGGCTCCACCCTCTTGCTCACCCTGTGTGCTCGTGTGTCAGATCTCGCACTCGGGCCCTGCTTTATGTCATTTAGCATGATGTCGTCAGGTTCATCCACGTCCTTGCAGATGACAGAGTGCTTCCCCTGTGAAGGCTGAATGTCATCCCACTGTGTACTTGTCCCCTTAGAGGAGCCCACAGGGCAAGGAAGGAAGAGGGCCCGGGGATGTTCTGGGCAGCATCAGGGAGCCACCCTCACCTCAGGGGAATCCACGGAGAGGAAGAGCACAGGCCCAGGAAGTGTGTTTAAGCAATGGCTAGAAGATCCCAAACCTGGGAAAGACAGCCTCCAGGTAGAGGATTCCCAGAGGTGACCACAGAATTCCACCCAGAGGGGGGCTCACCAGACGCCTCACGACCAGATCATCAACAGCCAGAGACCACGGAAGAGCTCGGGTCGAGAAGTGCTACATGGGAGGGTGTCCCCTGAGGGCCCGCGTCAGGTCCCGGGCAGCCCTGCAGGCCAGAAGAGAGTGGGGCGGGCAGCCAGAGCACAGGAAGAACTGCCCACCAAGAGGGCGACGCCCGGCCAGGCTGGGCTGCCCAGACAAACCGGCACTAAAGGAACCTTGTCACTGCTCGGCCAGTACAGGGGTGACCAAAGGGAAATTTTTAAAGATAAAAAAAAATGGTGATTAATAACAAAGTAAAAAACTCAATGGTGTGAGTAACACATAGTCATACTCAGAATTCTCAAACGCTGTTGAAGGGTGGGATATAAAGCAACCCAAGCCCTACCAGGAAGGTCAAAAGACAGCACTCTTCAAAACAACCGAGCTACAATACGTTGTTGGGGGATACAAATCACAGAACAGACGTGAGTCTGACACTGAAATCATACACGTCGGGCGAGGGGGTAGGTCACGTGTGATAAAAGCAAGTTGCTGTCAGCGTAGAGCAGCCTGCTCTGGGGACGTTTCTTGTGAGTCCCATCATGAGAACAAAGCAAAGACCCACACTCGTGGCACAAACAGAAGAGAGGACGCGGAGAGCAGCGGGAACCGAACCCAGAGGCGGACGGCGAGAGCGGGAGGAGCAGGGCTAAAGGGCGACAAGGAAACCGAGGAAGAGCATGGCAAATTCACTTCTAAAACGTGGGACTTAAAAAGTGGCTCGGGCAACGCTGATGTGAAGGATGCCCAGGAAGGAAGGGTCACAGGAAAGCCACTCAGAGGCCCTGCTGTGCTTAGAAAAGGAAGATGTAGAGCGATTGTTTATTTCAATGCCTCCTGGAGAGGGGTGCTGTGGTCGAAATGTGAGCACTGAAGGTTAAAGACAGGGTCCCTAGCCAAGACAACAGAGCCACCCATTGAATCAAAGGCGGGTGTGGAGGAAGGGAAGACAGCGACGTCACCACGATAGACTCCCACGGGCCAGACTCCAGGGAGTACCCAGCTCCTGGCTGGGTATGTAATGACACTGTGCGTGGCCTGTTTGCAGGAGTCACACCAACAGCAGCACCCTCATGACCATGACTGAGACCGAACGTCCGGGTGTAAAAGACAGACCTGGAGATGATCATCGTGCAGATCTGACTCAACAGGAAGAAGGCTTTTCCTGGAAACAACTGCAGCCTGATAAAAAGAACGAGTCACGTTTCTGAACCTGAAACTCCTCACAGTGACCTAAAACATGTCAAGCAAAAACTGCCAAACTTATAAGGAAAAGTAGTAAATCAATACTGAGTGAGAACATTTTAGTTCACCTCTGTTGTTGGGTAGATCAAATGGGACAGGAAGTAAAACACAAGTAACAAGTTCAAACTTCAGCTTTCGCGAACAAATACCTTTTTTTTTGAGGGGGGTACTGGAAATTGAACCCAGGGGCACTTAATCACTGAGCCACATCCCCAGCCCTTTGTTTATTTTCAATTGTGAGTCAAGGCCTCACTAAGCTTCTGAGGCTGGCCTCCAACTTGCAATCCTCCTGCCTCAGCCTCCCAAGCCACCAGGATTACAAGTGTGCTCCACTGTGCCTGGCTCGAACACATTCTTTTAATCAAAGAAAATTAAAGTTGCATTGCAATTCTACACCCAATAGATCAACAAAGGTAGAATGTCTAATAAAGTGATCTGTAAGATGTGGGGAGCAGAGTTTAAGGTAAACTGTGTTGAGGAGTAGGATCTCTGCAGAACTGTCCAATGGCTGAATGTGCACAGTGAGCTCCCCTGGTCAAGGAAGCCTGAGTCTATTCCAGAGGTGTCAGGGAGTCACCGAGGTGGTTTAAATGGCGAGCTGCTCTGTGTTAGGTTGAGCCACATGAAATTGTCAGTTCCACAGTCAAAACCAGTTGAATGTGGACGATTTTGCCTGCCTCAGCATTGTGTGCATCTATCAATACGTTTCCAGCTGTTGGTTTTACGGGGAAAATTATATTTACAACCCTGAACCGCAATACAATCTGTTAACAGGGTGACATCAGGGCAAGTCTCAAGTTACATCCAAATACCGAGAGCGACATGTGAGAGCCAAGTGTGGTCAGTTGGAAAAATCATACTAAGTATCTGTTGCCAAAGGGGATGTGGGTCTTAGGTACAGCAAGACCCGCTCACTGCAAAACATAACCAAAGCCACCCACCGGGTGCTTGATCGTGGGACTGGAACACCGAGGCCATCCGACAGGGACACGCAGGCTCCTCTGACCTATTTATTGTGTTTATGTTGTAGTCTAAGAAACTGGGTCGAGAAATCCAGGCTGACGGTGATCCCTGTCACTTCCCACTCTAGACGGTCAGGAGCCGCTCTGGGTCAGTGCGTCCACGGAGAAGGAGTGGCTTGCAGAGCAGGAGGCTAGAGCTGACTGAAGGTGCTTACGTCCCGAGTGGGGAGTGGGCAGGAAGCAGATGCAGGTCATCTCCTGGACTCAGGGGGGATGGGCCATGTGGCGAGGGGAGGCCTGGGGAGGGCACAAAAGGGCATGAAGTGCTGCTGGAGAGGGGTGTCAGAGCAGGGGGCGCTGGGGACAGCTGGGTGACACCGGCGAGTCCCTCGGCTTCCCAACCCAGCTCAACAACACAAGCTGAACAGGAATGCTTTGCATGATGTCGTTCAAGGTCCACTGAAGGCATGAAAGTCCCTTTGTGTGAAAGCCATGGCCCGTGGCCATCTGCGTGCCATGCTCCTGGGAGCGTCCCTAGTCCGGGGCTGCGTATGGCAGCACAGGTGAGCACTCTTCTGGGACCTTCTCAATGCCACCATGTGGCGGGCAGAGCCCAGGTGTGCCGGGGACAGCCCCCACCACAGAGACTGAGCTGGCCCTGAATGTCGTCATCTGAGGCCAAGAAGCCCTGGCTTACATTGTCACTCCTAACCCTGGAGGCTGAGTGGGGTGACTCTGGCCCCTCAGTGACAACAGTTAGCACTGATAAGGTGCCTACTCTGTGACAGGCCCCTTCCTAAGTGCGTTGTGCCAGTGAACTCACTTCATTCCCCCAACAACTCATTCAGTGGCTGCCATTGTGAGTCACCTTTGACCTCTCAGACATCTCAAGGCTCAGAGAGGTGGAGTAACACACCTGAGAGGACACAGGAAATGGCAGAAGTGGGAGGAGCCAAGAGATCCGCAGCCACAACATGCCACGCCTGCCTGCCCGATGCTCAGGGGGCCCTGTCCGCTCTCCCTGTCGCCCCTCCCCACCAGCGGCAGAAGCTCCAGCACAGTCTCCTTGCATCTGCTCACTGCCAGAGCGTCATGCACCCTCGAGAAGGACTGTGTCACAGACACCCACAGCACCTGTGTTCTGAGTGGCCCGTGGTCACTGTGGCCCACAGAAGTGGGGGTTGTGCAGAAAGGGTGACGGGGAAGGGGAGCTCTGCGGCATGATGGGGCAGGCGAGTTACGCCGTCGCCTACAGGAGTCTGGCCTCCTCTGCTCAGAGACTCTGAACTCCCATGAGTCTGAGTGACCACCCTGGCCTCTCTTCGCAGCCTCTCACTCCAGCCCAGGCACCAGAAGTGGCCTCTCTGCAGGCAAGCCTGAGAGAAGGAGCAGCCAGGTCCCGCCCAGCCCCTCTGGGCTCCCTCCATGCCCTGGGATCTGTCTGTGAAGGACCTGCCTCCTGCCTGCTGGCTGCCACGGCCAGTGTCCACCTGGTGGAGGGGCTTGCAAGTCACCACCATTTCCTGGCTGAGAGGCTGGCCCGTCTCAGATCTGAAACAGCAGCAAACCCGTCAGGCTGCAGGTGGAAAGCTGCCTTCTCCAGTCGCAGCCAAGCACATGCTTCCACCTCCATCTCTCAGATTCCTGTCCATCTCCCAACTGTTTCCAGACTCGGGAAGGGAAGCAGGTGCCCTCAGACTCCTGACGATTCCTTTCTCTATCAGCAACCACAGGTCGGCCATGCTCACCACACACACGACCACCCTGGAACCCATGGGAGAGCTGGTGCCTCAGGGGGCATCTCAGTCCAGCTCGCCTCTTACTTGGTGAGGACAGGATCCCCATCCCACCTTGCCCAGGCCTGCCACAAACGGGGGTTCCCTCCACAGCTCGAGTTTGTTCATAGCAGAGGAGGTGCCAACGGAAAGGCTCCGCACAGAATCCTGGACCTTCTTCGGCTTCTAGCAGTGGAATGTCACTCGACCATGGGAAACAAATCTCTCTCCACTCTTTCTCCCTGAGGCAAAAGTCACTGAGTGCCCAGAGTTGGCTCCAGGGGTTGGTGTTGTGGTTTAGATATGAGTGTCCCCCAAGAGGTCACTTGTGAGACGATGCAAGAATTTTCAGAGGTGGAATGATTCGATGACGAGAGGTGCAAACTAACGGTGGATTAATCCACTGACATGGATTATCTGGGTCTGGTTGGAGGTGACTGTAGTCAGGTAGGGTGTGGTTGGAGGAGGTTGGTCACTGGGGTGTGCCTTTGGAGTATATATTCTGGCCCTGGTGAGTGGTGCTCTCTCTACTTGCTGGTCGCCATGACCTGAGCTGCTTTCCTCTGCCACACCCATCCGCCATGGTGTCCTACCGCAGCTTGGGCCCAGAGCTATGGAGTCGGTGGACCATGGACTGAAATCTCTGAAAGTGTGAGTCAAAGGAAACGTTCCCTCCTGTGAGTTGTTCTTGTCAGGTCTCTTGGTCACAGTGATAAAGTCGATAAAAACAGATGGCCAGTGGGAGAACCCAAGCCGTCAGGACAGGCCACGGGTCTGCCATGCTCGTCTCCTGGGTCCTGACCTTGTGGCACCCACAGAAGCAAAGAGCCAAATGTCTCCACAGACCACCGGATTCCTATCCAAGCTCCTGGGTGCAGATGAAGGGGAAGGCCCCTTCACCAGGCTCACCTCCAGAGAGAGATTCAACACTGAGCAGGACGGGGGCTAAAAATAGCAGTGTGTGCTGCAGAAGTCCAACCCGGGTGCCAGACTCCCACCAGCTCACACCGTGCAAGTGGTAAGGGGCTTATCAAACCTGGATCATGCTTGATACACGGGAGTCTTCAATAGCCTTCACAATAAGCTTGTCTTCATCTTCTTTTGAACTTGACTTGAGCCACCAAGGTCCTGCAGCTCTCAACGTGACGGCTCTCACTGTTCTTCCCAGCAGGCTGGTTCTCATCTCCTGCTCCCTCCCAGGAAGTCCAGGCAGCGGGTAAGCTGCCGTCTGCCTCCCGCAGGTCCAGGTGACAGCTCAGGGATGCTCATGCAGTCCAGCCCTTCAGGACAGTTTGGAGCAGGAGCAGGAGCATGATGAGGCAGAGGCCAGCTGCAAGGCCGGACCCCCTCCTGCCACCCAGGAGCTCTGCGGGCCTCGGGGCTGCCGGTGTGAGTGCAGAGCGCTGCTCTGGGGTGTAGAGATTGCATTCATTTTAATTTATACCCTCTGGGCTTCTAAAGGATCTGCAGGTGGTAAGGGGCTTATCAAACCTGGATCAGGAAGCAAAGGACCCTCGAAGAGATCGGGAGGGAAAATTTGGGACAAAAGGGGAGCGAATGTGCTTTCACGAGGACAATGGACTGTGAGCAGCTCCTACCCCCGTCGGTGCGCAGGTCAGGAACAAGGCAGAGCAGAGCGGCCACCTCTGTCTGTGTAGCATCAGGGGCCAGTCCTCTCTTTTGGGCTGAGTTCCACAGGAAACTTGAAACTTACCTTCCTTTATGACGGCATCTTAGGATAAAAGAATGGGACAGGAAATCGTGAGAACGGCCACTGGTCCATGCTCCTGTGCAGGAGCGCACACCTGAGGGCTTTTGGGTGCCATCTAGTGAGGCTCCAGGCTCTGGGCTCCTGACGCTGGAGATCTTGGTAAGCTTTCTGCACTTGGGTGGAAGTACCATCAGCTCCGTTTGTACAGGTGACCAGTGAGATTCAGAGAAGCCGAGGGACTCGCCGGTGTCACCCAGCTGTCCCCAGCGCCCCCTGCTCTGACACCCCTCTCCAGCAGCACTTCATGCCCTTTTCTGCCCTCCCCGGGCCTCCCCTCGCCACATGGCCCATCCCCCCTGAGTCCAGGAGATGACCTGCATCTGCTTCCTGCCCACTCCCCACTCGGGACGTAAGCACCTTCAGTCAGCTCTAGCCTCCTGCTCTGCAAGCCACTCCTTCTCCGTGGACGCACTGACCCAGAGCGGCTCCTGACCGTCTAGAGTGGGAAGTGACAGGGATCACCGTCAGCCTGGATTTCTCGACCCAGTTTCTTAGACTACAACATAAACACAATAAATAGGTCAGAGGAGCCTGCGTGTCCCTGTCGGATGGCCTCGGTGTTCCAGTCCCACGATCAAGCACCCGGTGGGTGGCTTTGGTTATGTTTTGCAGTGAGCGGGTCTTGCTGTACCTAAGACCCACATCCCCTTTGGCAACAGATACTTAGTATGATTTTTCCAACTGACCACACTTGGTTCTCACATGTCGCTCTCGGTATTTGGATGTAACTTGAGACTTGCCCTGATGTCACCCTGTTAAAAAGTTGTGTTGAGACTTTAGGGTTGCGAGGACAATCTTTCCCACATAATCACATCATGGAACACCATCTTTATAAGAATTCAGTGGGGAAATTTTCCCTTTGGTTTCGGTCGTAGGAAAAACGTGTTTCTCACTGTATATTTGAAAATAACTAGAAGAGAGAATTTTAATATTCCCAACAAGAAGAAATGATGACTGAACGAGGTGGAAGGTGTGCTGAATACCCTGATCTGATCTCTGCATACTGTAGATATGTGTTGGAAATCAGTGTGCCCATGAATATCTATAATTGTGTCAATCTTTAAAAATCATGCTTTTCCTAAATAATTTTTTCACATCTTCCTTGAATCGTGAAGCTAATCATATTTCTCCCTCTGCTCTGGATTCTGGGAAGGTTGAAGACACATTTGTGGCCCATTTCAGACAAGCAGACAGGATCTTTGGGCGTACGTTAGGGGCTCTTTTGCCTGATTTTCTTGGATTTGCTTTATTCTTTAACCTAATCATTGGCTCACATTTTTAATTTTATCATGAGTTTCATGAAGTCACTTGAATACTGTTTGGATCAAGATAGTTAATTGATGATTTTATAAAAAATAAAAGGGTCGACATTGCATTCTGGACGCTGGCACATTGCAACAGCCAGGCCAGGGCGTGCCCTCGCAGCCCAGCAAGGAAAGCCTCCTACCCACACTTCTCCGCAGTCAGCTGTACTGCTCTCATCTGCCGAACCCAGATGTCTATGACAATGTGCGGCTGTTACGAGGACATAATTATGATTGTAGCTCAAGCAGCAGCATAAAGGACAGTGGCAGAGAGCAGAACAGCTAGAAGCCACAGAGGGGTCAGTGAGAGGTCATTCTCTGTTCTCCAGGCATCATATCGAGTCTCCTCGGGAACATCGGGTCTGTGGCCAGGGCAAAATATGGATCTATAGCAAGAAAAGCCACAACTTGAATTATTCCTTAAATGATTGTTCTTTTTACATTTGGTCTTCCTCATTAGAATTCATTCCAGTCTGCAAGTTTCCTTGTGAAAATCATGTTGTTCCTCCAAAGCCATCTGATGGAATTTTGAATGAGAGGCCCTCTGACAGTTCTGCGAATCACAAGTCCAGAGCACGCAGTTATTAAAGCAATGTTTCATAGCCCATCAGTTATTGAATACAAATTGAGCATCTGGGAGGCGTGTTGTATTTGAATCCTAAACCCTTCCATGCTTAGCAGATGCATCCAACGACTCTTCCAGTTCTGCTGTGATCTAACTGTGACCCTGAAATTCGTGTCTTAGAAACTTAGTCTCCAAAGTCATGTGGTGCTGGTATTTGGCAGTGGGGCTTTGAGGTTGTGATTAGCTTGGGTGAGGTCATGGGGGTGGGGCTTGATGGCATTAGTGGCTTTATGAGACCAGGAAGAGAGACCTGAGCTGGCAGCTTGCCCTCCCCGCCCTGGGAGGCCCAGCTCCAGGCTGGGGTGCAGCATGAAGCCCAACCAACTTCTGCACAGATACCGGCACCGTGCAGACGATTTCCCAGCCTTCAGTTATGAGCTAAATAAACCTCTATTCTCTAGGAATTACACAGCCTGGGGTATTTATTATAGCAAAAGAAAACAAACAAAGGCAAGATCCAGGTGACAGAAGCACAATGTCAAATAGCTCAAGTCAAAAATAAGGGCTGGGTGAATTGGAGCACGAGATGCCAAAGTCCTAAATGAAATAATGGCATCTTGATTCAGTGAAAGGTGTGCACGTGCCCACACGTGTTTATCAAGAGGTTGGGTTTAGTTAGAAACACAAAGACAGCTTATCATTTAAAAAATCTTCATCCGCTCAAGATAAAAATTCTTAGCCTTATAGAAAGAACTTTCCTATGTAGATGAATGATGTTAATCCATATAGCAAAGCGTTTAGTTAATGATGAAATGCTTCATTCAAGTTCAGTGTGGATGAAAGTGCCCACAGTCCTGTCTTAGCCCAGCATTTCACTGGAGGCCCCAGGCTAGTGAAATAAGAAAGAAAAGGAAATATAAGGCATAATAAGGGCTGGACTAATATAAACAGGGCAGTTTTTAGGAGATCTAGTCATCTTTATGTGGCAAATAAACATGGAGCATCGGTGGGAAAAGGGTTAAAACTGAGAGATGGATACAGGAGTCTGGATACAAGATAACATATGTGATGTCAGAGTACGCTCCTACCTCCCCAACTAGTTGCCAGTTAGACAACTAAAAAGAAAAAAAAAAAGATTATATTCATGGGCTGAGGATATGGCCCAAGCGGTAACGTGCTCACCTGGCACGCGCAGGGTGCTGGGTTCGATCCTCAGCACCACATAAAAATAAATGAAGATGTGTGTCCACCAAAACTAAAAAAAAAAAAAAAAAAGATTATATTCATAATAGCAATAAAACTGCCTTTAAATCTTGGGATAAAAAATACTATATATACTGGACCTTCAGGTAGACAATTGTAACTTTATTGATAGACATAAGACAGATATCCCATGTTCATGGTTAAAAAAAATGTATTCAACACTGTAAACATGTTAATTCTCTTTAATCTGTATATCCAATATTATTCTAACAAAAATCAAGCAGAGATTTTAAATAAACTAGGAACATCTATTTTTAATTATTTTGTGGAAAAGGCTCCCAGGTGAGTAAAACAACGTTGAAAAGCGAGATTATAGATGTTTCTCCTCCCAGCCCCCAGGGCGTCAACTGGTGCCCTCCCAGGCTCCAGTGTGTTGGGAGCCCCTTCCTTGGGCTCCCCCTCTTGGTCTTGCTGGGGCTACATTCATTATCCAAAGGGTGAATTCGGAGCAGCTGCATCTGGAAAAGGCCCGTGTCCCCAGCCTGAGGTCCCAGGCCAGCCTTATTTTAACATTTCTTGTGAACAGTCCGCTCCGCCTGCAGTGTGTCCATGGGAGCAGAGACCACCTGGCAGAGCCTGCCCTGAAACAGATGCAAACCCTAGCTGGTGCCCTCAGAGGGTCCTGGACCACCTGTTTCCTGCCAAAGCAGGTGGCTGTTCACCAACTCCAAAGTGAGGCTGAAACAGG
This sequence comes from Spermophilus citellus, assembly GCF_964194105.1. NCBI lineage: Eukaryota > Metazoa > Chordata > Mammalia > Rodentia > Sciuridae > Spermophilus > Spermophilus citellus. The sequence goes on along the minus strand of NC_138189.1, from coordinate 5,274,113 downwards.
GGGACCAGAGTTGTCCCTTGGTGGGCAGCAGCCACGGTGCTGTTCCCCAGACGCTCCTGGGGTCCTGGACGCCCAACACAGCAGTCTCCACAGGGCCTTGGCCACCACAGCCAGTCCTTTGGAGAGCCCTGCTGACTTGCCCCCGATGCCCCTCTCATCCATCCTCCGCCCTGTGCCAGAGAGAGCTGCATAGGGAGGAAGCGGGCAGGGTGACCCCCTCACCTCACCGCCCAGGTGACTTTCCATCTTCCTGGAATGGGATCCAGTCCTTCCGTCCAGGTCAGTCTATTTTCTGTTGCTACAACTGAAAACCACAGACTGGGAAACTCACCACCCAAATTCAGTTTATTTAGCTCCCCGTTCTGTAAGCCCAGAGCATGTGGCTGGCATCGGCTTGGCACCTGGCGGGGTCTTCCTGCTGGGTCATGACAGCAGGAGGCAGCACATGGAGAGCCGGCTCCCCTGTCCGAGGAGCCTCCACCACCAGGCCACTCCCACAACCCCGCAGTCCTCTGACCCTCTAACCCATGGCACGAGTCCCCTCCTGACGGTCACCTGTCCAAGCTCCCCAGTGGGGTGGGTTTCCAACAGGACCTTTGGTCGGGACATTCAAGCCAGAGGGCTTGGCCCCAGAGGTCCCAAGGCCTGGGCTGTGTCTCTGGCTCTCTGTGGCCATGCTGGCTTCTCATTCCGGTCCCTCCCTGGGCTTTGTCCTGTCTCAGAGCCTTGGACTCACTGTTCCTCAGCTCAGTGTCCCACCCCGCCCTGCTGCTGCTCCTGTCCATGTGTCCAGCCCTGCTCCAATCCTCAGAGCCTCCCAGACCCCCTTCCTAAGGTAGCCCACCTGGTCACCTCATTTCCTCGTGGTCCTTGTCACTCTCTGAGCTTACTCCCTGAGAGACTGCTCCCCTGTTTCCCCTCAAGCATCTAAGCTCAAAGAGAGAAGGACCTGCCTTCCAGTCACTCCCTCCGTCACTCCCTCCCCTCGGGCCTGGCAGGGAACCTGGCCAGCCGAGGCCCTCAGGAAACCATTGTTGAACGAATGAGTGATGTTGGCCCTGTGCAGGGAAATAGATCCAAGACACAGGACCGATAGAATCACTTTTCTGTATGTTTTAAACTTCTTGATGTCGTAAACCTTAAAATCACATAAAATAGAATTTAAAACTAAAGTTTTCTGTACAAAGCAACCTTTTCTCACTGAAGCTTCTAGAAATGGTATCTTCAGACCCAGAGACAGGCAAATATTGGGGACACCTGGGACACACCCCTCCCAAGGCTCATGGTGTCATTGCATGGGAAGGAATGTGCATCTCTGAGCCTGGAGCAGCCCGAGAAAGGCAGCCTCGGCCTGCGTTGGCCTGTCCTCGACCCCCACAGCCCAGGAGGAGACTAACCATGCGTCCTCCACGACTCCTCCCATCTCTCCTCTATGAATAGTGAGGCCTGTACCCCCACTTTACCTGGCCTGGCTGTGACCATATGGTGACTCCAAGTGGCTCATGGCTGTGGCTCAGTGTGTGAATAATGGTCCCTGGACCAGCCTCTTGGTCTTGGCTCAGGCTGTCCCTCTGGTCAGTCCTGCCGTGTTTTCCTGACCTCCTGTTCCCTCCAACACACACCCACCTGCGGGAGAGCTGACTCCTCCTCTCCTCATCTCCATGGCACCCGTCCCTGCTCCGTCAGTGAGAGTCAGCCATGCCCCCTCTCCCAGGGACCGTGCCTTCCTACAGGGAAGCATCCCCAGCACACGGCCCAATGCCTGCGACAAGGTACACAGCTGGGAGATTCACGATTGGGGGGCACAGTGAACATCTCCCCTTCTTGCCTTGATCCTGAACAGTTTGAACAGCAGTCGGGGTGCGTCAGGCCCGCGGGTCTCCTCTCCCGCTGGCTCCCAGTTGCAATGTGGGACTTCTGGGGCTGGGTTTGACGAGTCAGTTTCTAAGGCCATAAAGTAAACCCTGCCAGTTCCTTTTGTTCCTGGCCTGGGGTGTCCCAGAGCATCACAGCATTCAAGGGTTCCAAAACCAAGCTCTGTGTAGGACGCAGCAGCACACACGGGGAATGTGGGGCTTCGGGGGAGAGGGAAGCGTCTTCAAAGAACAGAAAAGACATCCTGACCATACGTTTCCCCTACTGTCACAAAGTACCTGAGACAATCAACTTCAAAAGAGGAAAGGTTATTTGGGTCACTGGAAAGGGGTATATATCCCCCAAAGATAAACTTAAAATAACACTTTTTACTCTAAACTTTTTAAATTTGGATTCATCAGGGCTTAGTGCTGCGGAAAGACATATGTATCCAAAAAATGTACATGAGCCTAAGGTACTTTGGAAGGATATTCTAACGGGACAATGGAAAGGTCCTGACCAGTGATCGTCTGGAGTCGGGGTTCTGTCTGTGTGTCCGGGAGAACGCCGCATGTGTGGGTCGGCATATTTCCCAGGAGCATACAGGGCATCCGCGGGAGTTTCAAAATAAAGTTTGCTCCTGTTTGAGTGGCTCATGATTTTGTGCCCAGCCAGACTGCAGCAGGTCACAGTTTCAGAGGGTTCAGTCATGGTCACTTGGCCTGTTGCTTTGGGCCTGTGACATCGCAGAACATTCTGGTGGGAGCATGTGGCCAGAAAGCAGAGGGAGGAAGGGAGGGTCCCAACGTCCACCTCAAGGGCGTACTGCCAGGGACCTGACTTCCTTCCCCTAGGCCCCACCTCCTCCAAGTACCCCCCCATAGTGCCATAGCAGGTGACCAGGCCTTCAAATCAGGGCCTTGGGGGGCATTCAGACCCAAGCTGCAGCCACATGGACCTGAAGCGTCCAACGAAAGCTGCAGAAAGACATGAGACTGTGTTGGATCCAGGGCTGGTGGAAGCACAGACTGTCCCCCAGCACCTGGGCACCAATGCTGGCCATCACCTTGGCCATGCAAGAAGCGAGGCCCAGCAGCGAGGCAGCGCCTGGGGACCGAGAGCCTTTGCCGCTTCCCGGCAGCGCCTCTCCCTGGGCCTCAGTTTACTCTTCCGTAAGACGGGGGCTCTGGTCTTGGGGACGTTGGTGGTGCCTCCGCCCTGACTCTCGCTGTCCCTCTGTGCCCCTAGGTACTCCTTCCAGGACGAGGAGGACATGTTCATGGTGGTGGACCTGCTGCTGGGCGGGGACCTGCGCTACCACCTGCAGCAGAGCGTGCACTTCACCGAGGGAACTGTGAAGCTCTACATCTGTGAGCTGGCCCTGGCCCTGGAGTACCTGCAGAGGCACCACATCATCCACAGGTGACCAGCTGCTGGTGGGAGTCTGGGCTGGATCGCGGGAGGGGTCGTGGTCTGCAGGAACCAGGGGTGGGCTCTACCCTCACTTTAGTTAGAAGTGGCTGCGGCTGGGGAGGAGAGAAAGCACCGCGGCTTGATCAGAGCTGCGCATTCTCTAGAGACCGAAGCCCACCCTACGGCCCGGTCGAGGGGAACCCTGCCTGCTGCCTGCACAACTGCCCCGTGCCCACTGCTGGAAGGGCATGGGGGTTCGTGGTTGGTTGGCCTCAGCTTCTGTGCTCCAGGTGTCTTGGGGAGAACGGGAGGTGCTGTCCCTCCTTCCCAGGCTGGCAGGGTCACTGTGGCATTATTCTACTGAGTTGGGGGCAGGAGGGGTTCTGCCTTCTTCCTCTCCATGCTTTGAAGTCAGTGCTGGGCTTGGGGAGGGTCCCTTCACCTTGGAAAGCTGGTGTCTGCTGCCTCCTGGGGGACCTGGCCTCTCCCTGGCAGCACCACACTGCCAAGGTGAGCCAAGCCAGTGTGTCTGCAGATGCAGAACTCCAGGAGAGACTGGGAAGCCACAGTTTCCTAGGTGGGGAAGCCTTCAGCCCACGGGGCAGGCGGGGCTCCAGGTGTGCAGCTGGGCTCTGGCCCTGGGCCCGTCTGCTCCTAACTTGAGTGATTTGGGAAGACTCAGGGGACAAGGACTTCAACTTCTGGGTGAAGAAGACAGATGAAACACACACACACCCCGACACTTTCTCCCTCCCAGAGTCCCAATGCAATGACAGAAATAAATGATGTTAAATTCATAAGGATGGGGACACTGAATAGAAACGATGGCACACGAGGGCCCTGGAGAGAAGACGGAGAGCGACAGATGACTCAGGACACCAGAAACTGGGTGTTGAGTTGTCCTCAGGGGGAGCCAAGACTGGTAACACCTCAGAATCCCCTGGAGTTTCCAGGATCGGCAGCAGATGCTATGGGGGGCAGTGGGGGGTGTGGGAGAAAACAGGCCACGGCCCGGGGAACTGGTGGAACCCCTGGTCTCGAGCACGCGGGCCCCTCCCCACAGCATCACTAGATGGCTGCTCCTCGCGGCCCTGGCAGGAGGCTGAGGGCCAGTCCCCTAAAGAGAGTGACGGAGGGTCAGGTTGGGGTGCTCTAAAAACAGCAAGACTACCTAAACATGTCCATGCCAGATGCCGAGATGGCGCCTCCTCATTCCTACCAGGGTCTGACAGCAATGGCGATGAGCCTCATCCCCAGCAGGAAGCTCAAAGGGTTTCCGTGGCAATGTGACTAAGCCAAGAGGAGAGCAACTGTGACGTCACAGGTGGCCTTGGAGTGGAGCTGGAAGTCCCTGCTCATTATCAGCTCCCAGCTAGGGCTGTGAGGTCTGGGATTATCAGACATCCAGGGAATCCTCTGACATGAACATCAAGACCCAAACAAACCGGAGAACTAGGAATACCTGGAGGCTCTGAAGCGTCCAAATAACTAGGATCAATATTTTCAGAGGGATAGGTGAGTGTTTTGCAAGAATAAAACAGGAAAAGGCATTTTTTTAAAAAATACAAGAACATTGGAGCTCTTGTAAATTATATGAGTGAAAACAGAAGCTCTGTTGGAAAACAAAGTCTATATTCTCCCATGAAGTACCCTAAAGAGAAAATACGAGAAAATTAGAGGCCCAGCCCAGAGATTTCAGCATGAGAAAGAGGGAAAACATAGAGGAAGAAATCATTAAGGAAATCATGAAAGAAAACCCCCAAGACCTGAAATACATGAGCCTCCAGGTTCAAAGAACCCCAAGGGCACAGGGCCGTGGCTGGAGCCCAGCAAGATACTGCTCAGATCTGACAAATACCGGAGAGAGGCTAAGCTTCAAGGCTGACGGATGGGACGGGTGGCATTTCCTGGAGTCCAGGAGGCGGTGAAGACGTGCCAATCAAGGGCAAAGCTGTGCATTTCCAGACTTCCAGGTCTCCAAGACCTGCACTTTCCAAACGCCTTCTCTCGAGTACCAGAAAATGAGATGGACTCAAAAGTGAAGGGACCAATCAAGAAGAAGAAAAATGATCCAGAAAGCTGGAGCCCAGCAAAGAAGAGGGACGAGGAGGTCCTGGGGAGGGCGTGGAAGGGCGTCCACTGTCCCTCAGGGCAGCTCTAGGCCAGCTGTGATTGGAGTAAGTCAAAGACCCCAGGAGGGACTTCTTCAGGGAGGACGGAGAGAATTGAGGGCTGCCTCCAGAGGAGAGGTTTTAGCTGGTAAAGAACCTGAAGTTGAAATTAGGGAAAAGTTCATTTTAAAAAGTCAATGATTCAAAGTAAAACAATTACTATTCTTAGGGAATGAAAATCTTCTACAGTGGATTTTGTACTGCCTCTGCATATCATTCAGCTCACTAAATGGGTCATCTGTGTACATAATACCTAATTATAATTACCTGAAAATTGATCTAACTAAAAATAAGATACTATTCCTTTGAGAAAATAGGGGACTGGGAAGGATGGGTGTGTGTCTCAAGGACTGGAGAGAAGAAAGGCTGTCAAGCCCTCTCTGACAACGGGAGAGAGCGTGAAATTAGAAAGTGAAAGGACCATAGGAATCCATCATGCAGAGAGAAGGAGTTAAATGCCCCAATTACAGCCTGGTGGATGGATGGGGAAGGGTAAATGAGGGAAAATGGTAGGGATGGTAGCTGTATTATAGCAAAACTTGCAGAACTATTTGTCTTTGACTATTTGCCTGTGCAATTTTGATACAAATAACAACAATGAAAACTACAAAATAAAGGAGGAGAGGAGGAGGAGAAGGAACAGGACACAGCTGTGGGCAGCAGAGAGCTTGTTCTGGAACATGCAGAGGGTCACCGTGAGGCTGCCTCCCCCGACCGTCACCAGCTTCGGCACGAGGCGCCATGGTTCTGGGGTCGGTCTGTGAGCACTGTGCTGTTTGGTCAGAAGGGTGCCAGGGCACTGTCTGCTCCTGTGGCTGGGTTCACTGAAGGCCCAAGAGGAGAGAGCTCTTCACCCATCTGGTAACGGTCCTTTGTGAACTACCACAGCCATCCCTGCCCTCTGCACTAAATGACCCATGTCCCCAAGTTCCCTGAGATGCAGAATCATACAGACATTTTAGAGGCAGATGCCAGCTTCCCAGAGCAGAGGCCAGGACAGACCAGCAGACAGGGGACTGTCACATTGGAGCACAGCTGGCTGGAGCCACTTCCTTTTGGCAATGTTTTAAACTCACTCTCAAAGACACTTCTCCCGTGGGGGCCACTTGCCCTTTGATTTCAGACACACCCCAGAGAAGGGGCTGTTCAGTAATCTAAAGAATTCTTTGAGTCCTTAAGTAAATGTGTGACATGAGTGTCAACTTGACTGGGCTAAGGGGTGCCCACGAAACATTATTTGGGGATGTCTGGGATCGGGTTTCCAGAGGAGATCAGCATCTCAACAGGTGAGCTGAGGAGAGCAAGAGGCCCTCCCCACTGTGGCCAGGCATCCCCCAGCACCCACCCCCAGGGCCTGGAAGAGCATGGAGGAGGCAGAGGAATTCACTTCCCCTGGGGAGCCTGAATACCACCCCTCCTGTCCTCAGGATGTGGCTGTGGGATCTTGGCTGAGGCTCAGGCTGCATCTGTGTGCCCAGCCTCCCAACTCTCAGGCTTTGGTCTTGCAGTCACACACTGGCTGTCCTGGGCCTCCAGCGTCAGACAGAGGACTGAGTCATCAGCCCCCACACATCTAGGTATGTCTTGTTGGTCCTGCTTCTCTGGAGAACCCTGACTGTGCAGCTGAATTACCTTCCCCAGTCTGAAATTAGAGACGTGGCAGAGATTAGTCATCTTTCCCCTCCCACACGGTTCATAAATCCCTTTTCCAATGTGTACAGATTCAAAATGATGTGAGTCTGTTCATGCTCTGCATAGGGATGAATGGCAATGCTGTGGGGTGTTTTGCATTAATTCAGCAGCTGAATTGATAAACCCCCCACTGCATATGTGCCTGATGCTTTCAAGGCCCATACTTTATATCCACAGACAAATGTGGCTTGATTGACAGTGGGCCTGCTTGGGGGTGGGAGAACCACTCCATAAGTGCACATGTGGGCTGGACGGCTGCTTCAGTCAGCTTTTTCAGTGCTGTGACCAAAACACCTGATAAGAACGATTTTGAAGGAGGAATTGTTTATTCTGAGGCTCACAGTTTTAGAGGTCTCAGCCCATAGAAGGCTGGCTCCATCCCACAGGGCTCAAGGCAGAAAATCATGGTGGAAGTGTGTGGTGGAGAGAAGCAGCCCAGGACGTGACCAGAAAGCAGCAGAGAGACTTAGCTCAGCTCACCGTTTATAAACCTCCAAGGGACACCACCTCCTCCAGCCACACCCCACCCACCTTCACTCACCACTAGGAGGTCAGTTTCACTGACTGGGTTAAGGCCCTCATTACCCCATCCTTTCACCTCTGAACTTTCTTGCATTGTCTCACACATGAGCTTTTGGGGACCCCCTCATATCTAAACCATAACAGTGGCCATGGGTTTCTGACTTCCATCTTGGTGGACGTGGGTGAGTTACGTAACTCCATCCACTTAGCTCTTTGGACCTCAGTTTCATAATCTGTAAAATGGCCTCCTGGCATGGACTTCACTGGGCTATTATGCAAATTCCATGAGAAAATGTTCACAAGGAACGGAGTTGTCTTGGCTTCTTTTAGAAAGCTCACTCTTCTCTTCTTTGGAGGACCTGACTTTGAACCCAGGAGTTCCATCTGACCTGTGGGTCTTCGAAAAATACAAGGTATTTTAGGGTGGAGCCTGGTGAGTGTGGCAGTGTTCAAGCAGGAAAATGCTACCGTGGTTCAAAATAAGACATTGTCTTCAAATAATCGGATCTGCTCTCTGAGGCATCTGAAGTGTCTCCTGGTTTTTTCAGCATCTATCTGGTCCGAGCAGAGTGAGCCCCTGGGGGCAGTCAATAATGCTGAGATGCTGCCCCTGCACCTGAGCAGCTTCCCAGGGGAAGGGGCACCCATCTCAGGGGCCAGAAAACTGCCACCAAGGATGAGACCATGGCAGGTCCCTACTCAGCAGCTTGCAGGTACTTGGGGAGCACAGCCCACAGTGGGGAGCAGGAGCACAGAGTGGGCAGGAAGAGACTCTGCCAGCTTGGCCTGCCATTGGGGGAACAATCAAGAATTAGCCCAGAGGTCAGGAATGCAGAAGGCCCTGGGCAGGTGGATCCTGCGTGGGAGAGGGTGCTGGAGACGGACCACAAGGGGCCCTGTTTGTATCGATTGGTTGAAGCGTGGGGGTTTGAAGTGTGAGGGTGATGTGGTCCAATTTGTCACAGAGTGATTTTTCTGGAAGATCAGAAGCACTAGAATGTGCTTCCAGGAAGATTCTTCATCCAGGGCAGGATTAGTTACACCAGGCTTCCAGAGGAACAGGTTGTCCAAAATCCAATTAGTAACCGGGACGACACTGAATCAAATGTATTGTGTGCTTGTGTGATGAGACCACTGGAAATCACATACTTATGTGTGTAAGGTGGCGTGTGTGTGTGTGTGTGGGGGGGTGTTTCTAGGTACATGTGGCACATACATGTGATTGCACATATGTAGCACATACAACTTATTTATAGATAAATACACTCACATGCACACGCACGCAAAGTCATCTCATTTAATTCTTATAATAATGAGCTCGGTACCATAGTGTCCCCATGTAGTAGTGAGACTGGATGGTCTCTGAGAACAGCTGGAAGGTTATGCCTCCTTTTCTAGCTCCTTTTTCATCTTCCACACCTGACACAGGGCCTGGCCCATAGTCAAGAGAGGAGCAGGAAGGGTAGGGTCTCCTTAGAACCACTCAGAACCACAAGCTCCATGCAGGAGGCAGGGTCCACGTCCTGCCCTGCTGTCGGGAACTTCTCTGCCAGGTATTTCTGAGAGCTGGGGAGCTAGCTCCTCAAAAGTTAGTGGGGACCCAACATCTATTATAGCAAGAATTCTCTAGACGTCTCAAACTTGGTGTTAAACACTTCTCCGGTTTTGCTTAGCACTGTTTTTAGAGTCATGATTTTTTCACATGAAGAAATGTTTTCAACCAACCTTCAGTCAAATAAAGAGAAGGAAGCCCGGGTCACCGGGTCTTGGTGGACAGGCAGGCGCCTTGAACTGCACCTGTCCACAGGAAAAGAACCAATTTGAGGAAACTTCCTCACACCTCACACAAGGCTCGGGTCCCCAGCCACTTTCTCTTCTCCGGTTTTGCTTAGCACTGTTTTTAGAGTCATGATTTTTTCACATGAAGAAATGTTTTCAACCAACCTTCAGTCAAATAAAGAGAAGGAAGCCCGGGTCACCGGGTCTTGGTGGACAGGCAGGCGCCTTGAACTGCACCTGTCCACAGGAAAAGAACCAATTTGAGGAAACTTCCTCACACCTCACACAAGGCTCGGGTCCCCAGCCACTTTCTCTTCTCCTGGTCTTTTTTCAAATCTAGGGTCACATAAACAGGAAGCTGTGCACAGCAACCATTTGTTCACTGTTTCGAACATAGCACTGATTCAAAACTCATGGAAGTTGATTTGGTTCAACGTTTTTGATCAACTTTTCACTAGTGGGAAAGGGAATCAAGGTGCAGATGGGTTGAGACGCTCATCCACGGCTGTCCCTGAGATAGAGATATTACCTGGATTAGCCAGGTAGACCTAAATGTATTAGTTCACTTCCCATTGCCTGGGGCTGGGTACTTAACAAAGAAAAGAGGTTCCTATGCTCACACTTCTGGAGGTTGAGAGTCCAAATAGCAGGGTGGAAACATGTCTGAGAGGGACAGATCATGAGAAGCCAGGAGGCTGGACTCCCCTGAGAACCATGTTAATCCCTTCCAAGGCCACACCCCAATAACCTAAAACTCTCCCACTAGGCTCCGCCTCTTAAAGGGCCCACATTTAACATTGCCACACTGGGACCTAACTTCCAATACTTGAATGCTTGGGGGCACACTTGGACCGCACCCAAGCCAAAAGTCTTTAAATGTGGGAGAGGGAGGCAGAAGAGGAGCCACAGAGATGCAACAGAGAGGGACTCACCCTCTACCTACCATGGCTGGCTCTATGGTGGGGAAGGGGCCCTGAGCCAGAAACACAGGTGCCTGCCTCTAGGACCTGGACAAAGGAAGGGATCAGGATTTCCCAAGAGCCTCAGGAGGAACACAGTCTTCTGACAGCTTGATGTTGCACATTGGACTTCCAACCTCCAGAACTGAAGGTAACATTCTTGCTTTAAGCCCCTAAATCTGTGGTAATGAGATACACTCACCAAAGGAACCTAACACTCTACCTCCCTGGGATGCTGAGAGAACAAACTGAAATAAGGTTTGTCGCATGTTAACCTAGAACCTAGTAAGAGCTCGGTAAAGGTGAGCCTCTGCAACAACAGCTACATGAGCCGCCTGGGCAGACACCCAACCTCTCCACTTGCCTCAGCTCCCTCCTCCGGTTCCCCGCACAGACCCCAGTGGCCCACTCACCCCAGCTCCTGCTCCTCCTCCAGGCCCTGCTGTTCCCCCCCCCCCCCCGTCTCCTTCCTTTATGTGACGATCCTCTGTAAGAAGTCCTGTCGTGGTCCCTGGCCACCTGGTCAGCTTCATCTCATCTGTCAGGACTCACCGTGGGACTGAGGCCTCGGGGCAGACCTCCGAACCTCAACACTCTTGGCATACTTTGTCACAGGGGAGCCGTCCTGTGCACTGTGACGGGCTCAGCCACATCTGTGGCCTCCACCCACTCACTACCTGAGGCACTCCCCCAGCCCCCAAGTTGTGACACCAAAAACGTCTCCAGACATTGTCAGAAGTGCTCTGCAGGCAGCCCAGCCCTGGTGGGGCATCGCTGCATTAGGGGGACGTCAACCCAGAATCCTGCCCCAACCCACAGCCATGCCACCCCAGAGCAGAGCTTCCTTGAGGAACACGACTCTGCAGAAAACCCAAGCACCACCTTGTAGCTGGGTGAGGGCCCCAAACCTCTCTGTAAAGACGTTCCTACAGTCAGAGCAGAGTGAAGCAGAACCCGTTCCTCCTAGTGAGTCTGGACTTGGCAATTCGGGAACAGTGACACCAAAAACGTCTCCAGACATTGTCAGATGTACTCTGCAGGCAGCACAGCCCTGGTGGGGCATCGCTGCATTAGGGGGATGTCCATGCATCACACCCAGAAGTGCCAGGAGGCTCCCCCAAGAGGGGCAGACACTGAGAATGGTCAGGCATGGCAGGGGCTAGCAGGCACACCAGCTCACCAGGGCCAGTCACCCCCAGGACAGGGCTGCAGTATGGGAGAGGACGAACGAGTCAGGGAGGAGGTGGCTTGGTGGTGGGAGAGCCGTGTCTGTGCACTCTGCTTCCACACACAGGCCAGCCCCTGAGGAGATGTGCCTGACCCTGGCCTAGACCTTGACCTCTCAGGATAGAGGCTGGCAGGGAGGTGAGGAAGGGAGGGGTGTGAGGAGCCTGGTGCTGTTTTATGTTCGTGACCTGTGGCTGTTGCACCGAGTCACCAATATCTTGATGGCTTAAAACAACAGAAATCTGTTCTCTCAGAATTCTGGAGGACAGAAGTCCAAAACCAAGGTGCCAGCAGGGCCTCATTCTCTCTGAAGGCTCTTGCCTCCTGGCACCTCTGCTGGTGGCTTCTGGCATGGGGTGACTGATGGCAGCATCCTACCCTCTCCACCCACCCCCCGTGTCTCCCTCTTGCAGACCTGCCTTTCCCATGTGAAGGCACCGGTCACCGGGCGTAGGGTCACCCTAAATCCAGGATGATCTCATCTCAAGGTATTTTAGTTGTGTTTTCAAAGATCCTACTTCTGAGTAACATCACTTTTGCAGATTCAGGGTGAGGACTTGGACATAGCCTCTCAGGGGCACAGTTCGCCCACACCATCATGCTCCAGCTGCAAGAGCACTGCCCTGTGAAGTTGTCCCGTCTGCTCCAGAGGCAGCAGGGCCCCTCTCCTGCAGCACCCGTGCTTTCAGGGTTCTCTCAATGTCCTGGCTCCCAATACAGGTCCCGGAACACAAGAGGTGTTTAATGTATTACTGATTCAAGACTGAATGATTGAAGCCCAAGCAATTGAGAATGTTGGCCCAGGTAGTGAGTTCTCTCTGCCTGAGGGAGGCTGAAGTCCACCAAGTCTCAGGGCCACATCTGGCCACTCAGTGTCTAAAGAACAAGATGGAAACCCTGACAGATACACACAGATGGGATCCTTTCTTCCAAACTCAGATCCTCTGCAAGGACACAGTGAGCCCCCGATGACGGCTAGATGAGACTTTGCCTCTGGGGAAAGGAGCCTGCTTCCTAATGTGAGACACTCCAGGGAACTCTCTGGGAGGCCTGAGCATGCGTTCCCCAAGGCAGCATAGACTGTCCCAGCCCCGAGGGAAAGATGTCTAGCTGGAAGGGTCAAGTGCTTTTTAAATATCAGCACACTTTGGCCCATGAACTTGACTTACTGGAACGTGTCTTAAGACTCTAGTCCAGGCTGCAGGAAAGCTTTAGGCACAAGGATGTTTATTATGGCATTGCTGTGATAACCAATGGTTTAGAAATAACCTAAGAAAAGGAATGGCGGAGTAGACTGCCTACGTCCTATTAAGACAGCAGGAGGCTCTCACGCCCACATGGGATGCTTCCTAGGAGGACCCTGCTGCAGCCAAAAGGGTTATTTTTATAGTCTTGAGAGAAGGAGCATTGTTTGTAACGTTCCATGGAAAGAAACGTTGGTTGTTATACAAAAAGGGCCAGGAAGCAGCTCCCAGTGCACTGGGACAGAAGGAGATTCCGTGTCCTTCCCCTTTCTTTCTTTTTCTGTTTTGAAGTTTTCTTTAATGAGCACATCATCCCTTTAATGAAGAAAATCAAAGCATAATTAACTTTAGATGGGACCACCTAGCTGGAATCCCAGTGCCACTCCTTGGGCAGTTGGTTTAAAATGGACCTGTGTGAAGATGATGGAATAATCTACAGAGAACACATGGCACAGTTCTGCCTACCCAGACTAAGCCCCCAGCAACGTCAATAATAGAAATTAACATGCCTAGGATAAAATTGATATGGCATATTTTCATATCCTGAAGAACTTCCCAAACCCCTTCTACTCCCGTTGAACTAAAACTAGATTGCCAACTCCCATCAGGTTTAAGAGCAGCTTCGTGATCCTTAGCCCTGCTGTGGTTCTGAGGTCATCAGCTAGAGAGAAATATTCACATGGAAAAAAAAATTGAAGACATGCCAGAATGTCATTTAGATGAAATTCCAATTCAATTTCAGGAGTCACTTGGTTATTTCGAGGCCAGAGCTTTGGGCTCCCTTCTGTTGAAGGCGAGCATTTTGGTAATTTATGGCTTCGTGATGATAGAAAAGTGAGATACGAGAGAATCCAATTTATTCCTTAAAGGGATTGTTCCATCTTCTAGGGACAAATTGCACCCGCAATTGGGCGGAAAGTGTTTATGCCAGATAATAAATTTTGGAAATAAGGACCTGGGTCTCAACTAAATGTGAAAGAAAGTGGATGAAATCTGGGAGCAGGATATGAAAACCAAAAACAAATCTCGAAGAGGACCCAATAAATTAGAGGCTGTTTTACAGAACATGTTCAAACGCGAGACGAAGAGCGCAGCATCAGGAGTCGGGCCAGCATTTTGGGGGGACGTCAGCACGTAGCAAGAACACCAAGGCCCCGGAAGCTCTGCCCGCGCCCTCCCCGCAGCACTGAATCACCCCTTCCGGGTCGAGTCTCTCTCATTCATTGGGCGGTTCCATAGGCAGTAATGGAGAAGCTTCAAAGCTTGGGCTCTGAGAGCAGAGACAGACACAGAAAAAGAAAAATACTAAAGAAGGAAGGAGAGAGGGAAGCCCCACACTCGAGAAGATGCAATCCTTGTGGGAGACTCTCATGATTATTAAAAATAGCAGTTACCACATTTTGGCTTTCACCACCAGGTGCCAGGACACACGGACACACGCACACATGCGCGCACACACAAACATGCGCGCACACACAAACATGCACATGCACACCTGCAGTTGCACACATGTATCTATGTTTTATTATTACAATCGGGGCAGCCTCCCCTCCTCTCCATTTTGGAAGCAAAGACAAAATAGGGCTGGAAGAACCCAGAGAGACGCAGAGACAGGTGCTCTGAGACTTCCAACAAAGGGAGTTGCTACCCTTCACCTTTGCCTGGGCTCAGGAAGGAGGCGGCTTTGAAGTCTGAACAGCATTCTGATGGTGGCAGATGAGGGAACATTCTCCAAAGGGAGAAACTGACCAAGAAAGATGTGGGCAGGTTCGCTGACCATGGAGGGTTCTGCTGCTGCTCCCTTGGTGTGCAGGGGATCTTTAGCGAAGGGTCACTAAGGGTCAGCCTTACCTTATAACGCTTTCTAGCAGCATTGACGGGGACTGAGATGAGGAAAGGGCAGGGGAAGCCACCGTTTGTTTTCCATCTTTATGGGCTGGTGACTCCTAGTTTGGAATTTGGCATTACCTCCCTTTTGTTAGACCTGGCATCCTAAGCAGTCTTGGGAAAGCTGAGGTGTTCACCCAGCTATCCACCCACCTGTTCATCCTCCCCCTTATCCACTCACCCACCCACCTAACTGCTCCCCCATCCACGTGTCCACTCACCCACCCATCCATTCACTCCCCCACCCAGCCCCCTATCCACTCCCCCACCCACCCATCCATTCACTCCCCCACCCACCCACCCCCTGTTCACTGCCCACCCACCCCCCTATCCACACCCCCACCCTCCCACCCACCTATCTACTCACTCCCCCACCCACCCACCCCCCTGTTCACTCCCACACCCACCCCCCTATCTACTCACTCCTCCATCCACCCCTGCGTTATGCAAGGCTAAGGAGGCAGCAGTGAAGACTGCCCAGTTCCCACCTTCATGGCACACCTCTCCAGGGGAGGGAGGCAGACAGTGACCTGCAGTGTTGACTGTAAGGTGTCGGGTGGTGATAGATGCTGTGGGTGAGTGTGGGATGGGGAGGGCATCGGGAAGACATGCGTTCAGAGCTGGAGGAAGTGGGCGTGAGGTGTGGCGACCTATGCGTGGTGTTCCAGGCAGAGGGATGGAGGTCCCTGGGAGGTAGGCCGGGTGTCTCTGGAACTGCAGGGTAGCCAGAAGGGCGAGAGCAGTGGGGGCACCAGGAGAGTGGCGGGAAGTGGGGGGCGATGGGGACCGCGGCCTTAGCCTTCACCTGTGGGCGGGGAAAGCCTTGCAGCTTCTCAGCAGGACGTTCCAGGCCTTCAGTGGAGTGTGGCTTGCTCCTCTTCCCGTCTCACGCTGGCTGCTGGGTGGAAGACGGCCTGCAGGCAGGAGCAGGGGGCGGCCACCCCACAGGTGAGAGAAGCCAGGGCTCTTGCTGGAGGTCTGTGGAGCACACTTCCAGAAACCTCCATGGCTGTTCCCACGTCAGCCCAGTTACCTGGAGAGACCAACCCAGAGGACGGCTGTTGTCCACCTGAAGGAGTCCACTGTGGGGTGCCAGACCCAAAGCCACATTCTAGAGTGACAGAATCAGGCAGATCCATGCCAGTCTCCACAGGCCTGTGCGCCAGGGTGGGGAGCTCAGACACACCCACGGTGACAGTAGGGAGGGCTGCTGTGCTCTGGGGAGGGCACCAGGCGAGGCCAGACGAATGGGCAGTAGGTGAGTGTACCCCCTTAGAGGGGCTGGCTGCTTCTGAGGACCAGAGGGGGTGTAGGCTGGGGGCGTTACTGAGGCGGGAGGCCTAGGGATGCTTTGGGAGGGTTGATCAGTGGATGTTAGCTGGGTGGGGAATGACGCTGGAAAGCTCAGTGTCATTTTTTATTGGTGGCAGATTACACGCAGTATAGAACTCTAGTACAGTAGAAGTGTTACACCGCCAATACCAGAGCCCCTTTCATCCTGCAAAATTCAAACCCTGAACCCACTAAACAGGAAGTCCCCCGTCCCCTCCACCTGGTCCCTGAACACCACCACTCCACTTCCTGTCTCTGAATTTGACTTTGCTCGTGCTCCTATTGTTGGGATCATACAGTATTTGTCTTTCTGTGATTGGCCTATTTCACTTAATGTTCTCAAGTTTTATGTGTGGTGTAGCATGCATTAGAATTTATGTCTCTTTTAAGGTTAAGTGATGTTCTGTTGTATGGATGCACCCCATTTCATTTATCCCTCCATGTGCTCGTGGCTCTCAGGGTTGCTTCTAACCTTACAGCTATTGGGAACACTGCTGCTATGGACCTGGGGACACAGATAAGACTCTGCCTTCAGTTGTGTGGGCTACAGACCCAGAAGAGGGATGGCTGGATCATGCAGTGATTCCGTTTCTAATTTCTTGAAGAACCATCTGGACTAGCTCCTTAATGAGAAGCTTTAATTATTAAACTAAAGAGTGTAGACTTTATTTTGTGGATGATGGAGATTAGTTAGTGATACACTTAGGAAAGAGACATCTAGCAGCTACCGAGCAGGGATTCTAATAGGAGGAGCTGAGGTCAGGGGGCCAGTGGCAGATGGCCACACAGGTGAACTCCTGTGACACTGAAGTAAAGTGAGAAATTGATGTAGAATTGCTCTGGAAGGCGCTAACCATTAGAGTTAACCTGTAGCACCCTCGCTGGTTTAGGTTCCTCCTTGTCACCACCAGGATAGGGACTTGGAAATTCTAAGCACCCTGACATGGAAACCAAGTTTCTCTCTGCAATAGTAAACATGTTCTCTTTAATGGGTGACAGACCTTGTCATCATGAAGCTCTGTAAACCCCAGGGTTTTCTTTCTTTTTTTTACTTTTTTTTATTGATTATTTAAAACATTACATAGCTCATGACATATCATCTTTCATACATTTGACTCAAATTGGGTTTTGAACTCCCATTTTCACCCCAAATACAGATTGCAGAATCACATCTGTTACATATTCACATTTTTACATAATGCCATATTAGTGACTGTTGTATTCTGCCCTGTGTGGGGCACGCCAGCTCACATGCTCTCAGATCTGTTTGCAAATTGTCAGGTCCTTCTTGGGAATCATCTCCCAAGTCTGGGTGATTTGCCTGTAAAACACTGTTGCTATGACGTCACCCCAACTCAGGCATCATCCCCTCCATGACTTTGGGGAAAACCCATAGAAGAGCTCAGTGCTTCACCCTCTCTGTTTCCCAGGTCTCTCCTAAGACACCTCCACCACCACAGTGACCAGTCCCTGTTGTCTTCAAGGAGTGGGTTTCTCCCACCAGGTTTCTGCTCCTAAAAGCTTGGCCATATTTATCATCAACACCTCCCAGTGCCTGACAGAGCCTGACTATCAGGATCGTGAAATGCGCATAATCAAGGCATACATCTCCGACATGAGTGTGTCTTTTATAGACTGGTTTGGATGGTCGAACGTGAACTTTGAAGTCTTGCGTTATTTCACCTAACTCTTGCAGTCTGTCTTTAGCTTGGGCTCTATCTTAGGATGCTACTTATTAACAGATGGAAAATGGAAGATGAGAGCTATGACTTGCCAAGGCCCTGGGGTGAGCCAAGTGCTGACCCTGGAGAGTGACTCAGAGTCCAGGTCTTGAGTTTCCCAAGGTGGCCAGGCAGACTTTGCCCCTTAAAGGCAGATTTGGGCCTTGGCTATAGACCCAGGGCCTTGGCTCAGCTACTAATGATAATCACTTAGCATCATCTCTTTTAGAAACTCTAAGGACTGCCAGTCTGAGCCCTTTAGGCCAAGGCAAAGCAACCTCTAGGCTTGGATCATGAGGAATAAAATAGGTCAGCGCTGAGCTGCTCTTGCCAAAGAATTGCAGGCAGAGAAACACGTCCATGAGACTCCCCCTGAGCCTTTGTTTCCTTTACTAATCGATGTGCTTACTAATTGTGACACATGTCATGTCACCTGTAGGGATTTGCTGGGTGAGAGATGTCCTTTGAAGTGTTTACCCCATTAGTTAACATAGAAGAATTCAATTTTCATTGCTAATTAAATAATCTTGGTTACTGAAGAGGAAAACTGCCTCCTGCTATAGTCAAGTGAAATTAGCAGTTTCAGAATGTGCATTCTTTTCTCTCCACCTCCACTGAGTACTTTGAGACTTTCCCAATATTTACATAAATTAGTGAATAGGAAACAGGCTGACTCACGCACTGCTGGAGACATCTTTTGGAAACAAAGGCAAACTGTGTCACTTTGCTTCTTTAAATTATCACTCTAGTGATATTTAAATTTTTTTTTAAATTAAAAAAAAAAAACTAGTTGCCCACAGGATGAAGTCAGAATTCCTTAGTCCAATTGTTCAAAGCCCACCATGATTTGACCCTTAACTCTCTTTTAACTCCTTGCTCCATTTAAGCTACTAAGGGACAGTAATTTGTCATAGTAGTTTGGATGAATGCAGAGTAATAAAAACCCAACTTGAAGGTTATGAAAACAGAATATTTTATGTAAAAACTTGGAAAATCAGCAGATCTGATATTTTTTGTTTGATGGAGAAACAGAGATTGTGCTTTCTAGGTTTCTTCTAGCTTATTTTGCAGACAGCTGACTCCCAGTGAGGCAGCAACAAGGCTCTCGCCAACTTATGTTGCCTTGTTCCCAACTGGGCCATCTGGACCATGCCAGTAGAAGGGGAAGGTCTTTTCTCTCACCAATCCCTAGAAGCTCCTGATTGGTTCTTCTTGAGTCACATATCTATCTCAGAGAAGCTTCTGATTGGTTCTTCTTGAGTCACATATCTATCTCAGAGAAGCTTCTGATTGGTTCTTCTTGAGTCACATATCTATCTCAGAGAAGCTTCTGATTGGTTCTTCTTGAGTCACATATCTATCTCAGAGAAGTTTCTGATTGGTTCTGCCTGAGTCACATATCTATCTCAGAGAAGCTTCTGATTGGTTCTTCTTGAGTCACATATCTATCTCAGAGAAGCTCCTGATTGGTTCTTCTTGAGTCACATATCTATCTCAGAGAAGCTCCTGATTGGTTCTTCTTGAGTCACATATCTATCTCAGAGAAGCTTCTGATTGGTTCTTCTTGAGTCACATATCTATCTCAGAGAAGCTCCTGATTGGTTCTTCTTGAGTCACATATCTATCTCAGAGAAGTTTCTGATTGGTTCTGCCTGAGTCATTGAATGAAATCCTGTTGCCAGAGCGAGAAAATATTCTAATATAGACAGTTAAGTCATGTAATCACCCTTCTCGTGGTCTGACTTCACAGACAGTCCCTCTGGGACCACATTCCTTGGTGGGGGCTTCCCAGAGGAAGAGGGCAGCAACCCATGCTGAGCAGATAGAATGTCCTACCCCGTCTACCGCCCACACTTAAGCTTTTTGGCCTTCATGTGTTTGGTGTTTTCTTAGCCCAAATGTTCCCTTTTATGAACTCTTCCTGGAAAATAAAATGCCTATTTCCTCCTAGAATCCTTCCCAATTTCTGAACAAAGTAATCATTCCCCTTCTGTGTGTCCACTGAACCTTGCACACGTCTATAGCAGAAGGTCCCACTGGACATCTGCCTCCCTCTCTGGGCTGTGGGTTTACTCACCTGAACCATTTTGTGCACTCACACTGTGAGAAGTGAGCACAGTGCCCGCAACATGGGAGGTTCTAGGTGTTTCTAGAAGGGAGTGAACTGAGCAACGAGAACATCTACAGTTTCTCTGAGGGAAGCCTTATCTGTAAACTGTCTTCATTCTCATTTTAAAATCCCTCGGCATTTCCTCCCTCATCCTGTCCCTGCATTCTTTTTTAAAAAATTTTTTTTTAGTTGTAGGTGGACACATACCTTTATTTTATTTATTTACATGTGCTGAGGATCAAACCCCGCGCCTCACACACGCTAGACAAGGGCTCCACCACTGAGCCCCAGCCCCAGCCCCTTTCCCTGCATTCTTCAAGAGCTGCACACTGTTTCCTTGCCATGGCCTGAGATGCTGAGCTGGGGAAGGACGTTCCTGCTTGGAAACCTCCAGCCCCACCAACCGCGTGAACATCCAGAGGCTTTCTGTGGAGTGTGGCGGCAGGTGGCATTTTTAACACTTCAACATGCATTTTCCTTTGGAATATTGAAAAGTAAACTTGGGAGCTCGTTTTTGATGTTGATGTTACTCATTTTTTTTTTCAAAAGGGACTGATGAGTGAGTCACTGGGGAAGAGGAAATTGGCACAAATCTGAGTGTGTGTGTTTGCATGTGGCAAAGATGTGCTGCTGAGAGTCAGCCTGCCCAGGGCGCGAGATGCCGAGGGCAGTGTCCAGGAGACCTGAGTCAGAGCCGGCTGAGCACCGCACACACCAGTGTTTGCAGGTGTGCGGGAGAGCTGATGGCAGCCCAGGTTGCTGAGGCCCTGGACGTGTCCTCCCGCCATGTGTCAGTGTCTGTAAGCTGCATGTGTGGCCAGGGGACCTAGGGGCTGAGGAACGGAAGGAGCGAGAACTCTGTGAGCAGAAGCCGGCTGCAGGGTCGCCCTGCTCAGCTCACTGGAGCTGTGCTCTCTGGGGAAGTCACCTCGACCCCTGGCCCCTGACCAGCCTCCTCCCTTGAAAGGGCCCTGGGTCAGAGCCTCTGAGTCACTGCCAGGATAAGAGAAGGGACCTGAGTGCTGAGACGCAGAGTGTCCCTTCACAGCTGGGTCCCTTTGTCCCCTTCCCCTCCCCTTCCCTTTGTGAAGGGTTCAACAAGGAAGATAAATTAAAACAGGGTGAGACGTCTATGAAGAAAAGCCAAGATGGGGCCTGGCTTTGCCACTCGCTCTCTGCGTCACAGGAACCAGCTTTTTGATCTCTTTATCCTGATTTTGCTCATCGGTTCAATGGGGTGACTGCGCACACCCTGGCCGACGGTGCAGGTGATGTGAGATGGCTCGTGAGAAGCTGCTGCCTGGGAAGTGACAGAGGAAAAGAAACGTGCACAGCATTCCCACCACGGCGGGCAAGAGGTGGGCAAGCGCTAGTCACCTGGCCCAGGTGGCCCTCAGATGGCAGTTGATGCATCTGGCTTCCTGGTGGCCTTTGTAATATTTGGGGTTGAGTAGAAGGTCTTGGAACCTTGCTGAGGTGGATCTGGGTCCCAATTCTGATCTTGTCTTTGTTGATCCAAATTCCTTGGCTACCAGGATCAAGAAGTAACAAGGGGTAGGCGATCCCCATGGCGGACCTCAGGGTGGCCACCATCTCTTGCACGCCCCGTGCATCCCCAGGTTCTGTTAAGCGCCTTATGGGTGCCGACTCACTTAGTCCTCCCGCCCACTGCCAGGCTTCCCTAACCACACCCCTCCCGGTTTTGCCCTGTGATGCCCAGGCCCAGGGAGGGTAAAAGCTGTGGAGGTTTATGAGGGCGGTGAGCGGGGTTTAACCCCACATCTGTGGGCTCCGTCAGCCTGCACCCCCCTTCTCTCCACTTCCCCTTCTTTTTTGATTTTATTTTTGATCTCCTGGAAGGAACTCGGGCTTTCCCCAAGAACTGAGCAGAAATGGAAAGGTTACTCGCTGAAGATGTTGTTTCAGCGTCCAGCAGAGAGGCAGTTAGTCACTCCCGTGGTTTGGACATACCACAGGGAAGCTCTGGGACAGCTCACTGTGCCTTTTCCTTTGTCAGATGGAAGGGGAAAGATGCCTAAATTAGGTGGCCCCTGAGGACAGGACTGGAGCCCCGAGTGGTTGTGACGGGGAAGCTGGCTGGAATCTACATCCTGTAGAGGAGGAGGTGGAGCCGTCCAACCTAGTGGCCAGCCACCCAGCCTCCCGCTGCCCCTTTCTCCTCGCATAGCATGCTGGAGAGGACACACAGGGCAGAGCGGGGACTGCAGGGCTGGCAGCCTCTGCCGCCCCAGGGCAACCCTGTCTGGCTTGTAAATGCCAACAGATGAGCCACCCAGAGGGCTGCCAAACTGGGCAGGGCACGACTTAACTTTTGGAAGGAAATGTGGGCCCAGCTGGGTTAGTATGTAATGTCTGCTCTCAGGCTTCCCAGTCACATAGCTTTACTTTCTCTTTATTTACCCCTCTGTCCCGTGGTGAATGTCCTTTCTCTATGAGGTAGATCCCTTCCTGGGGAGTGCAGGCTGGAGGATGGGGGCCTCTCCCAAACTCAGGCTGAAATTTCTCCCCCAGTGTAATATTGTGGACGTATGATGGCACCTTTAAGGGATGTTTGTGTCATGAGGGCTCCAACTCCATGCAGGAACGATGTCACTTTCTTGGGTTTGGGTTAATTCTCCAGGAGTCGGGGAGTTCTCGCTGTCAGGGCTGTACTGAAATGAGACAGTGGGATTTTGAAAGCAAGGCTGCCCCTCCTACCTCATCTCTTTTGTGGGGGCCCTCTGGCCCTTCCACTTTTCTGCTGTGAAGCAGTACAAGGCCCACTCCAGATGTGGCCACCTGATCTTTTGACTTTCAGCCTCCAGAACCAAATGGTAAGTAAACGTTTTTCCTTTATAAATCACCTAGTCTCAGGTATTCTCTTACAGCAATGAAAAACAGACTAAAGCAGGAAGATTCCATTATATCCCAGGAAAGATGTGTAGTTACAAATCCAGCCTAGTCCAGTTTAAAACCAGAATCTGATGCAAGATTTGGAGATTTCCCCTCCCACATCACTGCCCAGTGTGACTTAAAAAACTTGACATTGGGAAGGGGCTCAACTGCTATGTTTTTCTTCCCCCTCTCTCACATTGGAATGTGAGTGTGAGGGCAGGATCTGCCTCTGTGATACCCACCCCTAACTCCTCCCTCTTCTGGGCTCTTGGCCTCTCTGTTGGGTCAAAGAAGAGAGAGATGGGAAGAAAGTTACATAATCCCCACGTTAGTCCTTCTCCACTGACTGACCATCAATACCCTCTGCCTAGAGGTGTCTGAATAAAAACAATAGCCAATTTGCCCTTGGCAGGTCTGGTGCTAGGGGCTGACATTCAACAACTCACTAATCCTACAACCACCCGTGAGCCAGGCCTACTGCTGTTGCCAGCCATAAATGAGGAGCCTCAGCCCGAGAAGGACAGGAATATGTCCAAGGTCAAGGAGTGCGTACACCAGGTAGTCCTGGTGGCCTAGGCCTGATCTGTCATGGAGCATGAATGGGTTCCTGGGGGGCCTGGCAGGGGATTCCCTAACATGGGGGCTCAAGAGTGGATCCTGCTTCTCCCGCCCTCTGGAGGCCTCAGAAGAATATGTCCCCAAACTCGCTGCTCTCGTGCCCTTCCCTGAGGACGCAACAAGCACAGCCCATTTGTCCCTGCGGTGGAGCTGCTGGGCGGGTGGGAGGGCTGCCCTGCTGGGGCAGAGGTGGTGAAGTGCCCCCCTGCCACTCTTCCCAGGGTCTGTAGGGTTTGAACTGCAGCTGGGCACGGGACTTTCCAGAATAGGTGCCACACTCCCTGCCTCCCTTGCATTAAGTGTGGTCATGTGATTGGCTCCCAGCCAATGAGGTGTGAGCAGAAATGTCACAAGGCTTCTTTAAGACACTTTGCCTCTTCCACCCTTGGTCCATCCTGCTACTGAAGGGAGACGTGATACCTGGAGCCCCACCCAGGGTGCCACACCCTAAGGATAGCAGCGAGAACCTGGTTCCCAAAGATACCCTGGCCCCAGCTGCTGAGCCAGCTCTGCACCGGCCACCTCTAGATTTTGACATGGAAGATACATAACTTCCTTCTTTATTTAAGCCCCAGTTATCTAGGGACCAAACCCAATTCCGGCTAATCTGCGTTCTCATTCTCGTCCTTTCTTCTGCTGTTCAGATGGGCAGAGGCTGGCAGCAGGCTCACAGCCTGAGCAGGTGTGCACCAGGGACAGGATGCCATTCATCCACTCTGACGTCTACCTGGGGGTCTGTTGACTTCAGAGCATGGGGGCATCTCCTCCGTCCTCCTGGGCAGGGGAGGGGCGAGACCACCTCCTCCAGGCAGGGGAGCCAGCCTGAGCCTTCCTGCTCTCTGCGTTCACTGGCCCCGAGTGTGCGGGAAGCAGCTGCTGTGGTCAGAGCAGGGGTGCTGATAGGGCGAGTCCACTCCCAGAGCCTGGGGCCAGCTCTCAGGCAGCATCTCATCATGATCCTATTCCATGCTTGTCCAGTGAATTGCCTCACGGCGGTGGAGGAGCACGCAGACAGGACCGGGTCACCCGGGCACCAGGCTGTGCGCTCCTGCAGAGAGCTTGTTGCTCACCGTGACACCTCATTGGCTGACTCAGCACCTGCCACCTGGGAGGTGCAGATACTCATCAATGAATGAGGAAATGGGTGAAGCTTTGGGGGACCCGTTAGGGAGAGTGACAGCCTGAAGCATGAGTAATGGTGGCCCTGGTGGCGAAGGCAGGTGAGCCCTGTGTCACAGGCACGTCGGTGCCCTGTGGTGAAGAGCGAGCTGTCCCTCAGGCAGCAGGGACTCTGGTGTTCAAGGCCAGGTCCAGGGTGTGAAAGAGGCTCTGAGCTCAGAGAGGCAGGGGACGCAGCACACCATCCCAGGCTTTGCTGCCACAGGACCTGAGCTGGTGCCGTGGGGCCTCCGCTTCCTGGCCACAGGAGCCCCGCCGAGGCGTGGACTTCTTGATTAAAAAAAATGAAATCTGACTCTTGTTAAAACTATAAGGAAGACTTCATTTCACTCAGCTCTACTGCAGTGGACGTCAAGACTCAGGACATCCGAGGAGTGGCGGGATCAATCCCAAAACAGCAGGGACAGGCAGGGATCAGAGCCCAGGAGCTGCCTGAGGGGATCAGTGGGTGGAAAGTGACTAGGAGCGACTTCAAGGGTAGGGGCTTCTTGCCAGACGGAGGCAGTGAGATTCTTGCTGATGGCAGGCCAGGGACATTGGTATGTGATCCAATGAATCAAGGGTGGGCTTCTTACAAAACCACAGCAGCAGGATTCTTGTAAAACTGGACCTGGCCACCTGCAGTCAGAGCCCAAGGATGAGGCCCAGGGGAAGAGAGGGGTCAGAGGAGCCTGTCTCAAGTTTGGTCTGGGAGAGTCTATGCCAGTCTTGAGCCTGATTCCTGCCTCGCCTCCTCACAAGGTGATATGAAGTTGACAGAGCCAGCAGCTGGGGGCGTGTGGCTGCTGGAATCCAGACGCTGTGCCCAGCTTCACCTAAAGGCCAGAGTAAGTAGTCCAGGTTCACAGAGGGTCTCTGCCCCAGTCACTCACCTCTGCCACTATCGCATAAAAACAGCCACAATAACAGGACATCAGTGAACAGGAGTAACTATGTTCCAATCAAACTTTATTTACAAAAACGAGACTTGAGCCCCAGAACATAGTTCACTGGCCTCTGCCTGGAGAGGGAGCTCTTTCCAGTCCACACCAAAGCACTGCGCAGAGGCCAGGCTACCAGGGGCGTGTGTCTACTTCCCTCCCATTGTCGTTATCATCTGCTGTGACCCAGTGGTGATTTGCATAAGTCACTCGTCAGAACTTTCTGGAATACAGTGAGGATGAGTGTTTTCAAATGCATTGTCTCATGTGCCCTCACAAGGTCCGGTCTATGGAGCTAGGGGCAGGGAGGGGTAGTCTCGCAGGTGGCAGCAACACCCAGGGGTGGCTGTACCTCCGTGGGAGCAGAGCATGCACACATGAGCACAGGGCACCAGCCAGGTCTCTGTGGCCCTGAAACAGGCAAGGATTGAGCAGCATGGGCCCACGCACCCTGCGGAGAGCAGGTGGTACAGCCCAAGGGGCAGCAGAAGCCAAAGAAAATTAGCCAACAAATGACCAGCCTCATGTAAGACAGACGCACAGTGGCCGTCAGATGGGTACACTTTTGGGGAAGTCAAAGACAAAGGATTGGGGACCAGGGCGCCAGCAAGAGGTGTCAGGGAGGGTACAAGCAGAAGGTCAGACGCAGCTGTGGTGAATTTCCCACCATCCGTGAAGCAGGAGTGGCCTCTTTTCAAGTGTGCTGAGACCCTGGTGCCCCCAGGCCTGGGCCTCCCGGCTGGCTGGGCTGTTGCACTTGGCTTTCTTTAAGGGGCCAGCCTTCCTTGTCACAGAGCCCTGGTGCTTCAGGTAGCCCAGGACTCCCAGAACCTCGTTCCCCTGGGCTCCCTTGTGCATCCGAGACAGTGCCATTACTATTTTACAATACCATCCTACCAAGGAAAGTGTCATCAATATTTCATCCTAGAAGAGGCCTCAAATTTCCGAATGTTTAAAAAGGAGACGATGGCTCTGTTCCCACCTTTCCTGGATCAGTGGACTATTTAATAAGATTTCAGCTTCATCTCCTCCATGACAAAATAACTGTATCTGCAGGCTTCATGCCCTCGGCTCAGCAGGAGGAAGGAAGGGGGTTCTATCAGACCAGAGCGGTTCCTCTCCACTAGACATCTATATTTCTTTCCTCAATTCAGATTGATTTTTGCAAGAGATCTCATGCTACAGAGCCTAAAAGCTGAGTCTTCTTCCATGAGCCCTGCAGAGTTGGAGATGAGTCCAGAACACTCGAGCCCCTTCAAGATAGAAGGCCCTCAGCTCCAGCAGAGGATCCTCTTTTCCTTCATCTGAGGTCTACAAAGATTCACCCGGATACTAACTCACAGCAATTGGAAGATGCGGTTGGAACAGCTGTGGGGTCAGCCTGTGAGCAGCAAGAGCTCTGGAGGATGAGGTGAAGCCTTGGAGCCGTGGCTCAATATGGGAAGGAGTCACCAGGAAGATTAGGGGGGTGAGGGGAAGCCCAGCTTCTGATCATTGGCGGGTGCAGCTGGCCCCACTGAATTAGGTTCTCCAGAGGAACAGAGCCAGGGGGGTGGGTGTCGAGAGAGGAGGCTCAGCACGGGGAACAGACTCGAGTGATTCTGGAGGCCGACAAGTCCTAAGATCTGTAGGGTGAGCAGCAGGTTCAGGGCCCAGAAGAGCTGATCATCCAGTTCAAGTGCAGAGTCCAGGAAACGCCCAGGTGTCAGAAGACTGTTCAGACAGTCAAGCTGAAAAGAGCGCCAGCCCCTTTGTCCTGGGCAGGGCTTAACCCATGGGGTGTGTTTCCTCAATGTACCAATCCAGTGTACAGATGTTAACCTCTCCCAACGCCCACTCACAGCCGCACCCAGAATCACGGGTGATCAGATACCTGGGTACTTCATGGCCGGGTCAGGTTGACAACTAAGATCAACCTGGTGTCTGAGTCCCACCAGGGTGGCTGGGCTCTGGGCAGAGCTCAGGTTTGGCCAGCGAGGGCTGGGTTTGCTGGACACAGCAGGGACAGCCACGTCAGTCTAGACAGGTGGCTGGCCCCACTGCACTGGTGGACACCCCGCCCCAGAGCTGACCTCTGTTCCCCTGGAGGAAGCTGTTAGTGTGACTCAGGGCTCTCTGGGCCCCTGACCCTGTCCACCAGGAACAGTAGAGTGAATCCTCAGGTCAGTGAATCTGGAAAGACCTAAGGTCCTGCCTGCTCGGCTCTGTCCTGTCCACAGACCACGTCTTCTGCTCTTCCTGCACACCTGACTCAGCAGACCCTCTCCGTGCAGAGAGCTCTCCGCTCGCCCAGAGTCCCCACGGCCGGTGGGCACCTCGCCTGTCGGCTGGGCGCAGGCCACAGGCCCTCTGGCCCTCCTGCTCTGCTTCATTCTCCCTCACTACTCTTCCTGCTGATAAAGGCAATATTTTGGCCTCTGATTCTATTCCCCTTAATTTTTGTTATTTGTAACTAATGATTGTATGTTCTTCTGGAGTGCAACGTAGTGTTTTGACACATGAACACATCGAGGAATTATTAAATCAGGCTAAACGCATATCCATCACCTCAAATAGCTATCACTTCTTTGTGGTGAGGGCATTTGAAATCCTCTCTTTCAACTGCTTTTAAGTATCCAATACATCACCTGCAGTCACTCTACTCTTTTATTTTGTTCCTCGGTCATGACTACTTGGGTGATAAACATGCCACTTACCAAGGATCCACTCAAGACATTCCTGAGTTACACTTAATAGAATGAAATTCTAGAAGTTTAAAATTCAGAGGAAAGAAGTTTGCCCCAAATTCTGAGTGATGGAGAAAATTTTAAGAGACATTCCAGGACCAGGGCCAGGGCTGACCCCAACCCCCCCCCCCTTAGGGAGGACAGAGGAGAGGACAGGAGGGAGGAGCAAGCAGCACAAGCTCACAGAGAAGGAGCTGAGCAGGTGGGGGACAGCAGCCAGTGCCCACTGTCTGGGTGCCAGACACCCAGTGCTTCCCAGCCCACCCAGAGCTGCCAAGTCGCTGCAGCCAGACACACCAGTCCACCCATTTCCCCTGCATCAGTCTCTGGGGAAATGGAGTCAATAGGACGTGTACAGGGAGTTGGGTCCCCATAACCAGTCACAAATTCTTAAAATGTGAAAAATATCGCCTCTGTACTGGACGCGCATCGGCTTTCCTCCCTGTTCCCTAAACACTGCAGGTTAGCATCTGCTCACATAGCACTTGCAGTGCATTAGGCTTTGTGACTATTCTAGAGACGACTTAAACCATACAGGGGGATGTGCACAGGTTCTTGGCCAATTCACACTATTTTATACGGGGACCTGAGTGACCAAGCTGGCTTCCAGCACCACAGTGAAATGTCTGAGATGATCACTTGTAACTTTATTTTGGCTCCTGGGTTTGGAGTCTGTGATCAAGGGGCCCTTTGGGCTCTGGCAAGGCAGACATCTTGGCAAAACATGTGGTGGAGCAAACTCCCTGCATCGCCCAGGAAGCAAAAAGGCACGGGAAGCACTTAGATCCTGCAGTCCCTCTCCAGGGCACGCCCCTGATGCCCCAAAGACCTCCCAGTAGGTCCACCTCCTGAAGGTCGGGAGCACCTCCCAATAGCACCACTCTGGGGACCAGGTCTCAACACTCGGGCATTTGGGGGACTCCTGTTCAGGATCCTGGGCCCAACCCCTCCCTGAGGCTGGACACACTGTATCTAGAAAGAGATTTATTTTAAGAAACTGGCCCACGTAGCTGTGGAGGCTGCCAAGTCTGAAGTCTGCAGGTCGAGCCAGGAGACTGCAGGCTTGGGGACAGCCAGGGTCGCAGCTCAGTCCTGGAGGCTGCGGGCAGAACTCCTCTCACCAGTGAAGGCCAGGGTTTTATTTTATTTGGGGCACTATCTGATTTGATGAGTCCCAACACATAATGGAGGGCTGTATCCACTAATTTAGATATTAATCTTGTCTATAAATACCCTCATAGAAATATCTAGAATAATGTTTGTGCATCTGGGCAGAGCGGTCCAGCAAAGTTAACATATGAAACCAGTTGTCACCCCGCCTTTCCCGTCCACTCATCTCACCTTAGTCTAGATGCGTCACTTCTCACCTGGAGCCCGCAGCTCCTTAGCTGTTTCAGTAATAGTCTGCCTCCCTGGGATGGAGCATAGGTTTCCCGAGAACAGGGACCACCTGCTTTCTTTTCGCCCATCCTGGATCCCTAGTACCTGGAACAACTGCACATGCTCAAACACTCTGCTTAGGATGCTGCAGGAGGTCAGTGAGTGGCTGAGGCTGAGAATAGGGTTGGATTGGTGCCCCTTCGTGTGAAAGTGTCCCTGGGCTGGGGAAGAAGCAGGCTCAAGGCGGTTCCTGCCTGGGGTGGGGAATGAAGAGAGCCTGTGTCCTGGGTTCTGGTGTGTAATGTGGAGTCACCAAGAACCTCATAGCTGGAGGGCTGAGAAGGGTGTCCATCCCGTTGTTGGGTGCACTTGAGCACAAGCAGGCACAGGCAGAGGGGATGACAGATGGGGCTGACCAGGACTGCAGCACAACCCAGAAGGGCCCAGGAGGATCAGAACAGAGTGCTGAGTGTGGCTAGGAGGCCAGAGAGGGAGCTCCCTGGTCCAGACACACTGGGGGCGTGAGCTGGGCTTCTCCCAGTGGCTGGAGGAGCAGGTCAGGAGCCCAGGCCTGCCTGATGCCAAAGATAAACAGTGCCCCCTGGATCGTGCTGAGGGTTGAGTGAGGCAGCAGATGTCACACTGTCAGGTACAGCACAGCTGTAATAAGTTAGGCCTCCCAGGTCACCCAGGCAGAGGGGGCAGAGTGGGTCAAACCCATGACTGAACAGAGTTCTGGGGGTTCACTGCAGTGCTCTGCTGGCTATTGGCTGGTTTATGAGGCCCAGAGAACCTTGCTGGAGAGGCCCAATGCTCCCTCCACCATGCCCTGATTCTGCATTGCTTCCTTCCATCCATCCATTCATCCACTCATTCATTTGTTTAGTCATTCACTCATTTGTTCATTCATCTGTCTACCTCTCCATCCATCCACCCATCCATCCATATTCATCCATTTATTAATTAATCTATGCAATAAACCTCCATGGAGCACCCCCTTCTAGTGTGGGAGACGCACAGTGAACAGGTCTGGAGTGGCCCTACTCATGCTGAAGTAGGAGTAGGGAGTGTCTGAGTGTCTAGGGAGATGTCACAGAGGCTGCATGACTTGGGGACTTGGAGGAATCCGAGTTCTCCAGAGGAGAAATAGCCACAGGGTTCACAGGAACCCGTTTTTAGAGCATAGTGATGTGAGAAGTTCGGGAAGTGTAAATCCTTGGGTAGATCAGCAGGGTCGGCTGCACAGGCCAGCAGCAGCCAGGCCTTTCAGGACCTTGGAGAGTGGACGAGCTGGAGATGCAGCCCTGGGTCAGGGTCTTCCATAGCTGGGACCCAGGGTGGAGATGCTAAAAACCAGACGAAAGCCACACAGCAAGCGTGCCTCCTTCCTGCTCAAGGGCAGAAGGAATTTGTCCTCTTAGTAGCCGGGCTTGGTCATTTGTTTCCATTTGTCCATCTTGAATTCCATGGAGGCAGATTGGGACTCTCTCCAGAGCTTCCAAACTCTCCTTCCTGTTACAGCTCCCCGTGGGAGAATTCTCCAGACTGGGTCAGGTGTCAGGTGGGGCGCCGGCTGTCGGGCGGGGCTGCCCACAGGCTGTCTGGGCAGCTGCCTTGGGATTGGCGTCCTGTGCACCATCCACACACTTTTTTCCCCTCCAAGCAAGTAAAGGTCCTGAATCAGCTCTCTCGGTAAGACTCTTATTCTGCCACTCCAAGGAACAGCCTGGCGCCATAGGGCATGTTCCCCTCAGTCTCCAAGGGTTTCTAAGGCACCTTCTTATGGATAGGACCAAGTGGCTGGCCAGGAAAGCTGAGGGCCCAGGACAGGCCTGCAGCTGGGACCTATCCACCGCCATGGCCATGCTCTCCACTGAGAGTTTCCAGCCCAATTATCCACATGTGTGTTTCAGGAAATCACTGTCCTTCCTTCAAGCAAGACCTTCCTCGGTCTTTTCCACCCCAGTGACTCGTGACAGCCTGTAGCAGTGAGTTCCCCTCTTGTCCTGCTGAGCCCCTAGGAAGTGTCTCTGACACACACCCCCACGCCTGTTCCAGATCTTGACCTCAGTTCCCCTGCACAGCAGTGACCCTTCTGCAGTCTGAGTGTGTCACCCCCTGGCTGGGACTCATCAGTGTCCCCCACAGTCATGTTGCCATTAGCTTCAACCCTGATGATCTCTGCTAAATCTGCTGCCATCAGAGTCTACTTCCAGTGACGGCAGAGGTCCTCTAGAATTAAGTTCTGCCCAAGACCTCGAAATATGACCCCACTTGGAAACAGGATCTTTGCAGATGTCATTCATGTAGAGATGGAAAGGAGGCCATACTGGATTAGGGGGAGCCCCAAATCCAGTGGTGTCCCAAGACAGTGAAGGACACACAGAGACAGACTGGAGAGGGCCCTGAGGAGTTGAGGCAGGGAGGGGAGGGAGTGGTACTGTCACAGCTCGGGGCACCAGGGATCATCTGCATCGGGAGAGGCTGAAAGCCCCCTCCCCTAGAAACTCCTAAGAGCATGGCTCTGTTGATACCTTGATTTTGGACCACCCAGTTGTAGTAATTTTCTACAGGAGCTTATCTAAGAGACTAATCCTCTGCCTCGAGACTCTTGCCTATCTGCACACTACTGGCACTGCTATTTAAATAGCCTTCTATAACAGACTAACCTTCTCTCCAGACAACTTCCTGCCAGTCCTTTAAAGAAGAAATGCTTTGGGGCTGGGGCTGTGGCTCCACGGTACAGCGCTTTCCTAGCAGGTGTGAGGCCCTGGGTTCTATTCTCAGCACCATATAAAAATAAATGAATAAAAAATAAAAGTATTGTGTTCAACTACAACTAAAAAATATAGATAAATACATAAAAAAGAAGAAGAAATGTTTTGCTTGTCATAAATAGAAGATGGCTGTCTGCCTCATACAGGTTAATTCATGAATGGTAGAAATACACTGCTCGTATTCTGAAGGCTGGGAAGCCCAAGACCAAGGTCCCCAGAGGGGCCTGGTCCTCACAGATGGCAGCTTCTGGGTGTCCTCACCTGGGAGAACAGGCAGCTCCTCTGACCTCCTTAACAAGGGCACTAACCCACACATGGGGGCTCCACCCCAGTGACCTAATCACCCCCTAAGGACCCCCACTTCCTTTAATTGAACAGGGAGTTAGGTTTTGACATTTGGGGGGCATCAACATTCAGACCATAAAACAAATACAGTGAAATCAACCCAAGGTCAGGGCTGGCCAGATGCTGCTGCCAGTCCCTTCTTCATTAAGGGGGCAGATTAGCCAGCGCCTGGCATCAGGTACCAGGACACAACTGAGCTCCCCTTGAACCTAATTAAAGGACTGAATGAGGATCTAGAGAACAGCTTTCTCATCCGCAGTCCAGTGAGACTGACTGAGGCTGGTCTGTGCCACCTCAGTCACCCCCTAGTCAGCCCATAGCTCCACCCCCCACCATGGTCTTCTCCAGCCCCTTGGAGAGGCCTCAGCCTCCCCCTGCCATATGTCCTCCCCTGCTCCTGCCTGCCGGCCCAGCCTCACCCCCCACACTCCCGCTGCCCACACAGAGCCCTTCGTCCCTTCCAAGCATCTGCAACACCACAGGACGGCCCCTGGCCCTTGTATGCAGAGCACGAGCAGGTTCCTGGCAGCTCGCGTCTCCTTTCCCGGCCCCTGGGCCTTGCTCTCTGTCCCCTGCACCCCCTCATGCTGGATGGCACTTGCTGCACCGACTCCTGCCTGGTCAGCCTTCTCTCATCTCGTCTCTGGGGCTTTTTGTTCTGTTCTCTGGGACACTTCCTTGGCTTTGCTTCCCAACCACCCGCTGCATTTTTGTCCCAGGTCTGTGTACCCTGGTGTCAAGAGCTCTCTCCAGACCTCACGGGCTCCATTGTCAGGGCCTCTTGTGATTGGCGATGCAGTGACTCCTCTGACCCCCTGCAACATGTCACTCATGAACACAAGGAAGTGTCCTCTCTGTCTTAAGTCAGCTTTTCCATCACTGTGGCCAAAAGACTGGACAAAAGCAATTAGAGGAGGAAAGGTTTGTTTTGGCTCACAGTCTCAGAGGTCTCAGTCCATAGAGAGCAGCTCCATGGCTCTGAGCCTAAGGTGAGGCAGAACCGATGGCAGAAATCATGGCAGAGGGCAGCCACTCAGGACAGGGCAGCAGGAAGCAGAGCTCAGCCCAGGGACAAAATCTGTACTCCAAAGGCGCAGTGACCCCCCCCTCCAGCACACCCTGCCTGCCTACAGTCACCACCCAGCTAGGGTTGCAGGTGTGTGCCACACATCCAGCTTATTTTTTATTGGTGCATTATACGTAATCCTGGGGCTCATTGCATACATGAGCACCAGGTGCTTGTCCACATCTGCACGAAGGCGACCTGACCAACCTCCCTCCCAGCACCTTCTCCTCCACCTGCCTCCCCTGATTTGCTGGCTGTACTCTGTTGACCTCCCTTCCATTATTACTCTTATCATCATCACTCTACCTAGTGTATTATAGTGATATAATTATAAGCAGGACCCACTGTAGGATGCCACTCATGAACACAGCATCATCTGTGGGGTTTGTCCCCGGTGCCTCCCCTGCCCACCTCCCCTCCCCCTGGCTCCCCTCCCTCTGCTCTGCGCTCTCTGTTTTTATGGGTCCCCTTTCTTATTCCCTTCCCCTCTCTCTATCTCCCACCTAGAACAGAAAACATTCAACCCTCAACTTTCTGAGTCCGCCTTGTTTCACTCAGCATGAGGCTCTACAGTTCCAGATATTTAACAGCAAATGACTTCATTTTATCCTTCTGTATAGCCGAGTAAAACCCCATGGGTCTACAGACCACATGTTATTTATCCATTCCCCTGGGGACGGGCCCCGGGCTATTGGGAGTTGAGCTACCATAACTACCGATGTGCAGTGTCCCTGTGGAGTGTGGACTATAGGTCTTTTGGATAAAGACCGAGGAGTGGGATGGCAGGGTCATGTGGAGGTTCCATTCCTAGTCTCTTGAGGGATCTCCACACTGCTTCCCAAAGTGGTTGCACCGATTTCCAGTCCCACCAACAACGTGTAAGTGTGCCTGTACCCAAGGCCTCACCCAATTCATTGTTATTCGTGTTCTTGATGATGGGCATGATTCTTCCTCTATAAGGTGGGGCGACAGCACACAGGATTGATGTAAGAACAGGTGACGCCCGTGAACAGCACCCACAACAGAGCCATGTGTCAACTGTAGGACCGTCCTCCTTCCTGCAGGGGCTTCTGGCTCCTTCCCTCTGGGCTGTGGGGCAAAGAGTGAAGAGAGGGTCCCCAGGTCCCACTCTGTGTCATCCATGAAGCTGAATCTCAACACCTGGCAGAAAAGCCACATGCCTTTCCACCGGCCTCAGTCCTGCTGCTCTTCTTGGGACCCTGGCGGGGCTTCCTGACTTGGGAATTAAGCATTCTTAAATGTTGGATGCATTTATTAGACCAAGGCTGGACGAATTATTTTCTGTGCATCATTGCACTTGATTCTCACAATGGCCCCCAGAGAGGGGTGGACACAATTAGCCCACCGCCTAGGTGAGGAGACCCAGGCCCAGAGAGGCTGCCAGCCCAAGGATGGCTCCTTCCAGATGGAGTTGAGTTCCCTCCCCATGTGGGCCGTCTGGGGCTCTGTGACTTATGCATCTTGGCAGCATGTCCCCCTGGGAGATCTTTACAGAGAGTCTGAGCCCTAAAAATAGCAGCTCTTAAAATATTAATTCACGTCTCGACACAGACTCTGCATTCCTAGTAAAATCAAAGAGGGACATCCCTCCTTCTGGGGGACACCCTGGGTCTCAAGGCCACCACGGGTGAGTGGGCATGTGTTGGGGGCATTTGCTTGTTTCTTTTCTGGCTAATCTGCACCTGCTGTGCCAGCGTGCCCCACACCCACACCAGTGTCCTCAGGCTGTGAGTCACAGGGTGATTATCTCCCACCCCCATCATGCCAATCAAATCGAATGTGCCTGGCCCCATGGGAGCCCGAAGGACTCAGCAGATAAGACACAGCCATCCTGCCTGTTTCCCGAAGGGGCCAGGCCAGCCACTGAAGCCCTGTGGCTTAATGAGGCTATGCCTCATGCTGGGGCTAGAGATTAAGAACCCTCCCCGGAATCAGCCAGGG
This sequence comes from Spermophilus citellus, assembly GCF_964194105.1. Classification (NCBI taxonomy): domain Eukaryota; kingdom Metazoa; phylum Chordata; class Mammalia; order Rodentia; family Sciuridae; genus Spermophilus; species Spermophilus citellus. The sequence continues at coordinate 5,238,334 of NC_138189.1, read as the reverse complement.
CTTTCAGCCTTTCATTGTAAGCCAACTCAGGCACCAGGTCTTAGTGTGTTTTCTGTTACTACAACTGAATGCAGTAGATTGGATGATTTATAAAGAATAAGGGTTTGTCTAGCTCACAGGTTCCGTGGGCTGGTCCAGTGTGGAGTTGCTGGCATCTGTGATGAGGCCTGTCGCTGCCTCCTACAGTGGCACAGGGTGTCACATGGGAGACAGAGCCTGCTGGCAGGTGGGCTGTCTCCTCCTTTTCTGGTCCAGACTCTGGTCCCATCCTGGGGGCTCCTCCCTCACGATCTCATTCAATCCTAATGGGCCCCATCCCAGTACCATCAGCACACGAGCTGGGCCTGAGGTTTCCAACACACGAACTTTCGGGGTGCACTTTCCAACCCGAGCAGGCTGGCACGGGGTGAGTGTCAATGGCTGTGCATTGGGTACCCTGAAGAGCTCCAGCCCTCGGGGCTCCCTGCCACACGCGCTCAGACTCCAGTAGGAACCTCTCGCACGTAGATAGGAACAAACTTGACCTCTCACCAGCACTTGTCTCAGTGGGAACGGGGGCCTCCTCTGGCATCTTCCCAGAAGTGGGGTGCTGGGGAAGAGCCACAGCAGCCCCGAGGTGCATTCAGGACCTGCTGCTGGGCCAGAGGAAAGTGCCCCAGTCTCCCTGGCGACTCCCCTGCTGCCCAAAGCCAAGGAAGTAAAATGGAGGGGGCGGGGTCTGGGGAACGCCAGCCTGTGATTAGCTGCCCCGGCAGGGAGTGTGGGGTCCCCTGTCTGGACCAGCGGCCTGAGCCCCAAGCAGGGACCTGAGGCTAATTGTCACGTGCACATACACCTGGGTCTTTCTCAGGACCCGTGGACTCAGATGTCATGCAGTTCTGTCCAGGGTCCACCTGGTGCCTCCTGATTAGTGACAGATTCAGTCATGTCTCCAACTGCTGCTGAGCACCTACTGTGTGGTGCCTGCAGGGCCAGCTGCGGGCCATGCTGCAGAGGGCTCAGCTCCTACTGGGAGAGGAAACATCAACGACATAATCACTCTGGCACAGATACCCATGTGGTCCCCCCTGCAGCCACAGATAGGAAAACGCAGACAGCGACCTGGTCCCCAGGGCTTTTGGAGGAACTTCTCAGAGGCAGTGACACCATGCCGAGAGCTGGCAGGTGCAGAGGGCTGGCCTGGTGGAGACGGGCCAGGTCAGCTGCAGGAGGGAGCTCACAGGCACGAGGACTTCGATGTGTTTGTGGTCAGTCAAGTGGCTCTGCTGCCCAATGTCTCTGCCCCACCCAGAGGCTGGGAAAAGGATAGCACTAGATGGGAGCCAGGTTCAAATCCTGCTGCGGCCGTTGTTCACCTGGGCCCGAGGGAAAGCCTCCAGCTTCTTCCCTCATACAAAGAAGACAGGGCTGGTTTTCTGAGCCTGGCAGGTAGGTTCAGTGACCTTCAGGACAGGAAGGGCTTTGTGGATGATAAAATTGCACGAAGGTGAGAGACAGGCAAGCCAATTGGGAGTCAGCTATCTGTCCTCCTTTCTACCACATCCTGATCCTTCCAACCTCCTGCTAAGTGGGGTGGCACAGAGTGGAGAAGCATTGAGGCCCTCCCCCTGTTAGGACCTGGGCTAGGTTCCTTCAGTACCTTAGCTCACTGTATCCCTGTTTCGCAGATGAGGAACACGGAGCCCTGCACAGCTCAGTAAGTAAGGATCTCAATGGTTGTTTGTGTTCTTGCCTTTAAAACCTCTTCAGTCCCCACAGGCTGTCTTGCTGTCCCTGTGGAGCCCTGGGGTACTTCCCTCCCACTCGCCTGGGCTTCCCAGGGCTGCTGTGGTGGCTCTGTCTGTAGGAGCTTGCCCTCTGGTGAGCAGGCAGCTCTGGACAGACCTTCGCCATTCTGCTTTCTGAGAACCGACTGGGGAAACCGATGCAGTCTGAGCTGGTTGGGAACATGACCCCTCGCTGTGCCTAGGGAGGTGTCTTGATGGCCCACTCCTGCACGGAGGAATCCCCTGAACCCAGTGTGTCCCGGACATGTGTGTGAATCCTGAAGGCTCCCAGATCTCCATGAGATGCACCTGGGAACAACAAGCTGACTGCCCCAGGGAGGGCACAGCGCCCACCATGCTGGTGTGTGTTCTCGACAGGAGGAAAGCAGCCAGCCCCGAGCATGGCTTGGCCTCAAGGATAGAGCCAGAGGGAGATTGAGTGGCAGCATGGGCCTTCCCGCGAGGCAGAGCTTCCGTAGCAGCCCCGTGAGCCTCTGAAGTTTGCTTCCCACCCTTGGGACAGCTGTGACTGCTTCATTCACAGACCATGACAGAGCCGGCGGCTGTCCCCAGCACCCCTAGTTGACAGATTTAGATGTTGACCACCACATCTCATTGTTCCCTTTTCATTTCTGAGGTCATATCGGAACACAGAATCCCAGGGCCTGCCCACCAGTGCTGTAGGCAACAGAGACCGTAAGGGGATTTAGGTAGAGGAGGGACAGGGCCGAGTTCGGCTTTGGGAGGCCATTTGGGTCATGTTAAAAGAGAAATTGCAGCCTTATTTGTCAGGTTTTCCGTACCAGATAGAAAGCACTCAGAAATGCAAAAATGTCATTTTTAAATTAAGTATTGTGTCTCCCTGAATCAGTGCTGCTGGCTTTAGGCCTCGAGATCCCTCGTTCCCTCCCAGGCCCACACCCCAGCCCAAGAGCACTGATCTGGAGATCCGCCTCGCCTCTGCTGGCGTCTGGTCTCTGGAGAGTCACAGGGAGCCTGGTACACTGTGGACCCTCTCTGAACGGTTCTTTCTTACGGCTGCCTCGGGGAGCCGTGTCAGCACTGAGTGAAGTGACGGGTAAAATACCCTCACCGTCCCCAGCCCTGTACCCTGCCACACGTTGTTAAATCCACAGTCTGGGCTTCAGTGCACACCGGCCAGGACAGCTGTCAACCTCGCCAGCCCTGCCACTGACATGAGGCTTGGTGCCGGGGTGAGGTCCGTGACAGCCCTGCCGCCACAGGAAGCAGGAGAAAGGAGGGCATCCGGTGAGTAGCGACGCGTCTACGTTCTTGTTACTGATTCCGCCAGCTGGATCCCTGCCAATGGAGTCCAACGTCAGAGAGCCCAGCTCCTCAGCCGCCTGCCCCCCATCAGCTTACCCCATCAGTGCTGGCCAAGCCAGGGGTTGGCAGCCAAGATGACTCCCTGTAACGGCCTCCCGTCCCCTTCCCAGCGCCTGCACTGTGGGCTGGGCCTCAGCCCTGGCAGCCTTGGCCCTGCTCTATGGCAGCAGCAGGTCTGCCTCCCTGTGCCACCCTGCTCCGGTCCCTCCCATGAGGACCAACTCTCCAAATCCTCACTGAACCACGTGGAGCAGGTGTAACCACCCAGCATACAGCTGGGGGACAGAGGCTTGGGGTGGCCCGTGAGCTCACATCTCCACGGCCAGCAAGAGGCAGGCTGGGGACGGGTCTCTTGCATCTGTCTGCACCTCCTGACCACCCATGCACACCGACAGTGCGTCCCCTGCACTGGGTGAAACAGACCCAGATGTCCACTGCACCAGCCCAGCCCTTTCTCCACTGGGCTGCTCTTGCCTTGGCTACTGGGCAAGATGGCAGCAGGCACCCTCAGAGGCTCCGCACGGGGTGTGGGCAGGATCATCCTCCGTGGCAGCCTGGGCATGGGCTCTGCTGGATCATGGCCACATCTCTGTGGCTGTAAAATGGCCTGGCTGACATTTGACGGCGCGTTTTATCTGGGAGCCGGGGATAATTTGAGAGCAGGGTTGGGTAGCCTCTCGTGCATGCTTTCTGTCACAGTGTCATTTTGCCAGCTTTGAATTTATGAGTTTGGCCTCAGAAAACATCATCCTATCCGTCCCCATCCACACTGCTCTTCCAATGCCCTTTCTGGATGTAGGAGCCCATTTTCAACAGGAGGCCCCTCTGGAGCTGAGATACAATCAATGTGAAAAATAGGCCTGGCAGAAACGGCCCTGCAGCCGCTGAGCGCGGCTCTGATAAGATGCTCTGCCATAAAACGCTCTGCTTATTAGATTCCCAGTGCCTCAGACCCGCGGCCTCTTCCGCACGGCTCTGCCCCATGAGTCTCCTGGAGAAGCAACCGAATTCATCTTGCTCAAACTTGGAGACTCGGCCCCAGAGCTCTCTCCTTTAAGGAGAACCTCTCGCGGCCTGGCGTTCACCCTCAGCACTTGGACCTGAGCACCGCTGCTCTGGGTTCCTGCACTCAACTGCACCAAGGTGGCTGCTGTCACACCGTTTCCCAGACGAGGAAGATGAGGCTCAGAGTAAACCACCCAAGACCACAGGGTCTCACCTAGGGTGCTGCGTCTGCCTTGCCAGTCGGCACAGCTTGGTGGCTTAACCACCCAAGCTCTTCCTCTCCAGCCACGGGCCAGGGTACTGCCAGCTCTCCTGCTCCTTTGCTTCTGGACTCCGGGGACTGCAAGCCCCTGGCTCTGGGCTGCATTCTTCCCTGGAGGTCAGCATCCTCTCCCAGCTCTCAGGGTGGTGGGTGGAGCTCTGTCCCTGTGGCTGGAGGTCCGAGGTCCCCGTTCTCCTTCTACTCACTGGCCAGGGGCCACCCGACTCCTGGGGGCACCTGCATGTCCTGCCTACGGCCCACTCGCACCTGGCGGCTCCCATCCCAAGCCAGGAAAGCGGTCCTCACCCAGTCTGCACTGGCTAGCATAATCAGGAGCAGGACTCGTCACTTTGCCATGTGACAACCAGATCAGGGAGCGCCTCCCTTCACCTCTGCCATACTCCATGGGCCAGAATCTTGTCACCGTGCAAAGTCTCTCCTCACCACCCCCAACCTCGTCTGCAAAACCAGACCTGCCCCCTGTACCGTGCAGAGCCAGCCTCCCCTGCTCTGGCATGCCAGCTCTGTGCCACCCCTCTGAGAGGCTTCCCTGGCTGCGCACCAGAAGTCAGGACTCTGTTCCAGACCCGTGTCCCGTTTCTTCAAAGCACTTGTCCCAACTTGCCTGCTTGACACTTATTCACATGCTCTCTGTCCTGTCCCCAGCCTGCCAAGACACCAGGTCCATTGGGCCAGGTCTGTCTTATTCTTTGTCCCTGGTAGCTACCGAGGGCCACCCATAAATGCTTGAGACTCTGCTCTGGGCTGAGAGTGCTGTAGAAGGAACCAGCCATGATCCAGACACTTAACGCACTCAGCAAAGGAGGCAGAGAGGCGGGACTTGCACAGCTGGCAGCAGGGCTGGGTGATCGTGGTCAGAACCAGGGAGCCAGTGCCTAAGCTGGGCCCACAGACAGGACAGCTCCTTTCCTTGGAGTCTGGGGTCTGGTGACCAAGCTGGTTGTGTCTGTCCCCCGATCCTCATGGACAAGATGCCATCAGCAGGGCGTGGGAGCTTGGAGGGGTGGTGGCCCTGTCTAAAGTTATTCTGTGGTGAGTAGGTGCCCTGGCTACCTCTCGAGGTGTGGCCCCCTCTCCTTCCACCACTGGCTTCCTGCAGCCGTCACAGCCAATGACCACAACATTGGTAGTTTACCATAACCTGAACTGCCCGGCGCCATGGCTCGTTCCTATCACCCCAGCTACTCGGAAGGCTGGGGAAGGAGGATTACAAATTAGAGGCCGTCCTCAGCCAGTTAGTGAGGCCCTGTCTCAAAATAGAAAGGAAAAAGGGCTGGGGATGCAGCTCAGTAGTAAAGCTCCCCTGAGTTAAATCCCCAGTACCAAAATACACACACACACACACACACACACACACACGCACACACACACATACATGCACACACACATACACATACATGCACACACGCATACACACGCACACATTCACATGCACACACACACACACACACACACACACACACACACCAGGCCCGTGCTTCCTCCACAGGCCCATGGGAGGTTCCCCTGGCGTCCTGCCACTGCTGGCCCGGGCCTCCTTGGCTTGTGGCTGTGTCACCCAGGGTCTGCCCCATATCTCCTCTGTGTGTCCACACCCCCGTCTCCTTCCCCTGTAAAGACCCAGGTCACTGGATTTTGGGCAGCCCTACATCCAGGAGAGTGTCCTCTTGACATCCTTGACTAATCACATCCAGAAGGTCCCATTTCAGAGAAGGTGGTATTCTGAGGGCGGGGGACGGGAGTGGGGGACACTATTCAGCCCCGCGCACTCCCAATCACAGCTTGGGTCTGTCGTCCCACACCCCCCACCTCTGTCCTGGTGTGACGCTGTCTCGGGGCCGTGGCCCTCCCAGGGGTTTTGTGGTTCATGCCCCTGGACCACAGCCCCCTCCTCCCTGGCCCCCAAGCCCAGCCAGGCCACGCCAGCCCCAGGACACTGTGGGAGGAGCTCCAGCCTCAGCTGCATGTGGACATGCTGGACACACGCCTCGTTTCCCCTCCTCTCACATCTTCTTGAGAAAACCTGCTGGGAGTCACCCGGGCGGGGAGCGGCGTTTGCTGACTGGGTCCACGCATGTGTGACGTGGGGTCTTCCGCCTTTTGTTTTGTCCCTTCTCGAGATCATCCTTCCCAGGGGAACCCCGTGGGCTCCCTAACCACCTCCCCAAGTGATCCCCTAGTTCACAGCAGACGTTTTGTGCACTTGGCAGCAGGCGCCCACTTACTTCATCTCATCAAAATTCAGGGGCTCAAAAGGTCACAGTGAAAGTAAGAACTTAAGAACACGGCTGAGGGTCCCCTTCCTCCCCAGGACAACACGGCATGGCCTTGTCACACAGACCTCCATGTGTGTCCATGGAATTGATACCTGACCAGCGCAGGAGCGACTGCTCGTTATGTGGAGAGAGCGGTCATGGGCCTCATCTCCTGGCCTCAAGCCCGTGTGGGGCGCGCGTGTGTCCACTCTGGTTCCCTGCGGAGCGATGAGTGGGACGTTGGAGCTGGTGCCTCACATCCACCCTCCCGCAATGCCCGCCAGGGTTTCCTTGTGCCCACAGTGACCAGCCGTGCCAGGGACAGAGAGCAGGAGCTAGGCCCTGGCCGTAGAGAGCCAGCTGGAGTTGGGGGCCCTTTGCTATGATGAGGACGTAGTGCAGAACTTCCAGACGCCCCAGCCCTGGCTGAGCTGTGCGAGGCTCTTTGCTACCCAGGAGGGTCAGCCAGGCAGTGGCGCCCACGGGGAGGACACAGACCACCTGCCACTCTGCAGTCCAGGGTGACGGTGAAGACTGACATCTAAATGTCCACATCTGGGGTTCCTCTGACCGTGGGGGTGGGGCAGGAGGCCGCCCATCAGTGACACTCAGGAACACATTTTCCACCTGTCAGCCACTCCAGAGGAGAAGGAAGGAGGACAGGGCCCCTTGCCCGTCACACCCGCCCCCTCTGAGTCCTTGTGCGGGGAGGGACGAGCACACAGGGTGTTGTCACCCCTGCCCCGCAGTCTGTGACGTGCTTCTCAGCGTCCCCAGGAACACACTGCCAGCCGCTCTGTTTTCTTTTCCAGGGACATCAAGCCGGACAACATCCTGCTGGATGAGCACGGTAAGCCCGCGGGCTCTCTGCAGGGACTCTCAGGGGAAGGCTTGGGGCACTGGGACATAGAGGTCCTGTCCTGGGGTTGGACTTTAGGGTCGATGAGGAAACCCTGTTCTTGTCTCCTTCCTGCTGGATGAACATTGGTGTCGTTTTGGGTCTAGGTCCTGCCAGAGTGAGTTAAGCTGAACTCATTGGGAAGTTTGCTCTGAAGTCGTTGCTGATCATATTCTGGCTTAAGGGTGACGGGGTGCAGTGGGGACCAGCATGGGACCTCTGGGTTTCCAATCCCAGCTCCCCATCCATGAGCCTGTGACTCAGAAGTCTCTCACCTCTCTGACCCTCAGTGTCATCTTCTGTAAAATAGAAAAAAAAATGCCCCTCTGGGGTTGCCATGGGAATGGGACACAATGGAGTGTGTTGGCAAGTCCCCTAGACTGTCCCTGGTCAATGGCTGTCAGTACTTCCAATTCCCTTGTGCCTGCGATCCTGGGTCCCTCCTAGGTTGGCTGAGGAGGCCTGAGCTGGGGGTGAGGTTCTGCATTCTGCAGCTCCAGGCAAGGCCCACATTGCAGGTCCACAGGCCACATCAGGAGCAGCAAGCTACCAGGTCAGTGGCTCACCCACCTGGCTCACCTGTGGGACTTTGTAGGCACCAAGGGCCAGCCCTGTCCTCAGCAAGCCTGGGCCTCTGTCAAGGTCAGCAGTCTGGGCTGTGACACTAGGTGAGGTCTAAGAACCACAGGTCAAGAGCATGGCCCAAGACGCCCAGCAGACAGACAAGCAGCCACACTGGGGACAAGTGGCAGCTTTGCTGCCAAAGTCACTGTAGCCTCAACTCAAAATCCCTGGTGTGGCTGCAGGGGCTTAGCCCTCCAGGCCTCTTGCAGCATGGGCTGGAGTGGGGAGCAGGATTCTTCCAGGGCTGCTGAGGCATTCACTCAGGGATGAGTCTGTTACCTCTTCTACTCAGCTCCTCCTGTGCCTTCCCCATGCCTGCAGGATGAGACCCTAGCTTTCTCTGGAAGCTCCTCTAGAACTTTCCATGAACTGACATGTGGCTTGGGGTTTCCCTTCCCATAGTGCACATTCCCTTTGTCTTAGTCCATTTTCTGTTGCTATAAAAAAATGCCGGAGACAAGGTGATTCATAAAGAACAGAGGTCTGCTTAGCTCATGGTTCTGGAGGCTGGGAAGTCCAAGTGCATGGTGCCAGCATCTTCTTGACACCTGGTGAGGGCCTCATGCTGCATCTAACCTGGCACGTGGCGAGACACAGCAAGTCTGTCAGCTGGGACCTCTTCCTCCACTTGTGAAGCCACTAAAGCCACCATGGGGCCTCACCTTCGTGACCTTCTCTAATCATATCACAGAGGCCCCACCTCCAAGTGCCAGTAACATGAATTTGGGGATTGAGTGTCCACCACGTGAGATTTGAGGGGCACATTCACACTGGCACCAGGATGCAGGAGTGGGGGGGTTGAATCTTCCAGCCACAGAAACACTCTGGGGCAGGGGTTGAAAGCTCAGGCCCCTGAGGGGTCAGCAACTGCCTCAAGATGCCAGGGACCCGGGCAGAGCTGAAGCCCAAATCAAGGCTGCAGAGCAAGCAAAACCCAGGCCCCCAGTTTGTACCCAAAAGCCAGAATCCTCAGCTTAGTCAGCTGTGTGCCCTTGGGCAGATGGCTGCGCCCCTGAACCTCAGCCAGTCCTCAGGACCAGACAGGTGTGTGCTCTTGGGCAGATGGCTGTGCCCCTGAACCTCAGCCAGTCCTCAGGACCAGACAGGTGTGTGCTCTTAGGCAGGTGGCTGCGCCCCTGAACCTCAGCCAGTCCTCAGGACCAGACAGGTGTGTGCTCTTAGGCAGGTGGCTGTGCCCCTGAACCTCAGCCAGTCCTCAGGACCAGACAGGTGTGTGCTCTTGGGCAGGTGGCTGTGCCCCTGAACCTCAGCCAGTCCTCAGGACCAGACAGGTGTGTGCCCTTGGGCAGATGGCTGCGCCCCTGAACCTCAGCCAGTCCTCAGGACCAGACAGGTGTGTGCTCTTGGGCAGGTGTCTGTGCCCCTGAGCCCCAGCCAGTCCTCAGCCTAGTCAGCTGTGTGCCCTTGGGCAGATGGCTGCGCCCCTGAACCTCAGCCAGTCCTCAGGACCAGACAGGTGTGTGCTCTTAGGCAGGTGGCTGCGCCCCTGAACCTCAGCCAGTCCTCAGGACCAGACAGGTGTGTGCTCTTAGGCAGGTGGCTGCGCCCCTGAACCTCAGCCAGTCCTCAGGACCAGACAGGTGTGTGCTCTTAGGCAGGTGGCTGCGCCCCTGAACCTCAGCCAGTCCTTAGGACCAGACAGGTGTGTGCTCTTAGGCAGGTGGCTGTGCCCCTGAACCTCAGCCAGTCCTCAGGACCAGACAGGTGTGTGCTCTTGGGCAGGTGGCTGTGCCCCTGAGCCCCAGCCAGTCCTCAGCCTAGTCAGCTGTGTGCCCTTGGGCAGGTGGCTGTGCCCCTGAACCTCCGCCCTCCCAGCTGCCAAGCAGAAGCAGTGGACACCCTCGCAGGTGAGGAAGGTCTAAAGGGAGGCAGCGAGGCTGGCCTTCACGGCACTGGAGCAGAAGTGCTCAGGTCGGGTTCCCTGACCTCTTCCTGCCCCTCTCTCTGTTCAGGGCAGCTGAGCTCAGACCACAGAAGCAGGGGCAGTGGTGATGACCCCCCAGCTAAGGGGACTCCTGGGCTCTGAGGCCAGGTGAAAACCCACATTGGCTTCCACCCTGTTGTCTCCAAGGAAAACGTTGGCACCTTTTGTAGATCTCGGGGCAAAAATGTAGTCATATGCATCTCTGGCCGTTGGTTTCGTGAGTTTCTATCTATCTCACACTCCTGAGCCTCTGCCATCGTAACAGCAGCGCTCAACAGCGCACAGGATGAGGAGGAGCCGCAGCCTGCGTGTTCCACGGTGGGCACAGGCCACACTGAGGTGACACCCACCTCACCTCTGATAAACCACATCACCAAGCCACTGACAAAGGGGAGCTCAGCGTTGCTATCTAAGGAGTCCCTCACCGCTGTCACTAAGGGCCATCTCAGAGAACAAATTGGTCAGCAGTGTTGCCAGTGACGTCGGGATATCACTGAACACATGTGTTGACTTTTTGTCAGTGACGCACAGATCTGCTGTCACACAAAACCCAGGCACCCAGCAGCCTCCTGCTGCCCTGTCTGCTCTGCGGCCCGACCTTCCAGCTGGGTCTCGGGTCTCAGAACCCGCCCCTCCACTTGCCCCGGGATTGGCGGCCTCTGAAGCAGCAGCAGAGACCGGGCGTCAGGTGGGGTGGAGCAGGGGGCTGGGGAACCCAGGAGGGCAAAGGGCCCAAGGCAGCAGGTGGTCTGAGGTGCAGGGGAGGAGAGGAGCCGCTGTTTCCCGCTGGCATCGTGAAGCTGGCAGTAAGTGACCCGGCACTGCAGCAGGAAGCACGGGAAGAGTTGCTCGCAGGCTGCGGAGTGAAGGTGCCCCGTGCCCAGCTGGCTGGTCCCGTCCGGGTCCCCAGCACTGAAGGCCACTGGCAGCCGGCTGATCATCACGCTGGCCCGCGCGTGACCACGCAGCTCATCCTGGCCTCCCGGCTCACGCTCTGGCAGGCTCACCCCACCTGGCCCCTCACGGCTGCAGGAGAGCAAGAGCAGGAACTGCCCAGTCCCCCAGGCCTCTGCCCGTGTCATGTCGGCCAGCATCCCAGTGGGCAGAGCAAGTCGCTGGCCAAACCAGAGTCAAGGGGGATCACTTCAGCATGGCCTGGCCCCAGGGGTGACCCAGAGAGTGGTGAGGTAGCCAACACTGTCACTTACCACTAAGACCAACAGAAGCCACCGTGGAAACGGAGGGGGCCGTGGGCTCGGGTGGGGGAGGTGAGTCCCTCTCACAGGGGCAGCTCAACTTCCCCAAGAGGGACGGAGAGGGGAGCCAGAGCCGGAAGGGAAGCACGCACATGGTGCCCTGTGGTGTCACCAAGGGCCCTGGTTCAACATTCACTGATGACAACAAGGGAACATGACCCTCATCTCCTTCCACACTCGGGAAGGTGGCTCCTTCATCATGCAGACCTGCCACAGCCCAGGTGCTGTGCTGGGGACCAAAGGATGCCCAGCTCTGTGGTCACAGACCTTGGGGGCTGGGCGGCAGTCCTGTCCCCGCTGCCATCACCAATGAGCATTCAAGAGCACGCCAAGCCAACCTGCAGAACAGTGCTGAGCAGTGGGACCTACTACCGTTCCCAGGTGTCCTAGTGTGGCCAGGACTGGGGGGGGGGGCAGAAACCCAAACTGCCAACGTGACCCTGCAGGGCCGGGTTGGGTAGGGAAGCAGAAGGCAGAGGCCACAGAGTGGCCAGGGAGGGCTTCCTGGAGGAGGGCACGCCCACCTTGTGACCAGGGCCATGAATGGGGTCCAGGGAGCATCCTGGGGGCCAGCACTTCAGAAGGACCCGCTCTTCACATGAACTGGGGGGACACAGTGGGGATCAGGACCCCAGCTGGCTCTTTGGCACCTGGTGACAGCAGCTGTGTCACAGAGCAGCTGGACACCCTCCTCCCTTGTCAAAACATTTCCTGGGCTCTCCCTGGCGTGCCAGGAGGCGAGACTCCAGGAATTTCAAAATGTGGGCAGGTGTTGTTTACAGCGCTCAGAGGCAGGGACGGGGCAGCCGAGAAGGAAGCGGGGGCCCAGGCAAGCAAGGGGCAGAGGTGTCTGCTGAGTCTGGGCAGCCAACAGTGGACGCCATCGCTCTAGAAGGGGCCTCAGGAGTCTGGGGACAAAGCACAGGGATGGATTAGAACTGCTCAAGGTGCCCTTGGGAGGGCTGGAAGCTGTGGACGGGAGGTTTCTGCTTGACGGTGGTGGAGGGGAGGGTCTTGGTGTCCTAAAGACCTGGTGCGCGAGACTGAGGCCACCAATAACAGCCCCTGTACTTTCTAGAGTGGCCGTAATAAAGTCCCACAACAGAGAGACTTAGGCCACAGAAGTGCTGTCTCACAGGTCTGGGGCCTGGGAGTCCACAGTCAAAGTGAGGACAGGGCCATGCTCCAGGTCCCTCTCCTGGTGGCTTCTGGGCAGGCAGCGACTGGCCCAGTCCTCACACAATGTCCCCCCCGGGGTGCGTGTCTGAGTCCTGATTTCCTATCAGGACATGGGTCAGATGGGAGCCCAGTCTGTTCCAGCACAGCCCCATCATAACTAATGACACCTGCAGGACACGGTTTCCAAACCAGGTCACATGCTGAGGTCCCAGGGGTTCAGATCTCAGTACATGAAGAGAGGCGCAAAGCTCAAGCCGCGGCACCCCATCTTCTCCACGTGGGGTTTTGACAAATGAGAAAACAAGAAGGTGGCACACAGAGGCCAAGACGTCCCCTTCTTTGCTGAGGAAGGCCGGATCTGTGTGAGAGCCAGAAGGGGCTCCCCGCCCACCCCTGGGGACCTACGGAGGAGTCTGCGCTCTGCCAAGAGGAACCCGGGTGGAGCCAAGTGAGCGAATTGGGTTACTCCTGAACTCCTGAGCCGGGAGGGCTGTGGTCTAAACTCCCTGGAATTCATCGCAGACCCGGGACCCGGGGTCATGGTTTAGGAAGAGCCAACAGGGAGGTGGTCAGCCGTGAGACCTGACCAGCGCAGAAATCCGGCAACGTTACCTGGAGAGCCACGGAGTGGAGAAGAGGTTATGGAAACAAACTGCAGCTCTCCCAAAGCCTTGGGGCAGGGGTTTCCTGCCCTCAGCTCAACTGGATGGAAAGGAGGAGCTTCATGGAGTCCCAGGGCATCCAGGGGAGGGGCTGGAACAGTGCAGGGCGGGAGTGCCCCTCCCAAATCTCAGCCCCGGCTCAGCAACCCCGACTGCTGGTTTCCCTTCAGTTGCTTTGGTTTGAGCTCCCTGTGTCCCGGGGCGGCCTGGAGCAGGCAGATGGCTTCCTGGGCCCTGCTTCCTGGGCCTCCTGTATCAGGCAAAATCCTCTTGCCGATGTCCCGCAGCGTGAGCCGTGATGGTCACGCAGGGAGAGGGAGGACACTGGCCCCAGGAGCGCAGCCCTGTGGTGTGACGCTGGCCAAAGCCCCTCAGCTGGGGATCCATCTGCGCACCACGGAGCATGGTGATTCCTGGCAGCGAGCGGGAGGAGCCTGTCCTCCGCTGGAGCAGCTGGGCCAGCAGCCTGGTCCTCCTCTTCCTTGGCTTCTGGTCGCTTGGCTCAGCAGCACCTCTCTGACCTCTGGCTCCGGCCTAATGTGGATCCCATAGGCCAGCAGAGACGGGGACAGACCAAGCTGGGTGAGACTCCTGGGAAGGAGACGGCCGCCTGTGGACGGCCTTCCGCCCGTCACACCTGGTCCGCCTCGGCTGTGGGCCCCTCTCTACACCCACATCCAGGAATTTCCAGGCAGGTGTGGCACCCACCAAAGTGACTCCAGAGGACAGGACTAAGAGGTGTCACAGCAACTGAACAAGACCCTGCCCTGCAGAGCCGACTGTCCCCAGGCATCTCCTCCTGCAGTGACCCTTTAAGCCCCATTGCAAGAGCTGCTCCGCGCTGCAGTGGCCTTCAGTCGCTGGCAAGTGCCCGTGGTGGGCATCGCATCCCAGGGGCCAGGCCGTAGGGCAAAGGCTCAGCATGGCAGAGCAGGAACCGTGTTGGCTCACCTCTGTGGATCAGCAGGTGGACACGGCCAGGTGCTTTGTCCTGTAGGGAAGGCCCCGGAACCAGCCTGTGCATAAGGGCATAAGCCACTGTCACCTGGGAAACATTGTGGTGGTTTTGCTCATCAGCAATTCTAGCCCCACTGTGGGGTTGTGGGAATTAGTCCCCATCCTCCTTCTTTAGTTCCGTGACCTATGGCCACAGGTGCTCAGCATCTGCAGGCCCGGCCCCTCCCCCACACAGGCAGTAGGTGCCCCCAGAGGACGGTTGGAGGAATGTCACAGAGCCTTCCGAGTCATTCCCGTGGTGTCCTGTTCTTGGCAGCCGCGTTCCAGCTCCCTGTGGCACCAACCTGACCCTGGCCTGGCGGTTACAAAAACCCTGGGCAGGGCGGTTGAGTCTTGCTGTCTGAGGTCAGGCTAAAAGCGTGCCATGGCCACAGCAGTGAAGGTGGAGAGACAAAGTGCACTGGTGTGTGGCAGCGTGGTCCGTCTCTAGGAGGAGGAATGCACAGGTTTGCCTCCTGGCCTCTTGTGCCCACTCTGTTATTTGGTGGTTAGTCAGTCAATCAACAAACACTCAGAGAGTCTCTTCTGCAGGCTAGGCCAGAGCTGACTGACACAGAATAGTGGACACGAGGATGGGTGACAACTGAGGGGAGCAAGGTCATCCAGAGGAGGGGCCTAACCTGGTCTGCAGTGGGCTGAATGTGTCTCCTAGTTCATATGGCAAGACCCCAACCCCCAAGGTGATGGTTTGGGTACACGGTTTGGATGAAGTCACAGGTGACACCCATTGTGGGATTGCTGTCCTTATCTGATGACAAAGGGACCAGCACTCTCTCCACTGTGGGAGCACAGAGCAAGGAGAGGCCACCTGTAAACCAGCAGGGCGTGCATCTTGGTTTGTTCCTGCTGCTGTAACCAAAGATCTTGGACTGGGCCGTCTATAAATAATAGACATGTGTCACCTTTCTGGAGGTTGGAAAGTCCAAGATCAAGGTGACAGAGGGTCCAGCATCTACAGGTGGGTGTCTGGTGAGGGCTGCTCTGCCTCTGAGAGGGTGCCTGCTGCTGTCACCCTGGGGATGGAATCCCGACATGTAATTCAGAAAGACATCATTTAAACTCCAGCAGCTGTGCTTGTGGCTTACGCCCTGTCTGGGGCGCCCCATCACCGTCACCCAAGCTGACTGTGACACGGGAACCCCGGCCCCTGTGGGTTTCTGCGAGGCCCCTGGTAGCGGAAGCAGGAGATCACGGGCGGCTCACAGGGCAGGTGTGAAGAATGATTGGGAGTCTGCCAGGCAGCGGGCGAAGCCCAGCACGTCCGCATGGTGCCCCAAGGCTGGGCGGTGAGCTGCTTCCTGTGCACTCGGCCGACAACAGCCCGGAGCGGGGCTGCTAACAGCCTGGCGACGCCCCAGTCTCCTTCCTCTCAATCGTGGATATTTTCCACTTATGAAAAGCAGATAACCTGCAGCCCGGTTCTCACCTGCACATTTTGCAGTCAATTTTCCATTCTCCCAAGAAGGCGCTCGTAGGAAAGCTTTTCAATGCTAATTTTCACCTCCTACATCTTCACAACCATCAGAGGACACGCCAGGGAATGACGGCCCATCAATTAGCAAGTCTGGGGAAGCAGAAATGGGATCCTGCTGTCTGTCACACAGGGTGTCACCTCTGTGCACAGACTCCAGGGTGTGTGCCAGCAGGTCTGCCTCAGCTGCAGCAGGGCCCCCTGACTGAGGGCCCGGAGGACACAGGTGAGGGCCCTGGACTGGGCTCTGTGGAGTGAGGGTCCTGGAAACCCGGCAGGATTCCACACCATCAGCTGCAGGAACTTGAGCAGGTGGCTCTCTCTGGATCCTCAGGTAGCATCCTCCTCCCTCAGTCCTGAGGGCCACCATGAGGTCTGGGCCTGTACCAGCTGTGGCCCTAAAGAGCAGCAGCTTCGACTGGAGAGGGTTTGCATGTCTTCTCTCCCTAGTGAGCCACTGGGTTCCCTGCCCTTGTCCTTGTCCTCGTCCTGGGGTCTACTCAGGATACAGAGCAGAGCAGAGCCCCTGTGTGGACGAAAGCCCAGGTCCTCCCTGCAGCCCAGAGGCCCCGTGCCGTGCAGTCCACCCCCCACCCCTCCCCAGCTCCTTTTGCACTCCCCCTGCCCTCTCTGGCTCCTTGCTAGCCCCAAAGCCCAGTGGAGTGGCATGGCCTGGCCTCAGGCAGGGTTTGGTCAGGCTTCAAGGCCACTGCCCTGCTCACTTGAAGCTCCACCTTCTCCTGAGTACACTTCAGACTGGTGGCAGCAGGAGGTGGTAGAGCCTGTCAAGTGGACCCTGGGAGGGGTCTAGGTCCTGAGGCCACTCTTCTCAGGATTTATGCTGAACTCATGGAGTGAGTCTGTTCTCACAAGAACAAGTTATAAACATGAGCCTGGCCCCTGCGTCCCTCTCTGGCCTTCTGTGGCACTAGGCACTCTTCCCCTTTTGCATGGGCTCCAGCCCTAATATCATCCACATGTCATGATGCAGCCAAGAGGACCCTCACCAGAGGCTGAAGAAATGAGACCACACACACGTGGACTTTCAGCCTCCTTTCTATGGGCTAAAGAACCTCTTTTTAAAAATAAATTATCACATTTCAGGTATTTTGTTATAGCAATAGCAAATACAAAGGGTAAGGGATTGTAGGTCTCGTAGATAGACCTGGGCAGATGAATTTGGAAAGATATCCATGGTACATGGCTAAATGCAAAAGTAGCTTTTAGAATGACCCATGGAGCATGATCTCATTATTGAAAGAGCTGACCAAAGGCCCAACGTATGTGCCTAAGCCAACAGAAAACTAATGGAGAAGCTAGCCGAATCAGTGTGATTGCATGGTGGGGAGAGTCACTGGGGAGGGATCAGAGTAGACTGAAAATCATGTTCTGTTTCTTTAACTTATTATAATAAGCTAGTATTACATTTATAATGCAAATACTAAACTTTTGAAGGAAAGGAAGAAATGAAAGAAAACCAAATAAAAACCCTATGTGAAGTATGTGTCACCAGGCATGGAGCTGCTCAGGCATGGGGCGCAGCAGTGACCAACACTCCCACCTCCACACACCCCACAGCACAAGCAGGAACGTGGACTTGCCAGCATCAGTGGTGAGGGGCGGGAGGGTGCGGGACCGAGGGCCCTGGCGGGGGAGTGGTTTTGAGCCTCCCTTGGCTGGATAACAACGCTGAGAGCAAGCACGAGTCCCTGCCAAGGCCTGGCCGGACGCTTGGGCTCTGTCCACAGGTGCTGAGCAGTTTGAGATCATCACTGAGTAAGCGGTTCACCACTGTGTCTCCCTGGGGCACTGGCCAGGGAGCCGCCCAGCCTCTGGGGCACACTCCCGGGCTCGCAGCTGGGCCTGAGGTGTGGAGCTGGCACAGGAGACCTCTGGTGCTCTGTGTCCCCTGTAGCTGCTCACATGTGCACTCCCCTCCCGCAGGCAGTCCCCGGGGACCCTCTGCACACCCCAGGGCACCTGCTCCAGGAGGAGTGTGTCCACCTCTTGGAGGTGTCCTCCAGGCCCCCCAGGTCAATTTTGTGCATGCCACCCCTCCCAGCTGCGTGTTGAAATCCCACGCCCCTCACTGGGGCCTCAGGCCTGGTGAAGGGCCGAGCAGCCATCCTCCCACCATGTGACAGTGGGCTGCCTTTAGACCTAGGACTCCGGGCTCTTGGAGCTGGTTTCTTTCGCGTGTGGAACTCCCTCCCTACTTCTCCTCCCCCCACCTTTACCCCACTTCCCCTGTCCCCATTCTTCTTTCCTGTCTCATCCTTGCTGTTCTTCTTGAGCAGATGTCATGGCTTCAGACTGGACGGAAGCAATCCTATCCCTGCCCCCTCCATGCTAAGTCCAGTCGGGCTGTGCTAAGGACCCCACTGACCCCAGTGAACAAGCCCCTCCCACCTTCACAGCCACAGCCAATCCACGGACCCCCGGGCCACAGCCTTGCCACACTATGGGCTAATTACCAGGAGTCTTCATTCTCGAGATCAGCATCTCTCAACTTTTAATCCATTGTTCCTTTTTCCTGCCCTCAATCTAGGTATTCATAAGTAACATGCATGTTGTACAAATGCATCCAAATTCTAAGACCTGCACACAGAATGGCAGTGTTGAAGTGTCTGATAAAACCTCTCTCTAAGCAGAAGTCCTGACGTTTTCCACTAACCTCCCAAGGACACAGGCCGGCAGCCGGGCTCTTGCTAACTGGGGTGATCTGTGCTCCTGCAGGGCATGTTCACATCACGGACTTCAACATAGCGACGGTGGTGAGAGGAGCAGAGAAGGCCTCGTCCATGGCTGGCACCAAGCCCTACATGGGTGAGTGCTCCCAACCTAAGCCTGTCCTGCCTCTCCTCCTCGGCTGCCCCATGCCCTCCTCACCCCACGCCAGACCCCAGCTTCCCAGTGTGTGCCCCGCTCTCCAGCCCTGGGCCTTTCCCCAGCTGTCCCCTCTGCAAGACCCACGCTCCTGGGTTTGCAGAGTTTCTACTCAGCCAGAAGCCTCGGCTCCGGCCTGCCCAGGTAGGAGCAAAACCATGTTTCCTTTCTCATTAGAGTCCAGGAGCATTGCAGAATACCACCTGTGTTATGTTCTGGGCCTGTATGCCTCGGTACACGGTGCTCTTTCAGTGTGTAATTTCCAGCTGGCTTTCCCTGGGGACTTGTCACGGAAGGATTGTTTTCAGTAGGTGCCTGGTCTCTTGCCAAGGTGCCTATTATCTGAACGCTGGTTCTTCTTTGCCAATCTTCAATATTTGTGACTTTCTCTCAAACCTTTTTACCTCTCCTTCTGTTTCTTTTAAAATGACCTCATTGCAACGGTTCTCTTAAGGCATTATCTGTGTGTCTCTCTGTGTGCTTTCGATGATGTTTTTCCTTCTGAGATAATTTTCCCTTTGTGTCTCTTGTTTCCTGAGTTCTCTTGACTGATTTCTGATGCATTTTTTTCTGATTTGTATTGTACTCTCATGTCTTGCTTAATTTTGTTTAATGTCTCTGGTAGTTGTTAATTCTGAACTCTATATTAGCTACCAATTCCTGCACAACAAACCACGTTAAAACTTAGAGGCTTGGACAAATAACAGGGTGTCATTTCTACCATTCTGTTGGTTGGTGTTGCTCTGTTTGCATTTTGGCTGGGCTCAATCTGTCACGCGTGCTCGGCCCCAGCGGAGGGTCAGTTCCACTGGGGGTCAGTTCAGGTGGAGGGGCCTCTCTCTATGTGGTCTCCCATCCTCAGGGGCTGGGGTGGGCCTCCTGTCACAGCGGCAGTAGTTTCAACATGAGGCACACAATCCCCACATGCTGAGCAGCATGGCTGTGTCACATTTTCTGAACTTCAGTCGGCCAAAGCAAGTCACCTGTGCAGCTGTGTGGAAGGGACCACATGGGGCCAGGGTGCTTGATGGCCCAGTTCTCGTGGGACCGTTGGTGGAACAACACACCGCCTGACTCAGCTCTGGTGAAGCGGTAGGGATGGCACTTTTGATCTGCTTTACTGGCCCTTCTTTCTGGGTACTTGCATCGTGAGTGTGTTATGCTGTTCTTCGTTTTCCTTCGTTTCCTTACAATAACTTTGTGTGGAATTTGATACTTTCCTGTTGCTCATTCCTAAGTGAAACGCGATCTTGTGGACTTTTAGAAGATGACGTCGCTCAGGAGAACTCTGCTGGCTGAATGGGCCGTGAGGAGGCTGACCTGAGGCAGCTGCCGTCTGAGGCCTGGCTCTGCTGCCCTCCCCAGCTTCCCTGGTCCGCAGGGCCCGCTGCTCCGATGCTGGTCCCCCGGCTCTCTCCCACAGGGAGCCTTGGCTCCCCCAGCTCCACTGAGGCCCCAGAGAAGCCTGCTGGCCGCCTGGGGTTCTTTGTCCTCTGTCCACCGGCTGCTGCTCTTGGCTTCTCTGTTTCCTGTTGACAGACATCACTCGTCACTGCAGTGTTTTGTATTTGGGGACAACCTGGTTTTGAAGCAGCTACATCAAGGGGTTTTGATATAGCTGCTTGCTTTGCGTTTAGTGCAGATCTGGAGATTCCAAATCTGTGCTGTCATCTCAGAAGCTAAGCTCTTTTCATTCATCTTATTAAATAAATAGATGACATTGTAAAAACATGGCAAAGCCACAGACGGCTTGTCATAGTGTTAACTGTCGGAATGGAGCAGAGCGCTTCCCGCCGATAGCTTCCTTTTTTAAAAAATTTTTTTTTGAGAATTTTTTAATATTTATTTTTTAGTTCTCGGCGGACACAACATCTTTGTTGGTATGTGGTGCTGAGGATCGAACCCGGGCCGCATGCATGCCAGACAAGCGCGCTACCGCTTGAGCCACAACCCCAGCCCCGATAGCTTCCTTTGATGTTCACAAACACCAGGCTGGCACGGTTATTTATTCACATTTAGGAGGTGAGCAGACGGGGAAGGGGTGCAGGGGGTGCTCAGAGAGGTTGGGTGACTGGCCCCGGTGGACGTCATTGGTGGACTCCCACACTCAGCAGTGCGGCTGCAGCCTGGCCTTCGGGTCGCGGCTCCTCCAGCAGAAGGGCCTGACAACGTGCGCGTTCACTAGCGGCTCCTGTGAAGACCCCGGCCGTGGGTGGATGCTTGCCCACTCCAGCAAGGCTTCCCTTCTCGACGACCTTTCTGAAATCCCTTTCCAGAAGGATCCAGAGCCTATTCAACCAAGGAAGTCACTGCCTTCAGAATCAAAAGAAATCCGATGGGCAGGACCCGGGAGCTGACGGGGCAGCAGGGGGCGAGGCAGGGTTCTGGGTTGGGCAGCTGGGGGTCGCAGTAGCAGCTCCTGTGGAGGGGGTCACAGCAGCAGCAGGCTGGAGGTGTGGTGGGAGTGAGGGCGTTGCAGGTGAGGTGGCCGTGGGACCTCGGATTGGTAGTCGACGTCCTCCAGCAGGGAGGAGGGCTGGAGGTGTGGGTGGTGCGGTTTCCAGGATCAAGATCAGCAAACCTCAGGAAGGGGCTAGATCCCAGGCAGGGAAGCAGGAGAGCAGAGCACCAACCTGAGGCCTTGGGAGCTCTGCCGGAAAGGTCAGGTAGAGTCAGAGAGGGACCCCCATGGGAGGGCTGAAGAGAGAGGGGAGATGGCAGTAGGAATCCCCACTTGGAGCCTCCCGTGTAATCCTGTAAATTAGTTCTGTTTCTAGGCTGTTTCCAAAAAGCAAATTGATCCCAAGGAATGTAGCCCCTGGATCACTGGGGACATTCAAGGCAGTCTGCTACCAGCTCCCACCAGTCGGCCTGCTTTGGACTCCATGCTTAGCAGATTTCCTGAGACCTGGAGACCTGTATGGCCTTCCTCCACCTCAAACCCTGGCCTCCCACTGAAGGAAAGCAGAGGAGAGTGGACCCGCTGGATTCGCCCACAGGGACCCCAGCTGCAAAAGGAAGAAGAAACCCACATGAATGGTGGCCCTACTTTGTACCTGTTGCTACATTTCATCCTTGGAAGGTCCCTGAGCGCTTTCTCCATCCCTCTCATTTGGTATATAAGGAGCCTGAGGTCCAGAGCAGCCAATTGGCCCTTCTGGTGTCACACAGGTGTAAGTGAAGGGGCCAGAGTCTGAAGCCGCATCTATTTGGATGTGAAGTCTTTGCTTTTGCCAAGATAAAAGGTTTTTACCTTTATGACACTGAGCTCCGATATTGTAGAGCTGTAGTGTCAGACACAAAATAAATATATTGTCCCAGCTATGCATGAGACTCGGGGCTGCTAGTGTCCTAATTAGAGGAGCCTCAGGCCTGAATTAATGAATGAATGCACAGGAGAGACCGTCATGGGCTTTGGAGCACGCCTGCTTTTCCAAATGGCTGCATTTTCAGAGGCGCAAGGCGAATGGCACCAGGCAGCGGTGTCTGGCGGGGAGACAGGGAAGTGAAGAGCTCTCAATAAACAAAGCCTGCGGTCCCCAGCGCTGCCGACTCCTAGCGCCAAGTGGCGGGCTTGTTGATTTCGCTCACTTGAGCTCCTCGGTTCAAAGGCCCAATAACGAGTTCCCAGAATGTTCCAAACAGGGATTCAGGGAAGAGGCTGATGAGTTAGCTCCTAAAAGGCTGCTCACAAAGGATGGTCCCAGAAGAAACATTTGCATAGAACTGAATTTTCATTAATTAAAAGAGCACATGGGATTTGAAAGTGAAGGGGGGAAAAATCTCTCTGCAGTATGTCAGATTAGAAGTCAGAAATGTTCCAGCCGCCACTCAGGGCTCCAGGGCACTCGGGGCCAGCCGCAGGCGCTAGGGCTACAGAGGGGAACAATGGCGCCTGGTCCTCAGATCCCAGCGCTCCTGGGGCGCAAGCGTGTGAGTCACTGCTGGGACAGGCACAACCAGACTCTGAGTAGGCCCTCACAGTGACCGTGACAGGCTTTAGGGCCAGGCTTGCCAGGGGTGGGCCCAAGGGAGGTGAGGGCTTCCGCACAGAGCAACTGGATGCCTTCCACTAGGGGCCGGTGCCGGACTTGCCGAATCTCATTACCCAACAGAGGCGCACGAAGTGCCCGGCACAGTGCATGCCCAGCGCGGCGTCCAGGGCGCAAGACCTCCGTGTCCTCATCTGGGAAGTGGGGTTCGCGGTGGGTGCAATGTGTCCCACTGGGATGTGTGGAGGGGACATGATGGCAGCAGTGCAGGAGGCACACGGCACAGTGCCTGACAGATGGCAGGTGTTGGAGCCTGGCAGCTGATACCCCTGTCCTTCCAGCTACTTAGGTGGTTGCTTACTGAGCACGTGCTGAGCACCAGCCCAGGGCCACGCCCACATTCCCTGCAGCACGAGCTCCCAGATATCCTCACTCTCACCAATGGGCTTGACCAGTGGGCGTAGCCCAGGGAGGGTGGGTGCACAGGGGAAGATGGGGCTCGCCACACCTCGGCTTCTCTCCCCAGGGCAGCCACAGTGAGCCCACAAGGGTGCCACAACAGGGTCACTCCTGCAACACTCCTACTGTCCGCATACTGACCATGGAGCTGAGGACAGTGGGGGGAGCTGCTCTGTGCCAGAGGCAGCAGCAGCTGGCACTCAGCCCCAGCAGGGAGGCCCGTGCCCACCGTCCTTCCTGAGAGTTGGCCATGCAGGCCTCACTCCTTCCTTCCTGGAGGAGCACCTGTGTGCCAGGCAGCGTCCCCACCCTCACTGGTCTGGCGTGGTGGGGGACAGGCACAGGCTGCTACTTTTGTAGACTGAGGTGCTCATTTCTGAGGGATAGTTGTTAGGCAGTGCGCTCCCTCTCTCAGGCTCTCACTCAGGTGAACTGAACCCCGCAACCAAGATACATGAAAGTTCCTTACCTCCCAGGATCCCCCGCCCCAGGCCTCAGCAACCAGGGGCTGGTGTTCAACCCATGGCTCCGCCTGCCCCAGAAGGCCGTGGGCTTGGCATCACGTGGGCATGGCCTTTTCCGTGACTTTCTTGCTGAGAAGGCGTGGGGGGGGGGGGTCTGCTCGTGCTGTGTGTACCCACAGCTGGCTCCTCTCTGTGGGGAGTCAGTCCCCCTTGGTGGATGGCGTATGCACATGTGTCCACTCCTCAAGTGAAGGGCGTTTGAGTTGTGCCCAGTTTTGCATAGCTGTGGATAAAGCCATGATGAACATCCACATGAGGGTTTTTAGACCTTAAGTGTCCCCTTCTCTAGAGTGAACCCCTCCCCTGGGATTGCTGGCTCCGGTGGTAAGTGTAGGCTTGACTTTCCAAGAAGCCGGGTCCCCGAGCGGCTGCCAGTTCCCCTCCCACAGCCACAGGTGGGACATGCAGCTGCCCTGCATCCTGGACAGTGCGGGGCCTCCTCCTGCCCTCTTGTTGGCCATTCTAACAGGCGGGCCGTGTTTTTAATTTGCAGTTCTCTCTCGACTAACAGGGCTGAGCCTCTTTCCATTTGCCTATTTGCCGTCCTTATGTTGTTGGTGTGAAGTGCCTGTTCAGACCATTTGCCCAGTAATTTTCCGGATTTCTGTTGTTACCATTAGGTGTTAAGAGCCCTCTGTATGTTCTACCTATAGTTCCTTTATCAGAGAGGTATTTTGCAATATTTCCTCCTAGTCAGTGGCTTGACTTTCTATTGTCTTCAATAATCTTTTAAAAAGCTAAAGTTCTACATGTCTGTGAGGTCCAGCTTCAACTTTCTGTTTATCGATCTTGCATTTTCTGTCACAACTGAACTCTTTTCCTTACACGAGGTCACAAAGTTTTTTCTTTTGCTTTCTTGTGGGAGTTTTACACTTTGGGGTCTCACATTTAGAGCCAGAGCCTACGTAACTTAACCTGTGGACATGGTGTGAGGTGTGGACCAAGCTTCGGGGATTTCCTATGGCCGACCAGTGGTTCCTGCACCGCTGTTGAAGCACTGCTCCCTCTCCATCCAGGCGCCTCTGCGGCCTTGTCAAACTCAGTTGACCAAACATGTGCAGGTCTTCCCCTGGATTCTGCTCTGCTCCCGCCAAACGTCCACCCTTGGGCTGATAATTTCCCTGAAGCTTTGTCATGATGCTTGACATCAGGGACAAACCATCAACCCTTCCAAAGCTTTCTTGGCTCTACTATGTCCTTCGCCCTCCCGTGTGAATTTTAGAACCAGGTTGTTGATTTCTACAAGAGAATAATCCTGCTGGGTTTTTGTTAGGATTACGGTGACTCTGTGTGACATTCTAGAGAGAAGTGCGTCATAGACTAATCTTCCATCTGTGAACACAGAATACCTTTCCATGAGTTAAGTCCTCTTGAGTTCTTTTGCACATGTGTTTTAGTTTTCAGCATCAAATTTGACACATATTTTGTTAGACTTATACCTAAGTGTTTTGTGGATTTTAGGTGCTATTTCAAGTACCGCTGTTTAAAATCATGGGTTCCCAATCATTAATTTCAAAGTTAAAGTTATATCATTTTTGTGTATGAACCTTGTATCTTACAACTTTACTAAACTTGTTTATCAGTTCTAGCAGTTTGTAAAAGTAAATTCTTTGGGATTACTCCTAGACAACCATGTTTGCAACCACAGTTTCATTTCCTCTTTGCAGGGCGGGTGCTCTCCTTCCTCATGCAGCCCCCTGCTTGCTCTGGCTAAGACTTCCACAAGCTCTTGGCCTGCGCGGTTGGGAATCGGCTAGGGCTCCTCCAGTCAGCTGCTGACAGCCGTGAAGTATTTGTGCCTGCTCTCTATCAGGTTGAGAAATCCCATCTATTTTCAGTTTGTAGTTTTCATCATAAATGCATTTTGAATTTTGTCAAAGAGCTTCTCCGAGTCTGCTGAGATAATCAAACATCTATAGTCTGTTGAAACACACTGGCTGATTTTGAAATGCTGAAGCAGCTCCACATTCCTGGAATAAATCCATCTGCCCTGATGTCTGCTTCCTTTTACACAGTGCCGGGATCCACTTGCTCGTGTCTGGCTCACAATATTTACATCTGGTTCCTAAGGAATCTTGTCCTTTTATTTTCTCATAATAACTTCGTGTGGTTGGGGCATCAGAGTATCGCAGGCATTGTAGCATGAGGTGGGGGTCTTCCTTTCTGTTTTCTGAAACAAGGACTTGCGTAGGGTGGTGTTCTATCTGCATGGATTTGGTAGATTTGGTAGAACAGTACAGTGAAGATGTTTGGATCTGGCACTTTTTTTGCAGGAAACCCTTTAAGGATGAATTCAATTTCCTAAAATAAGTCAATCGAGATTTAATAGTTTATGTCTTGCAAAGAATTTGTTTTGTGTGTGTGTGTGTATCAGGGATTGAACCAGTTCTTAACCCTGAGTCACATCCCCAGACCTTTTTAATATTTTTATTTTGAGACAGGGTTTTGCTAAGTTGCTTAAAGCCTCAGTAAGTTGCTGAGGCTGGTTTTGAACTTGCAACCCTCGTGCCTTAGCCCCTCCAGCTGCTGGGATTACAGGTGTGTGCCACTGGGATCAGTGAATTTGCCTATTTCATTTAACTTTTTAAATAATCTTTCATATGGATATTTGTAACACCCATTTTTATCCTTTCAATGAATAAAGATTCAGCAACAATGTCCCTTTGCCACCCCCAAGTTGGTAACTGTACTTTCTCTTTGATTTTCCTTGTCATTCTTGTTAGAGGTTTATCAAGTGTATTGGTCTTCTTAAAGAAGTGGTTTTATCTTTATTGTTTTCCTCTATTTATTGTTTTTTTCTCTTATCTTTATTGCTTTCTAGCTTCTGCTTACTTTGGCATTAATTTGTTCTCCATACTCTAATTTCTTAAAATAGAAGTTTAGATCATTGACTGAGACTTCTCTTCTTTTCCAAGGTGAGCCTTTAGTGCTACAGACTTGAGGTCCAGCTTTAGCAGTCTCCCACAGATGTTGATGTTTTATGGTCCATTTTCATTCAGTTACAAACATTTCTGACAATATTTGGGCTTTCCCACGTGCCCTTCTGCCATTGACGTCTGGTGTAATCTGCAATGATCAGGGGAAAGACCTGATGTAATTTCCTCTTCCTTTCTTCTCACTTGTCTTGCGGATGTCATTTGTCTTACAGCCCGCCATGGCCTGTCTCGGTGAGTAGTCTGTACACTTACACAGAATGCCTACGTTCCTGTGGGTCACCCGTTCTTTAAACGTGGGATTGAGGCACTTTACAGTGTAGCTCAGGTCTTCTATCTATCCATGCTGCATTCTGCCTACTTCTTATATCAGTTACCAAGTTAATAGTGTAGAAACCCCCAACTCCAACTGTGGGTTTCTCTATTTTCCTTCCACTGCGGTCTCGTGTATTCTGTTGCTCTAT
The DNA here is from genome assembly GCF_964194105.1 of Spermophilus citellus. Lineage (NCBI taxonomy): Eukaryota > Metazoa > Chordata > Mammalia > Rodentia > Sciuridae > Spermophilus > Spermophilus citellus. The sequence goes on along the minus strand of NC_138189.1, from coordinate 5,211,368 downwards.
GTAAGGGTACTCCATACTTAGGACAGCTACATTCCACGGTAGATTGCTCCATGGGTCATTATGTAAGATCTTTTTCATTTCTTGTTCTAAAGTCCAGTTTGCCTCACACGGTTGTCCCTCACTGTCTGTGAAGGACTGGGGAGTGTCCACTCAGAGTACCAAAATTCACAAATGCTCAAGGCCCTTTTATGTTACAGTGTAGTACTATATAAACACTCATCTTCCTGTGGACTTGCAATCCTGTCTAGATTATTGTATATAATAAATACAATATAAAGACTATGAAAAAATGTTATGCTGTATTTATCTAGGAAATTATTATAAGAAATAAAGCTGACAATGTTCAGTACAGACTTTTATTTTCCCTGAATGTTTTTACACTGTGGTTAGTTGAATCTGGATTTGAAACCTGCAGATGCAGAGGGACAACTATATTAATGTGCCATTTCAGCCTTCTCCTGATTAGTGTTTGCATGATGAATTCAGTAGTGTTCTGATAAGTGCTTAACAAATGTCCTCAGGTGAGGAAGAAAAAAGTACTGATTTGTAGATTTTGCTGTTTATCATGATGTAAGGACTCTGACCATGGCAGACTTCAGGGTACAAGCATGACATTGTCAAAAACAGATGCTAAAAGTCTTCTCTCATGGGTCAGGATAAGCCTCCTCCTGCACACTCCCATCAATTCCTCTTTCTGCCCCTTGTTTAACCTGTCTCTGTGCCTTTACACTTAAAGTGTACTTCACATAGATGGCATTTTTTATCTACTCTAATAATCTCTGCCTTGCCATTGATATTTAGGCCATTTATGTTTAATGTAATTATTGATATGGCTGAATTTAAGTATATCATCTTTCTCTTTCTTCTACTCACTGTATTTTACCTCTGTTCCTTTTTTCTACCTTATTTTAAATTACTTGATGATTATTTATGATTCCATTCTAACTTATCTATTAACTTATTATTTATACCTCTTTTTAAAATCAACAATTCAGGGTTTGATGTAGTTTTACAATGTGCATTATCAATTAACTGGAATCTATGCTTGAATATGAATAATGTAAGAATCTCTAAAAAACATACTCTCAAATCCTTGCATACATCTTTTGTGCTATTTACTATAAATTAAAAATTCACTGATTTTATTTTTGCTTCAGATATTCAATTATATTTCATAGTGGTTAAAAATTTTTAAATTTAATTTTATATTTACCTTTTTTGCTTATTTCCGGTATTCTTTTTCTGTTTGTGTAGCTTCACTTTTCTTTTGGTAGCACCTCATATTCACTCTACCTAAAGGACTTCCTATAAACATTTTTACAATACAAGTCTTCTGGGAATGAATTCATTTGTTTTTTAAAAACTTTTTTTCTTGGGAAACTATTGATTTCCATTTTAACTGGATACATGTTTTAAGTGAACAGCTTTTTTTCTCCACCAGGTCTTCTTTATGTCACTCCATTGCCTCTGACTTACAATGTTTCTGATAATCAATCTGTTATGATTCTTACCTCTATTCCTTTGTGGGTATATGGCTTTTTTTCTTGAGCTGTGTCCAAGATTATTTTTTTAATCTTTGGTTTTAGATCTGAAGTATTCGGATGTATCAGGTTTTGTTTTTATCTTTAATGGTTTTCTTGTTGATGTTCTCTCAACTTCTTGAATATGTAGTTTGATGATTCATCATTTTTGCAAATTCTTGGTCATTATCTCTGCAAAAATTTTTTCTGATGCATTTTGTATTTCTCTGTTCTGTTTCTGGGATTCCAATTATACATAAAATAGACCTTTGGTAACTTCCTCCACAGCCTTTGGATACTCTGTCCCTATCCACCACCACCACTACCACCATTTTTTTCTTTTTAAGAGTTTCATTTTAAGTAACTTCTTTTGACCTCCCTTTGGGTCTGTGGATGAGCCTTTTGGAACCATTTTTCATGACTGGCACTCTGTTTTGGTATGTGTTTGTGTTTAGCATTTCTGTGTGATTATTTTTATACCTTCCATCTTTTTGTTGAAATACCTATTGAATCTGCACAGAATGCCTACGTTCCTGTGGTTAATGCAAGCCCCTCAGTTCTCCACTAGGGAGAGTGACACATTTTAAATTCTTTGTCTATTAGTCTCCACACCTAGTTCATATCTGAATATGGTTCTACTGAATTCTTTATCTCTCACAATGGGGTTTTGTTTCTTGCTTTGTCACATGCCCCGTATTTGGGTTAAAATCTGGACATCGTGTAGGACTGTGTCTATTCCTAGAAATGGTTATGACTTCTCTGCTTCTGTGCCTTTGCATTGGTGTGGGCCAGGGATGAGTCAATCTGGTCAGGCGTTGAGCTTGACATGGGTTTGTTCTGCTATGGTTCTCCTCAACGCACCACCTCTAGAGTTAGATGAGTGAGTATTTTTCTCAATGGCCCTGTTCCACCTTCAGCTCGAGGTTTGCCTGCAGGCCTCTCCTCTCCATGCGCCTTGCCCTGGCAGTGGACTCCTGCATCTTGGTACCTGACACTTGCTGATCTTGTTTGTCTGGGGGCCATACATGATCATTGTCGTCTTGGTCCAGTCTCAGTCAGGAAGGTCTGTGTCTATTGGCCTTGGGACTCTTAAAGGTATTTCTCACTGATCTTGGCCCTTTTCCCAAAGGAGGAAATCACTGTCTTGAGTTCAGAATGATTTTCTTTCTCCTTCCCTTGGAGAGTTTTATGATTGTCGTTCAATCCCCTACCCTCACGGGTATTTGCCTGTGTCTTTTGAAGAATCTGCTGCCTTCCTCCATGAGCCTAAGACATTTTTCCATCAAGATATGGGGAGATGGGTCAAGCACTCTTTACCTTTCCTAACACAGCAGTTATTCTTTTCCCTAAGTCCCGGGCCATCAAGGTAAGCTTCTGCAGTCTCCTTTCCTGGCCTGGTCTTTTTCCTGACCACACAGTGAGATCTATAGAGAAGACCTTGTGAGAAGATGCAGATTCCCTTTGTATCTGGAAAAACATTGGTTCAATTCTCTCACTTAGGCCCAAACACGACCTTGAGCATTTCATCAAGCAGTTCAGCTGAAGTCTTCCCACGCTCTGGTAGGCAGCCCTGCCTTCTTTCCCCAACACTCCCAAGGCAACACCTCCCTCTCTGCTGGAGGCATCTGACTTTCTCCAGACTTCAAGCTAGTGGGTTCCAGGAAAGTTAGGATCATGTGCATTTTCTAGCTTCTTCCCATCACTAAGCTAGGCATGACACTCCAACTTGTTCATTGTAAACCGAACAAAATTGTTTAAAATCTTTGTAAGAATTGTCAGGGAAAAGAGAGATGATGATGGGGTAGACGCAGTAGACTGGAGAGGCCCAAAGCAGTTTTGCTAAAAAAAGTCAACTTTCCAGCTGGGTCCTAAAAGATGAGTCACGATTGTTCAAAAGAGATGGCAAAGCAGTGTGTGGAGATGGAACTGCATTTGCCAAGGCCCTGAAGCAAAAAGAGCATGACCCGTAGAACTGAAAGAAAACTAGTTTGACCTGAGCAACGCAAGCGAGGAAGAGGAGCCCTACTCACGGACAGGGCCAGACCACGCAGTACCGAACGCCATGTTGGAGCTTCCGGTCCCTATGGCAAGTGCAGTGGGAAATTTTTAGAAAGCATTAATTGTCTTGTATAAACAGAGAATCTGGAATCCTTTAAGAGAGTGGTGCTATGGGCTGAGCATCCCTAAAACAAAAATAGGAAAGTCAAAATACTCCAAAACTCAAAAGGCTTTCAACATTGGCATGATTCCACCAGCGGAAAAGTTTATACCTGAGCTTATGTGACAAATCACAGTGAAAACACAAGCATGCTAAAAATATTATAAAGAATCACCTTCCAGATATATGTATAAGGTATATATGCAACTTAAAAGGATTTCATGTTTGGATATGGGTCCATCCCCAAGACAGCTCTTTGGGTATGTGAAAATACTCTAAAATCTGAAAAGATCAGAAATTCAAAATGTTTGTGGTCCCAATCATTTTGGTTCAGGGCTACTCAACCTGTATGTAAGTGAATTTTTCTATCAGCATGAGATGGTATTTAGAAGCTCATCCCCAGTGTTGCGTATTAACTGTGTAAACTGCACTGATCCTGACCCTCTGTTTCCAGCTAGACTATCACTGTCCATGGAAACTGAATTTTCCATCTACTAGTTGATTCTGACCCAGTACATGAAGCGGTTTTCTGGTGTTGGTTCATGTTTTATTTCTGCATCTTATCAGTGTGTCCCTGTTTACTCATTAGCCCACTAAACTTCCCCTCTTCCTCTTCCCCTGCCAATTGTGAAGTCCTAATGGTCAATAGCTGAGCAGTTTCTTACACTTTAATGAAACCCTTTTTCTGTTGCTTTTAATGCTAATAACATCCCCAGAAAGAGAAAAATTATCAGACTGATGTGGTGGTTTCATTTTTATCTCAAATTACTATGCAAGCATGTGATACCCAAGTTCATCTGGCTAGCTATGAGCAGAGCAAATTAAATTACCCCAAGGAACCTAGGGAGAGGTAAGCCTGCGGCTCACCTATATTTTCCACAGATTCTTGGTACATTTTAATGCATAGAATTATGACAGAGCTATTGAATCATTTGGGGACATGTCCAGCTGGTACCTCTATGGAGCAGGGCCTTCATTTACACATGCATTTTATTGCATGTTCAGTATTGAAAACTAGCTCACATCTGTCTGGAACATGCTAGAATATGAAGTCGTCACATCTTATGTGTATATATATCTATTGTTATGCCATGTTGTTGTGAGACTTACTCTGGTGTAAAGTGCTTGCATGATGATGGACAGCCAGTAAAGGCAGCCTTCAGCATCCCAAGCCAGGAGTCTGTGACATCAACTTCTTTGCCACTGTGATGCGCAGAGCATTTACTTGCAGAACAGGTTGGTGGAGTCCCTGAGAGTCAGGGCTGACTTAGTCTTGCCCCTGCCCTCAGAGAGCTCCAAGTCTAGGAAAGAGGGTGTGAGTGTCATTTACTAAGACACAGCCAGGGCATGCTGCTGGGCACGCTGCTGGGAGGAACGGGCAAGGGCTGGTAGAGCCTGGAACGTGGATGGCTGTATCGCTGGGCCAGGAGGGGGATGACAAGGGCCTCCATGACTATTCCCCAGGGGGCATGAATTTGGTCTGGGTCTTGAAGTATAAATAGGAGTTCAAGGACAGAGTGAAGATTATCAGGCAAGTAAGTCATAGAAGGTTAGAAAGTGTGTCCTGTTCTTCAAAGTCAGCACAATGGATGGAGAAAGGACAGAGGCCGGGTAGGAGGCCGTGGGGTGGTGGGGCCTGTTTTTAGAAAGTTTTCGTGATAAGGATTTTGACCTTTGTTGAACAGTCAGTTGTGAAACTAGAAATGGTTTTAAGCCAGTGCTTTGAGCATGTCAGTAACCAGCAGTCATTCCATGGGAGAGCGTTTGGGGCAGGTACTGTGTGCTCAGTGAACAATACACATCGCTCCATTTTCCCAAAAGGCTAATGTAGCAGATTAGATACGAATGACCCGAGGCCATCGTGCCGGAGGCTGGGAGCTGAGTCTCAATGGTAAAAGCTCGGCACCTTGAGCTCTCTGATCCTGGTCCTGTGGACCTGGAAAGGTCTTTCAGGAGCAGGGGGTGGTGGGCCTCCCAGAGTGGAGGCAGGAGGTGGTGAGGCCAGTGCATGAGGCAGGCAGAGATGAAGAAGAGCAGAGTAGAGGGCAGAGGAGGCTAGGGAGGAAGTTCCTGAAAGGGAAAGTGACGAGGCTGCCGAGGAATCAAGTGCTCAGACACAGAGGCTCGCAAGGGGCCAGCCTGCCTGACCCCTCGGCCTCAGACTGCCACGGAGCAGACCATCCGCTGAGACAGCAGCCAGGAGAGGGGCCCGTGACGGGGAGTGGGCATGGCAGGTGGATGCTGAGCCCGAGAGACCTGCAGGCGGAGGGACCTGCAGGCGGAGGTGCCAGCTGCACAGTCCGGCTGTCCTGGACCAGGAGGTCAAGCTGGCGATGGTGGACTGGCCGTGAAAGTCTCAGTGGGAAGGGGAGCTGGGGGCCAGCCCTGGCTGGGCCAAACGTGTCACTCCTCCAGCTTCTGCCTCCCAGGACAGAACACTGGGGGGACCAGGGAAAGTCCCTCGATGCCCCCTCCAGGCTGGAACGTGGGTTCTCTGTCCTCAGCCCAGCAGGGAGTGACTGCTGCAGAACTAGGTCCTGGAAGCTGTCAGCGCAGGCCATGGGGAAGACGGGCATCTCCCTCTCCACCGCAGCCGCCAGGACCCTCAGCAGCGCTCTCGGCCCCGGAGCTGCAGGCTGACAAGGTCACTGTAGGAAGTCATGGTGCTGTTGGTGATTTTGGTCTAGTGAAGAAGTGAAGTCCGTGTGGGTAGCAGAGGGTAGCAATCCCAGCCAGTGCGTACACACATTTAGCAGGGGAAGGAAGACAACCTCTTTCATCAGACTCTGTGTGCCCTCGCCCTCTGGAAGGCCAGTTCTGTGGTGCTCTGCTGCCCTGGGAATCCAAAGTCACTTTGTACTTCAAATCTGCTTCCAAAGAATGACTCAGCTGCTGGTGGAGGTGGTTGGCAAGAGGCGAAGCTGGTCTTCACTTGCCCTGGGCCATACCAGGGCACAGCCAAGGCTCCACGGTGCCCAGCAGTGTGCTAATGGTTCCCAGGAACCCACAGAGCAAGCAGCACACAGCGGAGGGTGGATGAGTCCTCGGGAGGTGGGGGAAGGAAAGGGGCACTGCGGGGAATGGAGAACCAGTCTCCAAACAGTTTCACTCAACGTGCATGACAATGGAGAGACTCTGATTTTTTCTTTTGAGTTGTATCAAAACCCTAATTTCCTCAAATGTGAAGTTCCTGGATCTTCATAAATGCACTTGCTTTTGATTCCAACTGAATTAACACATCAATTGTGGAGAGGTGTTGCACTATAAAACATAAGATATATGCAGTATTATGCGCGTGTGTGTATATTTATTATCTAGAGTTTTATTGTCATCATATACAGAAAGATGGGATCATGCTGGGAAAGGAATGGACTTCGCAGGAGACAGAGCGAGGTTCTGACTATTGTTATGGTTAGCCCTGGAGAATGGAGGAGACCAGGTTCATTTTGGGCCTGGAGCCTCAGTAGCTGGGTCCCCTTGGACATGCCACTTCCTCTCTCCAAGCCTCGAGTTCCTGCAATAGACATGATAATAGTACTCGCCTCGCAAGGTCCTCCTGAGGGTAAAATGAGAAAAGGCAGGTGGAGCTCAGTAGGCCCATGGCATCAGCACGGTGTGTCGAGTTAGCTCTCTGGGGAGGACATACCAGGCGAGGAATCATAAAGAGCTCCCGGCACCTGGTAGGTGCTCAGTAAATGGCCACATTAACATGACAACTCTTGGTTTCCGCGTCTGGCTACGGGAGCCAAGTCCGGCGAGGGACAGCGAGGTTAAGAAACACACAGGACACCAAGGTTCTTCATCCAGGAGGAAGCGTGCGCGCTTTATTGCCAAATTTATATATATCCCCTTATTTATCCCCAAATTTATATATTTCCCCTTATATATCTTTTTTAACAGCTGCGGGAAATCACTCAAAAGTGAGGAGGGAAGAGTAATAACTGCGTCCTTGGGTTACCGCCACCGTCACCGTCCCCTATCAGGAGGCTCGAACAGGTCAAGATGTTCCCGAGAGACACATATGCGCCCGTGTCATGGCCTTGTGAGCTGGCCACATTGACATGCAGAACAAAGAAGTGGGGGTTGAGTCCCCAGGGGCCAGGGTGGGCCTGCTACCAGCAAGTCCCCCTCTTTTGTTTTTTGCATGTCAAAGGGAATCAAGTAGCCCCTGTCTTAGGTCGTCCACTGCCCCTGCACTGCTTACCCGTCTCTGGGGAGGCCCCCTTCCCCTGGCTTAGGTTGCAGTGCAAGCGTGGAAGTTGCCCGTCACTGGGTACTACAAGATCAGCTCTGGTCCTACGTAAATGGACACTGTTCAGTTAGGGTGTCATGGCCAGCAGGACACAACTGCGGATCCCAGTCACCATCTTTGCCAGTGGGATAGCTATGACCAGGGAGCTTTCTGAAAGTAAGGGTCTGGGATGACGGCACCAAGTCGGCAGGGTAATTAGGGACCTGGGCAAAAGCAGGCATACATAGGAGGGCACGGGTATTGGCTCCTGTCCAGTTACATCTCATCTCCGGATGGGTCGTAAGTACACCTCGTGGGTGGAGTCGTCCATCTCCAGGCGTTGGTAGTGAACCTGTATTGGCTTGGAGGTTAAAATGGTAATCTGGTCCTTAATGAATTGATTTATCCTATTTGTAACACAAGGTCCCAAGGTTGCAATCAAAAGAAGACCCAGTGAGGACCCCAGGAGGGGAAGAAGGTAGGGCAGGAACCCATTCATCCCAGTCCAAAGAGGGTTCTCTTCTCCTTTTCTCTAGGTCTTCCTGAAGCTGTTTGATTTTAGTGCGAACTATGCCCGATTTATTGGCATAGAAGCAGCACCTTTCTCCTAAGGCTAAACAGATTCCCCCCGATTGGCAGTCAGTAAGTCTAGGCCTCGCCTATTTTGGAGGACCACTTCTGCAAAAGAGTCAATTTGGTCTTGTAGGTCCCTAATAGTGTCAGATAGGGTCTGCACATCATCTATAAGCTGCTGAGATAGACGGCGATAAGAATGTATCGCTGTACCCAGTCCAGCTGTGCCTGTGCCCACAGCAGCCGCTATCCCCAGTGTGGCGAGTAAAGGTAGAGCCTGTGTAGCTCGCCTGTGTCTTCTCACTAGAGTGTCTAGGCTGGGGATGGGCAGGGGCTCATCCCCAGGGACAATGGTGATGTCAGGGAGGAGCAGGGTGAGAACACAGACACCTGTCCAATTTGCAGGGAGTTGAGGGAAGGCAGAATTTCCCCCACACATAAAAACAGTTCCATTAGGGGGACAGAGGGCTGGAGTGGGTGAAGAATAATTCTTCACCGTTGAGCAGTTCCCATAGGAGGTCACTCCAACATCCACATCGTAGGTATTGTTTTGCATCATACCCAGAAGGTATATTGTAAAGACACCCATGGGCTGGACCTTGAAAGGCAATCCGGGCTGGCAAGTACCATTACTATGCATGGTGACATTAATAGGGACCGCCTCTGTTGTCATGCAGAGCCAGCAATCATTACCAAGTGTGGGATTGGAGTCATTAAGCAAGGAAAAGGTGGTCCTTAAGATATCTAACGTGTTAGCATCCAGATCCCGGAGCTGTGACTTAGGCAGCACCAAGGGGTGGTATACGAGCTCAGGGATCTGCGGTTTCAAAAGCTTGATAACTTGAAGATGTTTAACAGAATCAGTAGGTCCCCCCCCCATCAGAGATCCCTGTAGGGGCTGCAGTGGGCCAACAGGAGGACTTACCAACCTCACTTTGGCACCCAGCCAACCGGAGTTTAGATTTAACTCCCCCTTGGCCAAAAAGAAACGGAGTAAAGTGATAGCTTACCCCCACTCCCTTCTCTGACCGAGTCTTGGACAATTTGGCCTCAAAATGCTGTTGTCCCTTGTATACACAAATCGAGGCCGTCTCATAGCAGGAGACATGAACTGCTGAAGTAAAAGTACAAGTTGTGGAGCAGTTACTGAGGGTTTTTTTGGGACCAGAGGGGTTAATCTTTGGTTTGTTCATGCATATCTACTTAGGATGGTGAAATCCCCCAATTTGTTGGTGAACTTCAGCCCGGAGGTAGGCTACCCTGGTTACACAATTGGCGGTCTGGATCCAGCTACTGGGGGCCTGATTCCAATTCCCCAAATCCCAAATTTAGATAGTTTCAGAATTTTGCACTTAGCATGTAAAAAGGGGGGGCTTAGAAGTTCACAGTCTGCAGAAGTTCACAAAAGGCAGTTTTTTGGTTTTTTTTTTTTTTTTTGCTTATACTTTGGAACAATTTCTGAAAACCTTAGAATCTATAAACAAATTATTATACTTTGATAAGAAATATCAATGAAAATATAGTTAAAACCCTTAGATATTTTGTAGAAATAATTATAATTATTTATCATCTTATGAGTTTAAACAGTAACTTTGAGAATTAGAAACTACTTGATTGTATTTTCACTTAAAAGCAAATTTATAGTAAACACATTTATCTCAAATATCTGTAACTGAAAAGGCAGAGTATCTGATAAATGTAAATATAAAACATAAATTATGGGTTTTCTGTTGAGAAAGACAATTAGGCAAATATATATTAACTAATCAATTAGGCATGTGCTAATTAATTTATAGATTAACAAATATAGGTTATCTAAATATCTAAAAAATATATATATTAAGAATAAGAACTTAACTTATAATTGTATTAACTTTATGTAACCACGTGGTCTTAAAATATTTGGATCCATTCTAATTTATTTTTAACTAGGAGTGCACTCTTCTACGTGACGTCACTTGATATAACTGAAATAAGATCCTTGAGTATACATTTTTACTTTTATAGTTAGCAATGAGAATAAGGATTTTTTGGTCATCACAGGAACTTTGCCGGCTTGTTCCTGTGGCAAGCAAATGCATCCTCATAACCTCCAAAATTAAAAGTAAAATATAAAGAAGCATATTTGATATCTCTCATCAATAGAACATTATTTAGTAACACAACTATAGAGAAAAGTCAGGTTATTTAACTTAGAACTAACTTAAATTTAGGACTGTAACATAGAAACCTGGGGAATTAAATTTTGTCTGAAAAAGATATCTTTCGTTAGCATTTACAGGTAGGCATTTTTAAAAATACAGGCTCTGAGCAGCTCCGGTAGAAATGTGAAACACAGTAGTACAGGTTAGTGGCTGGAAGGCAGGACTAGAAGTCCTGTCTGAGTGACTGTGGAAGAACCAATTGGAAGCCCGTAAAAGTGTGGGAGGTGGGACCAGGAAGCCGCTCTTCCAGCCAGGCACCCCATGGTTATCATGGTGATGCAAACAACATGGAGTCCGCTGCCCATTTTCGGGGCAAAAGTTCCCCAAATTTTCCTAGCCGATTGCATTTTGTTTGATTTTGTCTGCATTTTCCCCCACCTGGTCAAGATCTTACTGCGGTAGCAGCTTGTTCTGTCTCTGCGACCTGCGGTTGCAGCTCGTGTACATCCTGCACTTCCTGGCGTTCCCCTGGGGAGTCTACAGATAGAAAGGGGTTGGTCCGTGGGAGGTGACGAAGTCGCCCACTCCCCGGGGCACCATTCCATCCCTGAATTGCCCCGTACACCTTGGCTTCCGGGGCCCGGGGCGGGCCCCTGTTCCTGTTTCCCGGCTGCTGTGGCTATCTGAGCATAGACCCCAGGATCATAATTAATTTGCTGATTTATGATAGCATATTGTCCCGAACCTGTTAATATTTCGAGGTTACGCCGTGGGAAGCCGGCGTCCTGATTGACTCGGGCTAGCTCGCGACACCTCTCTTGATTTTCACTTTTCCACAACAAAAAATCCCCTCCGGACAACACAGCCCTGCAAAGCTGTTGCCAATCACTAAGGTGTCAGTTGATTGGCAGAGAAAGACTCGAAGAGAGTCAACGTAAAGGGAGCATGGGGTCCATAATTAGTAACTGCCTCCTTTAGTTGTTTAATATCCTTAAAGGCTAAAGGAACATGCGCTCTGGCCGGTTGTCCATTGGCACCCAAGTTTTCAATCACCGGAAAAGTTTGGACTGTCTTAGGCTGCCACTGAACACCCCCGCACCTTCTGGGGCTGCCCTTGTCCCAATCGGGATTATAAGGAGGGAGCGCAACAGTGATCGGGGCCATAGGTGCTTTCAATCTTGACTTCCTCAATCGACCCTCCAGTTCCTCTATCTCCCTTTCCAGCTCCTCCTCCTCGGAGAGAGAGAGAGAGAGAATTAAGATCCTCATCACCCTTTTCTGAAGCAGGGACCTGAAGGCGCCTCTGTGCTTTACCATTTAGGTCTTCCGAGGGACCTTCGTCCTTTAAAGACGCAGCCATCTGCTCTTCCTGAACCTCACTGAGGGCTTGCTCGCACTCGGCAAGTTGTTCCTTAATCTTTACTTTGTCAGTTAAAAGAGCATCCTTAACCAATCTCCATAGAGAGAAAGTAGCAATCGGGCTCTATCCGGACCCTGGTCTCTCAACAACTTTTGGAGATCCTGCTTCACCAAATCCCAATCACTGTTATTGAGAAAGCCTCCTGTCAGAAACCAAGGACAAGCCTGGGCTATAGTTTCAACGAATTCGGTTGCTGTCTTGGTTTTTATTCCTGTTCCTTGTTTGCTTAACAGTTCTTTAACTTCGTTGGCCAGACGAAGCTTCGCTGTTGAGTTACCCATGGTACGTACCCTGTCTCTTTAAATTATCTTTAAACCAATCCTCCCCCTTCTTCCTTAGAAGGTGAGCCCCATCCGCTTACCCCTGCTTTCCGGATCTCGGTGGGACCTCCAGATGCTGTGTCTGGCTATGGGAGCCGAGTCCGGCAAGGGACAGCGAGGTTAAGAAATACACAGGACACCAAGGTTCTTCATCCAGAAGGAAGCGTGCGCGCTCTATTGCCAAATTTGTTCCCCTTATATATCTTTTTTAACAGCTGCGGGAAATCACTCAAAAGTGAGGAGGGAAGAGTAATAACTGCGTCCTTGGGTTACCGCCACCGTCACCGTCCCCTATCAGGAGGCTCGAACAGGTCAAGATGTTCCAGAGAGACACATATGCTCGAGGCAGATAAACAGGAAACCGCAAGCCCGCGTCACGGCCTTGTGAGCTGGCCACATTGACACGCAGAACAAAGAAGTGGGGGTTGAGTCCCCAGGGGCCAGGGCGGGCCTGCTACCAGCACTTGGTGTTGTAATAAAGCTGCTTCTCGTTCTCATAGTAACAAGGGAACCACTGTCTGGAGCCTGAGTTTTGAGTTATAAGAATGACATTCCTGTCCAGCTCTTCCACTCACTATCTCCATGGCCTGAACCTGCCCCTGGGCCTCATCTGGCCTGCGTTGCTTCAAGGATGGGATGGCTTACTGTATGTAGGTAGAGCTCTTTGTGTCTACAAAGCTCCACACAAATGCTGTGCACAGGTGGTGATGTTTGCAGTTGCATTTCCAGGAGCTGACAGACTTGCTCGGGGCTGTTCCTTTGATGGGGCATTGGAAGAAATTTCAGCTGGTGTTTTCCTAGATGACCTGGAGGAGTTCCATCCACCCGTAATCTCAGCAGGCCTGTGCAGACGTTGAACCTGGACAGCCTTGCTGGGTGTGGGCACAGCCTACTCAGAGGATCTGCTCACTGTGTCACTAGTGTTCTCCTGCCCCAAGAGTCCTTCACAGTGTTGGCCCAGAGCGTATGGCTCCCTCCTCAGAGGGACAAGTGACAGCTGGCTCAGACTCCATGGGAAGGTGGATGAATTCTTGCTAAGCTCCTACAACAGGCTCCTGCACATGGCTGCTGCTCCTTCAAGATTAGCTTATTTATAAACTGTGTGTAAAGAGGTTGGAACAGGGCTTGGCCTGAGGGGAGGGCTGTATGGATGCTTGTGGTTTCTGTCATGATTGTGGATCTTTTTAATCAGTCAACAGCTTTCCCTGTATGTCCTCATGCCAGGAGAGGCATGGAGGGCCAGGGAGAACACAAGTCCCCTGTCCTCAAGGAGCTTTGAGCCCAGAGAGAAAGCAGACCAGTAAGCCAAACGCAGAAGGAGGTGGAGAGAGTGTGGGGACAAAGAGGAAGCCCCCAGGTGGCCCAGGGATGAGGAGACAATAATAGCACAGTGCTCCATCCTGAGGGTCCACGCATGTGTGAAGAGCCTTGTCTGAACAGGTCAGTTCTTGGAGAATGTGGCCCTGGAGCTACGTCTTTAATGACAGGGCCTGGTGAATTAGGGAAGTGAGAGATGGACGGAGAGAGATGAGGTGTTCCAGTAGCAGCCCAGAGCTGAGCAAGTGGAGCCAGCATGGCATGGGCCATCACAGTGGCATAATACACCTGTCCCCCTGCCATGGTTTTCTTTCCACAGCCTCAAGTGCCCAAGATCAGCTGTGGTCCAATAACACTAAAGGAAGAATTCCAGAATAAAGCAGTTTATAAATTTTAAATTGTGCTGTTCTGAGTAGTGTGATAAAATATGCTGTCCGGACCAGGCTGTGAATCATGCCTCTGTCCAGTGTATCTGTATTATATAGCTTACCCTCCCATTAGTCACTATGTTATCAGATCAACAGTAACAGTATCACAGTGTAACTCTTACTTGGTAGCCGAAAGCTACATTGCAATGCCTGCCACTCACTACATCTCATCAGGTGGCTCATGTATATCACACATGAAGAAGTACAAGCCAGGAATAGTGGTGTGTGCCTGGAATCCCAATGACTGAAGAGGCTGAGGCAAGAAGATTGACAGCTGGAGGCACTCCTGAGTAACTTATCAAGACCCTTCTCAAAAGTAAAAAAAAAATAAAATAAAAAGGGCAGGGAATGTAGCTTAGTGATAAAGTACCTCAGGTTCAATCCCCTGTATTGAAGAAGAGGAGAGGGGAGGAGAATATGGAGGAGAAGAGGAAATACAGAAGAAGAAGATATTCTCAGAGAGAAGGAGATGGCACTCCCATGACTTTTATGACAGTATATCGTGTTATTAGGAGTGCTCTCTTGTACTCTTATTCACTATTGTTAATCTTTCCTGGAATGAACAGCCGCATCACCTGCAGCATTAATGCAAACTCCTGAACCTGGAGTCACCCCTAGAGGGAGTAAGAGGGTAGCTAGGGCAATTTGCTCTTCCTCCTAAGCCAGGAGCCAACTCTAACAAGGAGGGGACACAGCTCAGAGGTTCCAGAGGACCCGTCACCTCTGCCACACAGACATTACAAGAGCCTGAGAGCTGCATTTACTTCTGAGACAAACATGGACAAGCTGGACCAGCTCTGTGGCATAAGGGTAAAAGAGCTAGTAACATGCATTTATTAAACACCTACTGTGTACTGGCTGAGTAACAAGCTTGGGAGGGAGGAATAGAAAGCAGAGAATGTATCAGACATTGATCCCCTCCTGGTGGTCCCTGGTGCAGGGGAAGGATTTGTTCTCTGAAGCCCAGAGACACTCATTGCAGCTCTGCTGAGCTTCTAGGTGACCTTGGCAAGTTCCTTGCCTTTAAACAACAGGACTTATTTTCTCACAGTTCTGGAAGCCAGAAGTCTGATACCAAGGCACTAGCAGAGACACACTCCTCCAGGAGTCCCCAGGGAAGGAGCCCCTACCTCTTCCAGCCCCTGGCCACTCCAGGTGTCCTTGGCTGGTGGCCGTATCACTCTGGACTCTGCACAGAGTTATCTCCTCAGTGCCCCAAACCCCACTCCCCTTTGTCTTTTATTACATCAATCATTTTGTTTAGAGCCCAACCTAAATCCAGGGTCCTTTGTTTTTCCCTAAGATATTTAACTTAATTACATCTGAAAAGACTCTATTCCAAATACAGTCCCATTCACAGGTACAGGGCATTGGGGCTTGGACATGTCTTTTCAGGGTGCTGCCTCCACACCCCCCCTTGTGCCTCAGCTTCCTCATCTGAAGATGGAGCTCATGTGGCCCCCGTCCCCCTGGCAGCTGGGAGGGTAGGCAGGCATGTGCACTGACCCCCAACACAGCACCTACCACCACTCACCCATCTGTGAAAGGCTGCTGTCCGTACACAGCTTGTGCCCGTCATTCCAACTCTAAATTTGGACCTGGCCCTCGAGGCTAAGCACTATGACTCTAGGCCACCAAAGCGGTCATTTTGATGGCATAAGAGTTATGACATAAGTGTTGTTTCTGTTCAATCACCAGCCCCAAGCGCTGCGGGAGGAGGGGGTTTGTCACTTGATTGGTCATGATAGCTGGGAGGATCAGTCACCTGCAGTTTCTACCTTGAATTCCTCAGGGCTGTCCTGTTCAGGGCTGTCCTGCTGTCCAGCAGCTGTCCAGATGTGGGGATTCATAGGCTCCTCCTCTCCCAGAGCCCTCGGGACAGAGGGAAGGGGGACAAGTGTGTGGCTTGTGGTTCAGGGTGGGACGTCCCTGTGGGCTCAAGCTCAGCTTCTGGCTAGATCCTGGGATCCAGGTGGGACGTGGGCTAACACAGCCTGGGCCCAGCACGTGTTGAGAAACCAGTAAAGATGTTCTCTCAGATGCTTCGGGAACAGGTCAGCTTGTTGAGTTTGGAGTCAGGCTGAACTGGGGGTCACAGGAAGGGACCCACAAAAAGATGCTGAAAATGCAAACCCTCAGGGTCCAGAGGAGGCTGAGGAGGACGGAGTTCAGGACAGTCCCACTTTCTGGTCTGGGTGACTGTGCAGGTGGTGGGGCGGCTAAGGAAGAGCAGAGCAGCAGCTCAACCCTCATCCTGCCTGCTGTTTACAGAGTACTTGTGGGCCGGGCATCCTGCTGAGCAACAGGCTTGTGTTAGCCTAGTTAATCCTCCTGACAGTCAATGAATAAACCACTGCTATTAACGCACAGGGAGTTCAGGTAGCTTGTTGAACCCTGCTCCAGTCAGCCGCCTGTCTGCCTGTTTCCCACAGGCGTTTGTCAAGATCAAATAACCTAAGGGGACATTTCCTCAAGCTCCGGATTTTGCCATTCTCCCTCCAGGCCCAGAGCATGTTTTAAGCTGAAAGAGCCTAGACGTGGGCCTAATTCAACTGGGACACGGCGGAGACCAGAGCGCTTGCCAGCTCTGTGCAGCTGGGCTCAGGGTCCCTCTTGGAATCTGTCTGTGTAGGGTGGCAGACGCTGGCGCATCCTGGATGCTGTTGGAGAAGGGAAAGGAGCACCACATGAAATGGAAAACCAACAGAGAGTCTCGACAGGGCCTCTGGTCAGACCATCTGGGGTGCTGGGTGTATGGTCTCTGCTCAGCAAAGACTTGAAGAATGGGACACAGAGATGGAAGCCAGCCTCAGGGTCATTGCAAAAGCCACAGACAGACTTGTCCGAAGAGAAGGGGCCCCAGAGCTGGATTCCAGTGGGGAGGGTCGGCCTGTTCTTTTCTGAAATTTCCTCCTCCCCTTTTCTGCTCCCCTGTTGTGTGCTCCTCCTAGTGTTGATCCGTGCCCCTCCGTCCATGTGTCTGTTTTAGTTATTTTATTGGATCCCTTGCACAAGGAGGGGAGCGTCTGTCTGATTGTGTCTTGTGTCCACAAGTGCTTCTGTCAAGCAGGAAGTTGACCTCATCAGAAGTCCTCTCCACGCGCCTTTGACCTGGCCCTGCCCCCACCTCCTCCTCGCCATCGTGCCTGGGCTGCCCAGGCCCTTCTGCACCTCCCCACCAGCCGCCCTGTTCTTTCTCGCCTGCCCCCATGCCTAGTACCAGCCTGGAAATGAAGTCCAGATGGCTACAAGCACAACCCGTGTGGCTCCCTGGGACAGACTTTGTCTTCTCTGGAAACTGAAACATGGAACTATGGGCAGGAACTCCCAGGACAGTCAGCCGCCATGCCCTGAAGGATAGGGGCCCACCTCTGTCCCTCTTCCCATCCTCACTGTGTTTTCTATTGTGAAATTCATAGAACACAGAATCAACCACCTTCAAGTGGACGTTCAGTGGCATGCAGTCGGCCCCAGTGCTGTGCAGCATCATCTCCATCTAGTTCCAAATAGGATCACACCCAGAGGGAATCCAGAACCCTAAGGTGGCTGCTTCCACCCTGTCCCCTGCCCCAGCCCTTGGCACCCCGCCATCTGCCTTCCGGTGCACTCCCCTGTGTCCAGAGAGCACCTCTCCTGAGGCAGCTCCAGGCACAAAGAGCTCTAAGAATCCAGGGGGGACACCTGGCCAGGGAGCTGGGCAGAAGGCTCAGCTTTTCCCTCTTCGCTGCTGGTCTTGCCCACCCTATTCATCAACCCACCCCCTCACTGCACCCACCTACTGTGGCCATGTGAACCGCCCTTCCAGCAGGGGCATCTAGGGCTCCTGTTTGCCTTCTGCCCAGATGGCCACTCTTTCCTGGGATGCTGCACCTTGCCCTGGAGCCTGCTCCTGGCTGACCGAGGGCGGGAACCGCCATGAGAGAGGATCCTGGCTGCACCTCCTGAGACGCTGGGTTCTTTCCCCGCATCCCCTCCAGGGTCGTGGTCACCAACTCTAACGTGCCATGTGTTCTCTTTGTCTTGTCTTTGGCAGCCCCCGAAGTCTTCCAGGTGTACGTGGACGGAGGCCCCGGGTACTCGTACCCTGTCGACTGGTGGTCCCTGGGCGTCACGGCCTACGAGCTGCTGCGGGGCTGGGTGAGATGCGTGGGGACAGGAGGGACCGTGGAGCGGGACTGAGGTTCTCATGTGGGCTGGGTGGATCGTGGGCTTCTGTCCCCACAGCTTGTGTGTCACTGGAGGGCCCTGAGCATGAGAAGGGCCCTCTGCGGGCTCCTGGTCCAGCCCTGACTTCTGCTGCTGGTTAACACCAGGTCAGAAGCCCTGCGGCTTCCAGCTCCCCTCTGATCACACCCGAAATCCCTGAGCCTGGTTTCCTGGCTCCACCAAGGCCCTTTCAGGGTAGAGACTGTGCTGTAGAGCTGGGCTGGGGTGTTCGGTACACATTTTAATTTTAGTTCATTTGCATTTAATAGCTGAGACGAGTAACAGAGCTACTTGACAACCAACTAATCACCCACATTTTATTTTTTATTTTTTATTCTAATTTGTTATATATGACAGCAGAATGAATTATAGTTCATATTACACACATAGAGCACAATTTTTCCTATCTGGTTGTATACAAAGTATGTTCACACCATTCGTGTCTTCACACGTGTACTTAGGTAGTAAATGTCCATCTCATTCCACCGTCTTTCCTACCCCTTCCCCCTCCCTCTGCCTCCCTCCCCTTTGCCCTATCTAGAGTTCCTCCATTCCTCCCATGCTCCCCCGAAATTGCCATTATGAGTCAAGATCCTCATATCAAAGAAAACATTCAGCCTTTGGTTTTTTGGGATTGGCTTGCTTCACTTACCATTATCTTCTCTAACTCCATCCATTTACCTGCAAATGCCATGATTTTATTCTCTTTTAATGCTGAGTGATATTCTACTGTGTATATATACCAAAATTCCCCTATCCATTCATCTACTGAAGAGCATCTGGGTTGGTTTCATAATTTAGCTATTGTGAATTGTGCTGCTATAAACATTGATGTGGCTGTGTCCCTGTAGTATGCCATTTTTAAGTCCTTTGAGTATAAACCAAGGAGAGGGACAGCTGGGTCAAATGGTGGTTCCATTCCCACTTTTCCAAGGAATCTCCATACTGCTTTCCATATTGGCTGCACCAATTTGCAGTCCCACCAGCAATGTATGAGTGTACCTTTTCCCCACATCCTCGCCAACACTTATTGTAGTGTTCTTAATAGCTGCCATTCTGACTGGAGTGAGATGAAATCTTAGTTTTGATTTGCATTTCTCTAATTACAAGAGATGTTGAACATTTTTTCAGATATTTACTGATTGTTTATAAATCATCTTCTAAGGAGTGTTCAGGACCTTGGCCCATTTATTGATTGGGTATTTGTGGGTTTTTTGGTGTTTAGCTTTTTGCGTTCTTTAAATACCCTAGAGATTAGTGCTCTATCTGATGTGCAGGTGGTAAAAATTTGCTCCCAAGATGTAGGCTCTCTATTCACATCACTGATTGTTTCTTTTGCTGAGAAGAAACTTTTTAGTTTGAATCCATCCCATGTATTGATTCTTCATTTTAATTCTTGTGCTATAGGAGTCTTATTAAGGAAGTTGGGGCCTAATCCCACATGATGGAGATTGGGGCCTACTGTTTCTTCTAATAGGTGCAGGGTCTCTGGTTTAATTCCTAGTCCTCGATCCACTTTGAGTTGAGTTTTGTACATGAACTAATCACCCATATTTTCATTCATGAAGAAAGCATTATGAATAAGACTACTTTCAAGGCCTGTCTTCCCAGAACAAGTATTGTTTGAAAATAAGGCCACCTCACCCCTCAGGACCACAGTTTTCTCCACTGTATGGTGGGGACACCAACCTTCAGTCCTCTCTGGAGCAGCGGTCAGAGGGTCTGTGCACTGCTCGTGGGAGACCAGGCCTGGGTCTGACTGGAGCTCAGAGCTCCTGCCACCGGTTGCGGCCGTGACCTGCTCTCACAGCTGTTTGCAGCCTGTTGGCGGAAGGTGCCCCGGGGGCCAGGCAGGGTCATTCATGGTGGGCGTCCCCACAGGCAGTGGTAATGGTGTGAATGAATGATGGTTGCCATCTGTGGGCCGTGAACATTCCAGGAGGACAAATATTAGTCATCATCCTCTAGTTCAGGCCACTATTTTCTGCTCTTGATCTCAGTTATTTTCCCTAAATTCCTCAAAAACAAGATTACAGTACGCGCGGCGTTTTTAGAATGCAAAAAAAAAAAAGAAAGAAATGTGAATTTCTTCCTTTTCTCCAGCACTGAATAAAGAATTAACAGCCCACAATCTTACTTGCTTCTGGTTGGATCATTTGGTTCTGTGGATAGACGTGCTCAGAGGAGGACATGAGGTTCCAGACACTGTGGACCAGAGCCCGCGGGCGTCTGCCAGTGGTTGCTAGTCATACATCACCCACCACACAAGGGACCTTGGCCAGAGCTGCCCTCGCTGGCTGGACGCCCACCAGCAGAAAGGACCAGAACAGTCAAAGATGAGGCTTGGCGAGAAGCCCCGGGGATGGAGGGAATCTTGCTGCTTCAAAATAATGGCTTCATTTTTCATTCTCCTGGGAGTTCTGCTCAGAGATCCAGATGTCAGTTTCAACAGAAGAGGACGAAGCACATGGTCAGCCCGGGGCCTTTGGCATGGGCACAGGGTAACTGAATGAAAGGACACCTGCTATGGACAGTGCAAACCTTGGTCCCGGATACTTATGACTGGACCAAACGTCTCCCCAGAAGGCAATGGGCCTGTGCAAAGGGCTACTCTGCACTCACTCTGGAACAATTGCTGCAGTCAAAAGCTCCACTGAGAAGCCCTCGCATTTGCTGGTGCCCAGTGTGAATCTAAAGTCCCCCCCCCCCGCCCCCGACCCACCCAGGAACGTCTCGCCTCTAGAAGATGAAGAAGTCAGAGGGAATTTCCCTGCCCGTGATCTAGGATTTCAGAGCTGGAGTGCTCCGGAAATGTCGGCTAGGAAAGGGGTGCTATTGATATGGACTGTCGGACGTGGCCTGGGAGTGCTACGGTCCTGCCCAGGAAACAGCCCTGTCTCCCACGAGGAGCCAGGGAGCGGGCAGGGTGTGAGGCTCGGGTGGGCACAGGTGGGGCTTACAGACTGCCCAGGAGGCAGGGGCAGGATCCAGCTTCCTAGAGCCAAAGGGGACGCTCAGTTCCTTTCCCCACAGGCCTGTGGAGCCAGGGAAAGACCCAGCCAGGCCACCTGGAGAGCAGGCTCCCCGTCACCCTGGGTCACCAATCAGCCCTCTAATGCAACCAGCGTAGGGAGAGATGTCAGGAGATGTGGGAACACATACAGGACACCAGTGGCCATTCACAAAGAATTCAGTGGCAACAGGCTGGCAGGGAGCACTTCTGTCCCTCAGGGAGCACTTCTGTCCCTCAGGGTGCTTCACCAACCCGCACCTCCTCTCCCTCACGGTGTTCTCTCCAGGGGCAGCTGGCTGGACAAGTGTCCTCTCCACAGGGCCCTCAGTCCTGCGCCTGTCCCCACTCAGAGGGGGCATTTGTATGTCAGGTGCAGAAGCGGTGACGTCATCAGCATGGGCCAGCGCAGTTTGCTGGTCTGACCAGCCTCCCAAGGAGCAGCTGTCTTGTCACACACAGGAAAGTCAATTTCTAGAGATGGCACTAGCATGCCCTCATCCCTGTGTGCATGAGAAAACAGGGTCATTCAAGATGAAGTGTGTCTGGACCTTGTTCTCATTGTTCCCTTAACTTGGCTAGGTGGGGGGGAGCAGTAGGGGCATTCAGAGACGTGGTGTTTCTCTGCCCCCTTTTCTTTGGGGATGATATTCTGTGGTGCCAGGTCTTCCTTTTTGCTTGCCCACTGACCACCTCCCTCACCTGTGTTGCCTTTGCCTTTGACCTTAGCGCTTATCTTGGGGACTCCTAGGGCACAGGCAGATGGAGAAACTGGGCATGAGCAGAGGCAGTGACTAGAGGAGACTCTGGAGCTCCCCCTAGAGGTTGGGGTGCAGAACTGAGAACCGCCAGGAGCACACCTGGTGGGCGGCTCCACCTGAGGGAGGGTCGAGGTGGCCCTTGGGTTGGGCACTGACTGTCCCTTACTTAGTAAGGCTCACAGCTACTTTCCCTGAATCAGGAGTCCGGGAGGCAAAGGCCTCTGCCCTCCTTCCACAGGAAAGTAGGACTTCTGGAATCCTTCAGGGACTTCCCGCTGTGTTTCCTGGACTCCAGGGCCCGGCAGAGGTGGCTGGAGGGCTCCAGGGGGAAAGTGTGCGTCAGGCTTTGGAGATTTAAAGTGCCTGACCAACTCTTCTTGTTCTGTAGTGGAATTCTGGGGCAAGAGCATTCAATTAGATGGTCTCCAAAGCCCAGCTCGGCTCTAGCAGGTAAAATAATAGGTCTCTGGCAATTCTTTTCCTCTTTATTCCCTCTCTGTCTTCTAAATTGACATTTTTTTTTTTGTAAACTGAGTTTCTTGGAATAGAGACACCTGCACTCCATAATGAGTAGATCCAGTGTCCTGCTTTTAAAATCGCTTTACCAGCAGTGCACACAATTACTTTACTGTATAAATACCAACTGGCTTTCTGGGTCAACGTGTCCCCAGGCCAGTGAGTGAGAACTAAGCATCAGGAGAACTCTTCTCCAGCAGACAGAATATTAATCTGAGTATTTCCCGGTATTCTTGTCAGAGGACCTGGTTCCCTACACCCACTCAGACAGGCGCGGGCCAAACCTCAGCCTAAAGTCTTGGCTGTCTCCATCGCAGGCCTCTGTGCTTCTGAAAGCACTGACAGGTGGGCCTGCAGGTGTGCTGTGGTCCTGCTCGTCATGGTTGGGATCCGTCTGGTTCCCTCTAGAAGTGGAGGGAATTGCAGGGTGACAGAGAGGGCAGCTCCCTTGCAGGTGGGTGGGGCAGCAGGATTGAGCAGTGCCTGGAGCAGGCCAGAAGGAAACAGAGACGACGTGGCAACCACAAGAGGCTTCTCATTTGTTTTGGGGGGTTCTCTCCCTGGGTGCTTGGATTTGCAGCTGGGGGTCGGGGCGCTACAGGTAGAGCAGGAAGAGGGAATCATCTGAGCCCTGGAAAGCTCTTTACATCTCTGAACCTCAATCCTCGAAATGGAGTTGGAGGTGAGACTACGTGGTCTCCAGGGTCCTCGTGCTCTCAGCAGCTGGGTTCCCAGGGTGGCTGGCACAGGGTGGGTGATAGTTTATTGAGAAGAAAAAGGTGAGAAGTGACGCTGAGCCGCCCAGAAGCCCAACTCCCAGCCCTTGGCCCAGGTCCAGGTGGTGGTCCCGAGCTCTACACTTTCACCCCCTGGACTTAGAAGCACCCCCTGCCCCTGCACTTACAGGAGCCCCCAGGCTCCTCGCAGCCCTCCGTCCACACCAGATGGCTCTGCTGCCTGTCTGTCGTGCACCAGCACCGTCACCACCCCACTACCCACCCCAGCAGTCCCAGCAGGATGGGCCCGTCCGCACACAGCACAGGAGGGAGGGAGAGTCAGACCCCTCCGTCAGAACTCGCTGGAGGAGGGTGGGAGTCTCATTTGCTTTTGTGGCTGCAGAACAAAGCTGCACAGCCTAGGGATTAGCCAACAGGCCTTCCTCACCTCACAGCTTTGGAGGCTGGATGCCCAAGGCCAAGGTGCTGGCAGAGCCGGCTCCTCCTGCAGGCCGTGAGGGCAGGGTGTGTTCCGGGCCTTTCTCCTGGGATTGTGGACAGCTGTCTCCTCCCTCTTCTTTTCCCTGTGTGCCCCTCTCTTAGCGCCCCAGTTTCCCTTTTAAGGGCACTAGTGGTACTGGGTCAGGGCCCACTCTAATGACCCCATGTCAACTGGATCTTCACACAAGGTTGTACTCTGAGGTCTTGGAGGCTCGAACTTCAAACCCTAAGATTTCTTTGGGGGGGGGGGTAACAATTCCACTTAGAACAGCAGTGCTTGTGGCCATGCCTCAGTGGGTCACCTGCCTGGGCTCTAAGCTCAGTGCCCAGCTCTGAGAAGTGGAGCCCCTGATTTGTGTTCTGTCAAATAGCCACACTCATGGTCACTAACTCAGGAGAATACAGAGTGTTGGTCGCACGAACAGAGCTACCTTCTCTGTCACCCTGCAATTCCCTTCACTTCTAGAGGGAACCAGACCGATCCCAACCATGATGAGCACCCTCACTTGAGGTGGCTTTTGCTCTTTCTGATGTGGTCATCATTTGCTGGTGAGGGACACCCCGTCCTGCAAGTGCAGCAGCAGGCGGCCCCTGCAGATGGGAACAGGCCACTGAAAGCAAGGACATATTTGAAGAAGGTTAGTGTGTCGAGTTCACCAGCCGTCAAGAGAGTCCACGGGTTTAGGATTTGCTCTGAGTGTTATGGAACAGAATGGACAGCTCCCGGTCAACCACCAGCCCTGTGGAATTGAAGCCCCGGCGGCTGGAGCAGGTGACTGTGTGCCCTCAGATCCCAGGTGCTGCCTGGCTCATGGCCAGTGGCCCCTCACCTCCTGTGGATGGTCTGATGCAGCACCCTCGCCCTCATGCTCCAGGACCCTGCTCAATGGCAGACGTGACTCAGGGCTCCAAAAACAGGGAAGACCATAATAGACGCCCCCCCCCCCCCCACTTCAAGGAGCCCTCAGCTTCCTGGAGGAGCTAGCGGTCATTTTACCACCAGTAGGAATGCAGCAATTCCACCCTAGACATCCAGGTCCACATGGATTAATTAGAACTCACTCCGCAAAACGTCTCCAGGACCAGCTTGGTCCTGCACCAGCCTTTGCTTCTCTAGCCCTGAGTCACTCACAGTGCAGACCTGGAACCAGGTGGACCACAAAGCCATGGGGAGGGCAAAGGGGCTCTGCGAGAGCCGTCCTTCAGGGCAGGGAGGGGACTCATGCTCCGGCAGCTGCGTCTCCATGGTCACGGCCGAGAAAAGCTTCCCAAGCTAAGCCAGACACTGCTGGTGGCCCGGCTTGGAAAGCAGGTGGCATCATGGTACACCTTGCACAGAGAGCAGAGCTTGTACTTCCTCACATGGGAGAGGATGGCAGGTCACTGTCAGTGGAAGAAGTCCAGCCTCCTCCACCCCTAAGCCAACCAGACCCAAAGAATGACCGTTTCCCACTCAACCAGGACATAAAGCTGGTGACTGGGGTCCACCAGTGGGTGGGAGCTGTGACTGGAGGTGTCCCTGGGTGCCAGGTGGGTGGTGGGAGTCCACACAGGAGCCCATGACCAGAGCAGGCTCTATGGCCAGGCTGCCAGGTGTGAGTTCTGCACCTGACACTTATGGGCTAGGTGACCTCAGAGAGTCACTGACCTACTGTAGCCACAACAGCACCACCCACCTGCTGGGTTCCAACACTGCCCCCTGGGCCTGGTTGTGGTCAGCACATGTCCAGGCCACCTGCCCCGCCATGAAAGATGAACACCCATCATTGCCTGAAAGAGAGAATAAGCCATCTTCTAACTACGCAATCTGAGCCCACGGGTGCTGCCGTCCAGGGCTCTCTCTGACCTGGCTGTTGTCCTTTGGTTTCAGAGGCCATATGAGATCCACTCAGCCACGCCTATTGATGAGATCCTCAGCATGTTCAAGGTGGAGCGTGTCCACTACTCTTCCACGTGGTGCAAGGGCATGGTGGCCCTGCTCAAGAAGGTAAGGGAGGGCAGCCCCGCCTGCGTTCATCTAGGGCAGACACAGGTGTGCCCGCAGGTGGAGGAGTGCAGACACCATGGCAGGACCACGGAGTCGACACCCAGCTGGGCTCTGATACCCGGGCACGAGCCACGCCATGAGAACACACAGATCACAAAGCCACAGACGGCGGAGCCCATGACAGCAAGCCACAGGCTCCTTTCACTCCTCTACAAGCTCCTGATAAATACAAATGTTTGATGCATCTGGCTCTTAGCCCATGGAGCTGTTAGCAACTGGGCATCTCCTGACATGGGGCAGGGACTGCTGCTGTAGAGGAAGAGGCTGTCCCCTGGTGCAAGGCCTGGCCCAGCACCACCTGCCATCTGGGGGCCTGTGAGAAATGCACACCTTCTGGCTCTACCAAAGAGCTCCCGCGGGGGCCCCGCTGACTGTCTTGACACACTCCCCATGGCTCTGAGGCCAGCTCCAGCTTGGCACAGCCAGGAGACCTGGGTTCCCTCCTTGTGAGAATAAGCCATCTTCTAACTACGCAATCTGAGCCCACGGGAGCTGCCGTCCAGGGCTCTCACTCTGACTGTCGACTCCGTGGTCCTGCCATGGCATCTCAAGTCCTGCTCGTGGTTGGCACAGCCACGAGAAGCACAACAGTGTGGGCTGAGGGCCTGGATTGAGGACCACGGCTTCCATTTCATCCCTACGACCCCTGTGGTCAGGGCTGGCTGCTGTCCCCATACCAGAGAGAGGAAAGGCGAGGGAGCTCAGGAGAGCACAAGAGTGCAGTGGATGACTTGGGGCTGCTAAAGGCAGAGGGAGGGAGGTCTAGAGCCCGAGTCCTCCTTGCTCCTGCCTCAGTCCTGGGAGAGCTGTCTGGCCTGTGAATTTCCAATCAGTTCATGGTATCTTAAAGGCAACCCACCACCTGGTCCCAGTGCCAGTGGTTCCCAACCCTCACTGATCACCAGAAGCATCCAGAAGCCCCCCGCGCTGCCAGAACCCACCCTCCCTACCCACCCACCGAGGCAGAATCTCTGGCCCTGGCTGCGTCCACTGGCATGCTCTAGAACAGCTTCTCTAGACAGTGGACTCCGGAGAGCACTAAGATGGAGCCTGCTTAAACCTGTACCCGTCCTCTGGGGACAGCCCCTAAACAGAGCCACTGTGACCAGCAGATACAACCCCCGCCAGGTGGCTTCAGGTGGTGTGGCAGCAGCCTACCCAGCAGCCATAGCTGGGACACTTCTGCAATGACAGGTGACAAGTGGCAGTGAACTGGTGGTGTGGGGAGGGGTCCGACTTCTGGATCCCACCTGCAGACAGTTCCCCAGACACATGCCAGGTCCTGGCCAAGCATGGGGTCTCACCCTGACCTTCAGCTGCCATGGAGGGACTGGTGTGGAGGGACTGGTATGGAGGGACTGGAGTGGAGGGACTAGCATGGAGGGACCGGCATGGAGGGACTGGCGCGGGGGGACTGGCGCGGGGGGACTGGAGTGGAGGGACTGGCGTGGAGGGTCTGCCACGTTCTCCTGCTTTGACGAGAAAACAGGTGCAGAGCATGAGCAGCTCACTGAGGCCACCTGGCCCTTCAGTGGCACCCCCAGGGATAGGGCCCCTGCTCTTTCATCTCTAGCCCTGTGCCCCGTGTACCTGTGACCCAGAGCACTTGGAAAGCCCCGCCTGGAGCTGAGGGGGAGCCTCTGAGCTGCCTCTCCCTTACTAGCAGAAAGTCCATCTGGAGAGAAGCTAAAAACAGTCCCTTTGGCTGAATGCAGGGCCACCCCCTTGGGTCACCTTGTAGGTATCCAGGGAGAATTGCACCTTCCTTTACCAGGTTGAAGTCCTAGGTCAAGGCTGGTGCCCTCCTTGTCTCTGACGGGAAGTCCGCAGGCGTCCGGGAGAGGAGGCCTGTGCGCACGTAGTCCCAGAAAGGAGCGTGGAGGCTGGGCATCTAGGCCTGCCCCACAGCCCCCCCCCCCCGCCCACAGCCCCCGGCCCACGACCTACAGAAGCTGCCTGGCCTGGCTGTCCTCCCTGGCTATGGGAGGGGTGTGTAGCTGGTGCTTCCACTGCAGTCCAGACAGGGCAGGACACTGATGGGCATGACAAGCCGGGAGACCTCTTGCTTGATGGTCCCCGGGTGACACCCCCACCCTCTGAGTCCTTGCTAGCCTCCATGGACACACAGTTCAAGGAAGCACATTTGCACTCTGACCACAGCTCCTGACCAAGGACCCCGAGAGCCGCCTGTCCAGCCTCAGTGACGTTCAGAGTGCACCCTACCTGGCTGACATGAACTGGGACGCAGTGTTCGAGAAGGCGCTGACACCCGGCTTTGTACCCAATGTGAGTGGGGGTCCCGTTGACGTTACACTTCCCCTCAGAGGTCCCCACTGTGGCACTGAGCATGACCCCTGCAGCTGGCCAGTGAGCCCTCTGCTGGCCACGGCCACTGGAGCACCAATCGGCTCAGTTTCGCTGGGATTCAGGGTGGACTTGAGCCTGGAGTTCAAGGTCTGCTGAGCCTCTTTCCTCACATACCACAGGGGTGCAGGCAGGCAGTGGGGGAGCGTCCGGTCTGCTGATCTGCCTGCATGGACTGTCTAGTACAGGAAGAGAGATGGGCCTGCCCACCAGTGAGCCTGCAAAACACGCCAAGGCCAGGAGGGGAGAGGTGGCAGGGGAGGTGAGGAGGCGGGGGCACTTGGCAGAGAGCTGAATGAAAGAGGAGCCAGGCACGCGGAGGTCCTGAGATTCCCGGGCAGAGGGGCCACCAGGATGACGCACCTGGAGGTGGCAGAAAGCCCAGGTTTCAAAGAGCAGTTCAAAGATTTTATAGCTGCAACAGAACAAAACCACAGGGAAAGTGACCGGAAGTGAACTGAGGGGATGCCCGCCGTGCTGGGGGGTGCCCGCCATGCCAGGGAGGTTTGCCCCTAATATCTCCCATTCGATCCCTAGCACTGCAAAATAGCCAGAGGACGACGATGATGATAGGTAATGACAATGCGTAATGTTTCTCCAAATCAGTTTCCCCGAGTCCAGGGTTTCCAGGTCCCTTCGCACAAACGTGTTGCGACGTAGGCTCAGGTTTCAGAAGTCAGCTCCTCCACGCCTGCCCAGCATTCCAGAGGGAGCCTGTAGGGCAAAACCCGGCTGGGCCTCTGCCTTCTCCCAACAAGCAGGTGTCCCGTCCCTGCCTTGCCAACTGCTTGTCCTTAAGCAGGCCAGCCCTTCCCCAGGCCCCAGGGCAGCCTGAGGGTTCCCCGGCCCCCCGCCCCTCGGCTGGGCCAGGACAGGCTAACGCGGAGTGGTTTGCAGGTCCTGCCCCACTTTTCTTCCTGGGAAAGTTCAGGTGTTGCTTGGCTTACTCTGTGTCTGCGTCTGTGTGAACGTGTCTGAGTGTGTGTGTGTGTGTGAGTGTGTCTGCATGTGATGTGACAATGTCCGTGCTTCCAGAGGAGACGGCCCACTGGTCAGTGAGAGCAGCTTCCATTTTCCACCACGTCCCACTGGCCAGTCAGAACAGGTACCACAGTGCCGTGGTCACCTGCTCTGAATCCCCAGCACCTGCACCGGCCTGCCCTGTGCTAGACACCAGGTGGGCCCTGGTGAGGGCATCGATCATGGTGCCCACTGTGGGAGCTCCCAGACCAGAGCTGTCACCTCAGTATGGCACAGTCAGGCTCAGCCTGGGCCAACTCTGTGGGGCTGCCCTGGGGGACGCTCAGCAGCTCCCCTGCTTCTACCTACCAGATGACAGGGGCAGCCGCTACTGGGACGGCCAAGGGTCTCCAGCACCACCGAGTACCCCGGGGGCAAAGCTGACCCTGTTGACAACGGAGCTCCTGGCACGCTGGCTACACAGGTTCGGCTGGCTTTGCCATCTCTGTGACCAGGTGCTCTGCAGCCTGCTCCTGTCTGTCACGGGGACCCCTCCTGGAGCCTGGGCCAGTAAAGCCACAAGACTGCTGCAGGGTCACATGGGGTTGGCAGAGCAAGCCCTCAGGAAAGACCTGCAGCGCCATTGCTGGGTGACCCCGAGACCCCTGGAGGCCACCTCAGCTCCCTTGCTGGCTTCCTTCAGGAATGTGTCCTGGAAACTCCAGAGAAACTCGCTGGCACCTCCCAGGGCCTCTGACCTGCCACTCAGCCACCTTGCTGAAGCCCGAGTACCAAGGCAGTCCTGCATGGCCAGCCCTGTTGACCAGCTAATTGTTCCCCTGGCCACGTCCAAGACCCTGGGGATGTGTACTGGGAAGCCCTGAGGGTGCTTGGGGACAACGTGTGGCATTGCCACATCTGGCAGATAAGCCTGTTATGGGAAGGGACCTGCCTCTGCCACCCTCACCTGCCACTGCTCCAGTTCCTCCCAACACACCCTCACATATATTCACACACACACTCACACCCATGCACACTCACACTCTAACACACTTACTCTCATGCACGGGAACACACACTCATACACACCCACTCATACACACGCTCACACATACTCACATGCACTCGTGCTCACACACTCTTGCACACTCACCCACACACTTCATGCAGTCACATACACATGAATTCACATTCACCCATGCACACTCACACTCACACACTCAGACACACTTTCATGCAGTCACACATTCTTGTACACAGTCACTCACGCCCATACACACTCACATACACACAATCACACACACTGAACAGGTGCCCGGGGCCATGCTGTTGCAGTGTGCCCAGGGTCCCCTGAGAGCGCAGTGTTGGCTGGCCTCTGTCAGGAGACGCAGAGCCACAGGTGCACTAGAAGGCCCTAGAAGGCCTTGTGTGTGCTTGTCCTGAGGGTGAATGAGTGGGTGATGCAGCGACTGAGATGTCCTCTGTGCCAGGCCTTGTTCTGAGCTTTGCCTGTGTTCAGGAAGCCTCACGCCACTTGGGCAGTGCATCCCAGGGGTGATCTGGGTGAGGGCAAGTCACCTGCCCAGGGTGGCCCTGGACTGCACAGGTGTGGATGTGTGAACAGACGGATGGCAGACAGGCCAGGAGAGAGCAGGCCCGAGTGAAGCTGCTCCCTGGGAGAGGGCGCGTGCAGGAGAACGGGTGCGTTCCATCAGGGACAGGGGCTCTTAGCATGTGCCATAAGTTGGTGATGATGGAGGGAGCCCCAGGCCCTGAACGGAGGGGAGCCTCTCAGGCAGACACATAAGGCCCGCATCGCCTCCCTCATTCTTCAGCCCAGAAGGGGTCAGTGACCTTCAGAGAGGGGGCAGGGCCAGCATTGCCCCAGTTCTGTCTGCAAAGGCCCTTCCGCCTCCTGCTTTCAGGCCTCCACCCGGGGCCCTGAGGGCACCAAGCCAGTGGTGCCACCCGGCTAGTGAGCTGGGACCCAGGGGAGGTGCAGGGGGCCTGTGAGCTGGGACCCAGGGAGGTGCAGGGGGGCCACCCAGCTAGTGAGCTGGGACCCAGGGGAGGTGCAGGGGGCCTGAGAAGCAGCAGGAGGGCAGTCATTGACGGTCAGGCAGCTGCTCTGCTGGAAGCTTGGCAAGCGCCATCTCAGTGAGCCCCGGGCAGCCTCTGAGCTCCGCAGTTCACACGGGTAGAGGTAGAGGCAGAGGCGTCGGGGTCTTCCCAGTCACCCAGCGAGGCCAGGCAGGCGGCCCTGGGGCTGTGCTGGCCTTGCTCCTCTTGGCCTGGTCACGACAGCCTGGGTCTCAACAGTCCAGGAACACCCAGGCAGGGAGGACTGGCTCCTCCAAGGCCCACCTCAAGTCCTTCCTGGAGGCGACTGCCCAGCACCCAAGGGAGGGCTGGCTGTCCAACTGCAGGCGTGGGGCGGAGTCCCCGGGCAGGGGTGAAACCCGTTCAAAGTCAAAAAGCAGCAGCTCTGGGGTCTTCCCTACGTGACTCTGGGGCTGCAGATGTCATAGCCCCTGGGCCACATTGCTAGGGGGACTGGCATCCTGAGCCAGACTCCCAGGATGGGTCTTAGGACAGAGAATGACTTCTAGGGAAATGGGTCTGAGGCCTGCAAGTCAGGGCTCGAGGGCTCCAGTGTGGGGGACAGGCAACCAGGACAGAGAGCTGGGCAGATGTCAATCATGGATGGCATTTTAAATGAAATAATTAAAAGTATCATAATGATTATAAAATGATTTATAATACTTATATAATTAGTGTATTTCTAGAAAAAGATAAAAATGACATGAGAATGTGTATGTGATGAATTAACCAGTGGAGAAAATCAGATTGGAAAACTGCGCTCACTCTCATGAAAACCATGCACAGGGGTGAATCAGGAAGGCTAATGCGACAGCGAGGAGCTGAAGTGTCCCCTTCATCCTGGGAAGAGGGTGTCTGACATGGCTCCTGAGAGAACAGGGTGGGAGCGCCCATCACAGCGCAGCCTGGGTGACCTGTTTTCTTCCCGCTTCAGAAAGGGAGGTTGAACTGTGACCCCACATTTGAACTTGAAGAGATGATTCTAGAATCCAAGCCCCTTCACAAAAAGAAGAAGAGGTTGGCAAAGCACAGGTCCAGAGATGGCACCAAGGACAGCTGCCCCCTGGTGAGTGCTTCAGGAGTGTCCACAGGGCTGGGGGAGAGTGCTGAGTGAGGCGCAGCAAAGGGGCAGGGGCGGGCCTCCTGCCCTTCCAAGCTTAAAGCAGCTGGATATCCCGTGTTCCTGCCCTGCAGCCGCGGGGACCCCTCCTCCATCCTCACCTCCCTTTCTTTCTGGGTCCCTGTGTCTCCACGTGGCTCTCACAGAAGGACACCAGTCACTGGTTTTAGGACCCACCCTAACCCACTCTCGGTCGCCAACTGGATCATACCAGCAAGATCCCGTTTCAGAGAGACCACGTGCACACGTACCAGGGCTCAGGACTTGAGCCTATTTGGTGGGATGCATTTTGACCCTCAACAGCCCCTTCCCTATAAAAAATTTGGTTTGATATCAAGATGAATATAGTCTGTGATGCCAAGGTTCCTTGTTTTCCTATGATTTTAAAAGAAAATGAACACCTTCGTCACCTCTGAAGTCTCGGGGCCCTCAGCCCTGAGCAGCTGTGGGTCTTGCAGAGACAGAGCCCCCTGCCCTGCGAGCGCGAGGAGCATAAGAGGGGAGCATGCTTCCCACGCCACCTGCATCAGTGTGTGGCTTTGGGGGCCTCTGGGACAGTGTCAGCGAGCATTTGTGGTGGGGGGGGGGTCCTGGCACCCGCTCCTGGGGGAACCTTAGGATTCTCCTGGCCCCAGCCCCTTGCACCGCGTCTTGTACTTCTCCTCTCCCATGCTCCTCTCACGTAGGACCAGTGAACACCCACAGGCTTGGGAAGCCAAGCTGGGGACCTTCACTCCATCGTCCTGTATCGTGGCATTTGAGGGGATGTGAAGCTTAAAACTGAGAAAAACCCTTGTCTGCCATCCCCCCTCAGAAGCAGCCGCCCACGCAGTCCGCACGTCCCCAGGCACTGGGCTGGGCCCCGCATGGCCAGACCCGAAGCTCCTGTTCCTTCCTTTGTGTCCCTTGCCATGTGTCCCTGGACAGTGTTCCACTGCTCAGTCACCTCTCTGTGCTCTCTGACAGAACGGACACCTGCAGCAGTGTTTGGAGACAGTGCGGAAGGAATTCATCATATTCAACAGAGAGAAGTAAGTCCACACTGAGCCCGGCAGAGCCTTTCAGCTTGGCCACACCCTCCTGGGAGAACCACGGTCAGTGAAGGCTGCCCTGAGGCCCCGGGCATGTCCCCCAGGAGCTGGTCAACCAAGGAGGTGGAGGACGCAGACTTGGGCCCAGCTGGTGTTAAGATCTGGGGACTCAAATGCCAAAGACCGGTTTGTCAGAGCAGAGGCATGGGAGGGACACCCCATGGGACCCAACTGTCCCAGGCCCAGGGCTGACAGAGAGAGTTCAGTGGCGTCCCCTCCCCTCCAGGAGGGTCCATCCATTTTCAACAGATGACGGCAGCACAGGGGTCACTTTAGAGGAAAGGCAGCCCTGGGCTGTGGCTTCCACCGCAGGTGCTGGCCCAGCCTGGGGATCAGGGAAGCTTTTCTGGAGGGACTGTGCCCACCTGAGTCCTGAGCAAGGCAGAGGGGAAAGACATCCAGGTGAGGTGTGGGACAAGCCACAGAGAAGGGAGGCTGCAGGGCAGGTGGGGACCTGCCGATGGGCAGGTGCTTGAGTTCCCAAAGGGGGCAGGGAGGTGAAGGACAGGGCAGGGCAGGGTCTGCTCCCAGTGAGGGCTGCAGAAGGGGAGCTGACACCATGTGTAGTGACAGGCCATTGCAGATCCTGGGCAGTCCAGGCTGCTGCAGGCTCCCAGCCCTTCCCCAGCCCTAGACAACCGGGCCCAGGAGCTTGAGCTCAGAAACCGTCTGTGACCGCGGGCTCAGGCAGCCTCCTGGGTCAGGCATCTGCTCTGAATGGCCCAGCTGCACCTAGAGTGCCTGGCTGGCAATGGGAGCCCGCGGAGGCAGAGCAGAGCAGAGCCTGAGCCGGCAGCAACACATTTCACATTTCTCTGTGTCCCAGAAGATGCTTCAATTTGGATTCCAAAGTGTTTCCCTCTGAAAGCAAATGGGAATGGGCTTCTCCCCAGGGGTCATTTAGGGGTTGAGTCTGGCTGCTTTTAGCTTCACCCAATTCAATGCTCCCCCCGCATGGAGAGGGAAATCGATTAGGAAAATGTAGACTTGCCCGGTATGCCGAGCGGCCCTTGGAGACTTGCAGTCATGGCTCTGCAGTGAGGCTGGCACCGACTGCAGGTTCTGGCAAAGTCAAGGAAGAGAGTAGGAGTCATTTTCCAAACAAAGGGGCGTCGGGAACGGCCTTGGCACACACAGGCAGCAGGGATGAGGTGGCCAGAGGGCACGGGTGAGTCGGGACTGCCGTCCTGCTCCTGTGTCCGCCTCGCTGCATACCTGGCTGCTCCCAGGGCGGCATCCAGGGCAGGGGTGCCTCTGCTCACCTGCAGTATGAAGGTACTCGTGGGAGGGCCCGGCCTTGTCCTCTCAAGATACAGCCCAAGACCCCCCTTCCCTGGCAGATCCCATCCTGCCTCGTCACATGGGAGACACATCCCCTCCCCACCTCATGCCCTACCCCAGTTTCTCCACTATAAAAAAGTCGATCATGATGCACAAGCTGCCTAAAACCAAGGTAAACGTGGGACCATGTGTCCTCCTCTTCTCTCTCAATCCCTTGTTTGAGCACCTGCTGTGTTGGCACTTAAGGATCTGAAAAATTAAATCAAGGCCCTTCTTCCCAACGTCCCCTATGTGCCGTGTGGGAGGACATATCCGGGCATGCTGAGCCCGGAGCCTGGCTTGTGGACGGAGCCTGGGCCCTGTGGGTCAATCTCCTTTCTTTCTCTGCAGACCTGACCATTGGCCTCCACAGACTGCCTCTGCCCACGTGCAGCAGGTGCGGGCCTCTTCTGTGGAGGGCACCATGGCCCCAGGAGCCCCTGTCAGAATCATCTGGGGTGGCCTTATAGTTGTGCAGCTGGTATGGGTTGCATTGTGTACCCCAAAAGAGGTGTGTTGAAGTCCTAAGCCCCAGGACCAGAGAATGTGGCCTTATTTGGAAATAGGGTCATGGCAGATGTAATGAGTTAGGATGAAGCTGTTGTGGAGTAGGAAGGGCCCTGAGTCCAACATGGCTGGTGTCCTAATAGGAGAAGAGACACAGACCCGTGAGAAGGCCATGTAGGGAGGAAGGCGGGGACTGAGTGGTGGGTCTGCAGCCCAGAGGCCAGCAGCCACCAGCAGCCAGAGAAGCAGGACCAGGCTCTCCCTCGAAGCCCTCCCTGCGGGAGCCAGCCCACCACACCCTGGTGTCTGTCTCTGGCCTCCAGAGCTGTGGAAGAGCTTTCAACCGCTTTAAGCCCCTAGTTGGTGGTGTCCTGCCCCTAACACAGCACCCTGGTCCACACCTTCTGAACCAGAAGTGGACAGAGGAGGCCTGGACCTTCTTTTGAACATGCTCTGTTCATTCTGACACCTGAGAGCCTTGTCTGCGGACAGCACTGTGCCCAACTGAGCAGCTTCTGTTTGGTGCTGAGTCATAGGATCTCCTAACACTGCAGACCCTCCCAGCCCTTGTCCCCTTCCCCAGAGTATCAACGCCTGGTCCTCCCTCCCTGGCCAAAGGACACTAGTGGGCTTACTTTGTGCAACTTGCTGTCTCCCGCATGGTGCGGGTCTGCCTGCTTCCTCGGCTGGAAAAGGCTCTTGGCGAAGAGAAAGTCCCTGCAGCTCCTGCCACAGTGAAGAAGCCGCCATCTGCATAACCCCTGAGGGCCAGGGCCCTGGGGCAGACCATCACCACACCGGCCCCTGCAGGAGACGCATTCAGTCACTTGACAGTCACACCATTGGTCCCTGAAGATGCAGAAATGAGTCTGGCAAGACCCAGGTCCTCAGGATGCCCGCAGCCTATGGGCAAAGCAATACCAAGCCTTGCAGGCTGCCAGGGCACAGTCACCAGTGTCTGCTGCAGGGACACAGGAAGTGTCCTGGGCCTACGCTCTCTGGACCTTAGTTTCTAGACAGAGAGCAAAATTAAAATCAGTTCTGCCCAGTGTCCTGCAAAAGCAGCTTATTATTGGCTACTGTTCTCAACCAGCAAAAGGCCATAAGCCAGGTGGAGCACTTGCTTCCAGGGACCTGCTAAGCTCCTTCATTTTGAGAAATGCACAGTGGGGCTTGTTCCCTTCTTTTTAGCCAAGGATCTGAGCAGGAATGACTTTTCCAAGAGGTTTGTTCAGCAGCATTTGACAGAATTTCTCAGAATAAGAAGGCCCTGATGAAAAGGGGGTGTAGGTAGCCAAAGTTTCTGTCCTTCTTACTCCTAAGGAAACGGCAGATTTAAAATCACCCTAAAGCTGCCTCTGGAACCCACAAGAATATTATTACACCTTAAAATTCTGCATTTAACACACTTAATTCTATTGATAGTAACAGCAATCAGCATCCTTATGTGATTTTATGGTTTTAGGTTGTGTCCTTTAATCCTGGGCTTCTCAATCTTGCTACTCCTGAAATCTGCCAACTCCTGTGGTCAGTTCTTGGCTGTGGATTGGTAGGATGATTGAGGAGTGGGACTCCTCTTGGGCTTGGGAACCTGATGGACTGGGGCAGACCCTGATCTTGCTTCTCAGGGTGCTGTGACCTGGTGAGGTCCCAAGCCTCTCTGAGCCTCAGGTTCCCCTTCTGTGCCAGCAAGATGGCTGGGTATCAATGGCTCCTAGACTCCACCAAGGTCTGTGCCATTTGCAAAGTGTGTTGACATTTCTTTGATCTCATCACCAGCCTCAACAGTGAGGAAGGGAGACCCAATTCCTTGTGTTTTGCAGATTGGCTTGTGAAGTGGGGAAAGCCCTTGGCACAAGCCTCTCAAACCCCGTCCGTTGCTGGGACACAGCGAACGTAGAATTCAGAATGTAAAAAGGTTTCTGAATTCAAGGCTGGCACACAGAGGCTCCTCCTAGTCTGGGGCTAAACAGGGCGGCCCAGACCTTGGTGTCTGGGTGAGGATGCAGAGGTAGCGCCACCTCCAGTGAGCTGGGCCTCGGGAGTTCCTCCCACCAGGTGCAGATGGGGAGTGAGGCTGGGCCCGAGACCTGCACCCACAGGAGGGGAAGTGGCCTGGGACAATCAGCTCAGAGACCTGCAACCGGCAGGAGGCCCTTCAGGTGGGAGTGAAGGCGGCCACAAGGCTGCTCAATCCGCAGGCTTTTCATGGTGCAGCGAAAACTCGAAATCAAGAAATTGCATGGGAAATCAGAGCCGTGTCAGGTTCACTCAGGTTTCAATCAAAGGAAATTGCAGCCCAGTTTCAAGAGGTTGGCTGATCCTGATGTGTTCGTTGCAGCCAATAAAAGATGAAATGGAAAATGAACAGGACACAGACAAAGCTCACCGTGATTCTTGAGTGTTGAAAGCTGCCGAATGCCATGCCCTGGGCTTGAGATCAATTTCACTTGCTCCACAGTTAATCGTCCTTGACGCCTGGATTTGCAAGTGTGTGTTGATATCGGGAGGGACCGGCCGGAGGTCGCTTTGGGTTCCACTCACCATACAACACCATCTCATCCTCAGTTCTGATTCCTGCACACACTGTCCCTCGTGGAGCTCAGCGGGGGTGCTGCTCCACCGGCTCCCGCCACCTCCTCTCCTCACTCCCGTGGGCACCTGCAGCATGGCAGGCATCAGGAGCAGGGCAGAGTGCCCGAGAGGCTGGCACAGCTGGTTAAATGCTCGGCCCCCCAGGAGCAGTACACACTGCAACTCACGCCCGGGCACAACCAGTCACATGGCCCCACCCAACCCCAGGGGAGCTGGGAAGTGTCACCCTGCCACATGCCAAGAGGAGCAGCCCAGTGGAACTATTGGCCCCCGACCCATCAGCCCCAGTGGAGGCCCTTCCTGTGTCCTCCCCATGTCAAGGAGGACCCAGCAAGTACCACCCTTACCCCAGCAGACACACAGCAGCTCAGCCTCACCCCTGAGTCTAGAGGAGTCTTCTGGTGAGAGTAGCCAGGAAGGATAATGGGGAGGGGTGCTTAGCTGGGAAGACAGGAGCCGCAGGGTCCTGTATTCAAATCCAGGGCACCTCTGTAAAGCTCTGTGATCTACAACCAGTTCTCATCCACTTTCTGGTCCCTTTCTCCCCCTTGGGTGGGTGCTGTTCCTCCTGATCCCGGGTGGGTAGACGCCAACAGAACCATCCCTGGCTACTCAGAACCCACCTCCGCCACACCTTCCTTTCTTCAGAGCGGAACCAGCCCTGGCTACCCAGAACTCTGACCAAACCCTGCTCTGCCACCTTACACCAACACCCACAGTTCAGCTGGCTTCCTGCAAAGGCTTCTTCAAATACACATTGCTTCAGGCAACACAGGATAAAGCAGACAGAATCCTACAGCTTCTGGCCAAGGGCTCTCATTGAATTTATGAGATAAGAATTGCTACCAGGTGATCATACCAGTAAATGAGGAGCCTCAAAGGGAAACAGCGAGTTGTATGGAGTTTACTTGAGGAAGAGAAATCTCATCAGGGACTAGAAGGATGTTGTACCCCTCAGAGCCCCTTAGGAAACACTAAGTAGAATTTACTTACAGAGGCCCATTTCCATCACCGTGGATGTGGGGCACAGACAGCTGGCTACATTGCTTTGCCAGGAAGGGGGAGGGGGTGGAGATAAGGGTCCAGGGACAAATAGAGCCACCAAGGACCCACTCCCCATAACTAAGTCCCCCTCCTACAGTTCCCCTACCTCCCACAGACACTCAGCCACGAACCATCACAGGATTCATCCACTGAGGGGGTCAGAGTCTTCATGATCCAATCACCTCCCAAAGCCCTTTCTCTGGACATTGTTGCCCTGGGGACCAAGACTTCAACACATGAGCCACGGGGGTCATTCCAGGTCCAAATGATAGCAGGGCATTGAGACCTACTGCCCAGGAGCCCTGTAGGAGGAACGACTGGACCCCTCGCCCTATGGGATGGTGAGCACGGCAGGAGAGTTTGCTAATAATTAATGTACAGACTTACACTGCCACTCAATAAGCACCGCGTCAAACACTGTCTGTTTTCATTTGTTTAAGCCCAGGGGTATGCACGTACACACAAAATAATGACGTGTCCCGACTCCTTCAGCCACGAGGGCAGAAGGTCCCTGCACATGAGCTCACACTGTCCAAAGTCCACAAGGGCTGTCAGCTTGACAACCCAATCACTGTCCCGCAGGACACCCTGCGTACTCGGGTTGATCACAGCCACCTCCCTTCCCCTGAGGTGCTGAGACAGCCCCCCAGCCTGGGCACCTGCTGCCATGAGGGTGAAGCGCAGGCTGGCCACCAAAGCCTTTACCCACCCCCATCTCTCCAGCACACCGTGCTGGGCACTTGCCCCTGGCTGGTCACCGTGCTGGGGCTGTGAGGCCTCAGATGGCACTCTGTGGCTCTGCCCAGTGGAAGAGGGACCCAAACCAGACAGCAGCCCGGTTCTAGGTACTGGGTCCACCCCCTGGTTCCCGGCTTGTGGGCCTATTAATCAGCTTGTTCACTGCTGTGACCAAAAGACCTGATGAGAACAGCACACAGGGGCAGAAGCTCAGCTGGAACTCACAGTTTCAGGGTCTCCGTCCCTGCAGGGCCAGCTCCATGGCTCTGGGCCACAGGTGAGGCAGAGCATCATGGCAGAACAGGTGGTGGGGGAAGGCAGGTCAGGACTGGCCTCCAGGAAGCAGAGAGACTCCGCTCATGAGGGATGAAATGTATATCCCAAAGGCAGGTCCCTGGTGAGGCCCCCTCCAGCCACACCTACCTGCCCACAATTTCCACCCCGTTAATCCCCATCAGGAATCAATGCACTGACTAGGTCACGGCTCTCCTGAGCCAGTCCTTCCACCTCTGGACCTTCTTGCATTATCTCACCATAACAGGACCCCTCTGGCCCCCCGTGATCCCGGAGGCTGGACTCCCCCCTCAGACTGCTGCCCTGTTTCGTCCACCCTGGGTCCTGATCTCCTAGCCACTCCTGCGTGTTTCAATGGTACCCACCACTCCTCAGGGGCTTCTGCCCTTACCCCCATCCAGGATGAGGCCTACAGACCCAGCTGGGAGTGGGGGGTCATCATCAGGAAACGGTCATCCGTGCCATGTCAGGAGGCCTTACTGACCCTCAGTTTCTCTTTGAGGAGACTCAGTTGTCCCCTGGATACAGATGAGGAGAGAGGCTGGAGGAGAGGGCAAGCTCCTGGCCAGAGCCAGGACTCTGCTCTTCCCTCCAGCCCTCCATCCAACACCACAGGGTCAGGTGAGACCAGCCGGTGACATGGGTCACGTGAGAGCATTGCAAAACACTTTTGCCTTTTAAACTGCAACATACAAAGAAGCCGGCCTCTCTCAAATGGGAGGTGGGGCCTCACCTGTGGCTGGTTGCCTAAGAACCATGTGGCACTGAGCTGGACCCGTCCTGGCGTGGTCAGAGCGTGGAGATTGGTTTGCTTGCCGGCATTCTCTTGTTCTCCTCTGTGGGGCTTCGCTTTTGCAAACTGCCTCGAGCCTGGTTCATTACCAACTGCAACGTGTCCTTCTCCTGCGGAGCCCCTCTGCTGAGCAGGGTCCTCCCCCAGAGCACTTCCCCCAGGGATTCACTGCTGGAGTTCAAAGGTGGAGGGCTCATACTCATCACTCAGGATTCTGTCACAAGATAACGATTAATCTGATAGGTTTCCTGAGAAATTAAATGTTCCTGTCATTGTGGAGATAACTAGCCAATTTGCATGAATGGAATTGAGCTACCACTGGTAGTGTGTGTAAAATCTCCCCACTTCCTCCGGAGTCAGATTCCTGGGCTGCAGGCGCGTCCTCTAAGTGAGCGCTTGGTGCAGGGTGATGGATTTGGGCCTTTGTCTCCGTTCACAAATCCTCATTTGCAGCGTGAGCTTTTCTAATTCCTTCAGAGCATGGAAAAGACCACGGTGGAGCCAAGCTGCGCGCCTCATAGCTTCTGGGGGCAGAGGGCAAGAGAAAGGAGCAGACGCACTCCCTCAGCCAGGTCCACCACCCAGTTACAGCCACGGCCCAGTAATCCACGGAGCCACGGGTCCTTCAAAGGGTCAATCACTGATGAGGTCAGAGCCCTCCTGATCAATCACCGCCCAACACCCCATCCCTTAACACTGCTGCTCTGGGGACCAAGTCTTGAGTTGAATGAGCCTTTGGGGACGTTCCCGGTCCACAACAGGGGGGTATCTTTCTTGATTATGTCTCTTGCTCAGACAGGAGCCTGGGACTGAGCTGCAAGGACATGACCCCCGTCATTGAGCTCCTGCACTTGGCCCCCTCCCCAGCTCTCAGTGACTCCGCTGCTCCTCCTGATAGCTCTGGCCCAGAGGATGGGCCATGGCTGAAGCCCCGAACTCTCGGGAGGGCCTGGTCCTTGCTTTCACTTTCCCAGCCTTGGCCTTCATGTCCCCTCACTCACCCACTGTGTCAATCACAAGCCCATCTAGTGCCTGAAGGCCACCTCAAGTGCTGTCTCCTGCAGAAAGTCTCTCCTGAGCCCCACGAGATTTCAGAGCCCACCTGTCCCTCATGGGTGCCCATGTCACCGTCTCGACTCTGTCTTGTAATAACTGCTGAAGCTCGTGTCTGGAGGGGGCCACGCTGGCCCTCCACACGAAGGCATGCCCTGCTATTCTAAAACACCCAAACCCAGGGCCGGGCACTTAACAGACCGTCTCCATGGGGCTCATTTGTCCTTCATGTGCAGAGAACTCTGCAGCATCACCTTGTGAGCCAGACCAGGAGGCCCTGCCTCACATCCCGGTCCTGTCCTCAGGATGATGGGCCTTAGCCATGGCCACTTGCCAGCCATCCTGCCTGGGGAGCTGCAGGGGCAGAGGAACAGACCCCCATCCCGGGCCTTATGGGGACAGAGCAAGGGACAGGAGCCACAACTCATAGCCTTGTGAGACAGTGTTGCCCCTGGTGCTTCTGTGTCACCTAAAGGACGCACTCCAATACTTACGCTGTCACAGACGCTCTGCTCAACACTGTCACACACGTTCACAGGCACAGCTGTGGCCACCCAAGGCATGGGCTATGCTGCACTTGTCCTGAGGTCACTTACAGTGCCCTGCAAGTGACAAGCACACACAGACACTTACTGCGTAAGCTGACATCAGTTTCATGAGGACAGCGGTAAATGACAGCCTGCTCTGGGCCAACTAGCAGAAGCCCGCTAGTGTCCAGCCAGGCTGCTCTCAGCCGGAACAACAAGGTAGAACTAGGAGCCATCTGTGTCGTTCCCAGCCCTATTAAGACACTTCACACACGCTCTCCGACCCCCAGCCTCCAGCCAAGTCCCCAGTAGAGTCTCCACCTTCAGACGAAGCTCAACAACTTGAGCCATGTGACCCAAGTAGCGGGTGTTGAGGGACATTCTAAAATCCCTCACTGCCCCCGGGAAGGGCTCAACTCTGTCTCTGGCCTGCACCAATCACAGACAGTGGCAGCTGTGGTACAGGAAAGGATGAACCTGAACTTGACGATCAAAAAGGGAGGATGTTGAGATACGTGGACGATGGCCAGGTGACCAGCTGCTAAGAAATGCAGGGTTCAGAATCCAGTCCCTGACATTACCCCGGGGTGATTTGTCTGTCCATGTTTGACTGTATGATATTTACTCATGGGATTATTTGATTAGTGACCATCTCCCCCTTTACACAGTACGCCCTGTGAAGACGGGGACCGTGGCTGTTTGGCTTGCCAGGGTACACCCGCTCCCAGGCATGACGGGGCACCTTGGCAGGCATTCAGCAGGAACACCCTGAACCATGCTGTGAGGCTCACCCAGCACCTTGCTGGCTGTGAACTGGGTGAATTTCTACACAGTCTCTGTATTCTTCTTGGGGAGCCGAGAGATGGGGATTATCATCTCCATTTCAGACAAAGAAGCCGAGGCTCTGTGCATTCAGCAGGTCACAGAGCGTGTGGAGCACAGCATCCTGCCCCCCTTGCAGGAAGGCGGGCCCAAGGCTGTGCTTGCCCAGGTGCCTCCCCTGAACCTGCGGCTGCACCCCAGCTCCTCAACACTAATGCAGCTCCACGCTGTTCTTGTTTGCA
Source organism: Spermophilus citellus (assembly GCF_964194105.1). NCBI lineage: Eukaryota > Metazoa > Chordata > Mammalia > Rodentia > Sciuridae > Spermophilus > Spermophilus citellus. Next base: position 5,167,930 of record NC_138189.1, on the reverse strand, counting down.
GGCTCAGGCGGCAGCAGGGACCAGGCGGCCAGATGTTGGACACGGAAGGCCGAGCTGTGAGTCAGACCCAGAGCAAGCTCCAGGACGGGTGCAACAACAACATCCTGGCCCACGCCTGCTCCCGGGGCTGCAGCAGCTAAGCTTCCACCTGCAGATGCCCAGTGGGCCACAGGCGCCTCTGCCCTGTCCACCCAGAGCCCCACTCTGTGCTAAGACGGTCCCCATCTCACCCTGAAAACATCAGATGCAGAAAGAGACCTGGACTTAGGGCTGGAAAGTCTGGGTTCTGGTCCCTGCGTCCCACTGATTCGCTGTGTGACCTTGGACAAGTCACATCTTCTGTGCCTCAGTTTTCTGAATCTGCCAAAGGGGTCAAACAGCTCTCCACCCCACCTCCAGATACAAGGTCATTGTGAGAATCCAGTTGGATAACAGACATGCAAGACCTTAGGCGTTTGTAAAGTTGTCTATACACACAACGTATAATCTCATCTTTGTCGTGCACTCCCATTCCCTAAAGCAATGAGACCACTGCGACCTTGCAGTTGGGCCCATCCTGGCTTGTCAGATGGCACTCTGGAAGAGGGCATCCCTGAAGACAGCGTAAATGCTGGACGCATTCACCCTCCTATGGCAACTCTACTCCCAAATCCTGGAGCAACCCTGATGTGTCTCCATTCACATCCTCGGCTGGCCACAAACGCCCTGCCTTCTGGAACCATGCAGACCAGCCTGGGCCCCACGGTCACCGTGCTCCTCCCGGGTTCACAGAAGACCCTCCCACCTCTAACTTCAGCAGTCTCACTCCCTCCTCCCCGCCCCCTCTGAATGCCCTTTGCTGGAGTCCGGTCAGTGGTCAGCATTTGCTCCCACAGTGTCAACCAGGCTCCCCCAAAACCCAGCCCTGCCACAGAACTCCCACCCCCTCATGCACCCACATCTTCCTTCCCAGGGGGGCTGAGACGGGCTCGTGGGCATCATTATTCAGAGGGTACCTGACCAGCCCTGATGGGCAGCTGTATTAGGAATTGGGCATGTTTGGAAAGTCTGTGCTAAAGAAAAGTTTTTGCTAAAGACTGCTTTCTGGCCTAGTCAGGGGCAGCCTGCCCTGGACCTGGGAGATGCTGAGGCTTGGCAGTGTAGGCTGGAGCATGGTCAGGCTGGCCTGCGGATTCCAGCCCTGCTGCTGGCCAACCAGAAGATCGCAGGCCAGGCACGTGATGGCCCGAGCGCCAGTCTCCTCACTTTAAAATGGAATAAAAGAACCAACAGCGGGGTCCTGCCCGTGACAGGCCCAGCACGGTGGACGACCCACTGGACGCCACCATCGTCATCACCATCATCCATGTCAGTGCAGCCCCATCATCCTTGGGAGAGACCCCTGGTGCGGGCTGGGTGGGCCGGTGGTTTTCTGCGGGTCCAGCCTGGCTCGCCTTTGGGACCCTTTGCGTCTTCTCCTAGAGGCTTTGTTTGTCCACACACCCTGCAGAGTTCAATTGCTTTTACTTTTTTATGGGGTTCCCATTTTTCATTTTTACATGAGATAAATCGATCCTCGGGGCCGTCTAGGTCATCCTTAGATTCTTAAGGGACATTTTAACATATGACAAGGTTTTATATTTTTATTTAGCAAAAAAGTCTTTGTTTTCCTCCCTGGGACTGGGGCTCTGTGGAGCCTGCTTTGCCCACGTCAGTCTGTGTTCTGCCCACTACTTGGTCTCTGGTCCTGCCCCCTCCAGGAAACAATGGCCGCCCCTCTCTTCACTGTGACCCTGGGCCGTTAGGATTTCCCACTGGGCTGAGTCAGAGGTGGGAGCTGAGCTGGAAGCAGCCCTGTGGACAGTGGATTTCCTGGCTCTGTCAAGTCTACGTTCCTTGTTGAGAATAAACTGTTTCTCGGACGTTCCTTCCTACAAACTGGTTCTTCATTCAGGGTGGGTGGGAGGGGGCACGTGCCCCTCCAAGTGAAGGGGCTCAAATTTAATCCAGCATAGAGACACGTGGGATGGGGATGGGTCAGTGTGGTCACCACAGCAAAATACCTGGGAGAAGTCAACTTACAGAGAGAAAGGGGTTTGGTTTTGTTTTCCTTTTCATGATTTTAGAGGTGCTGATCCATGATCAGGAGCACCACAGCTTTGTGGCCTATGAGAAGGAGGCCACTTGACAGCAGTGTGCGGCGGAGCTGACCACCCACGTCCAGCTCCAGGGTACAGAGAGCGCGCCCAGCCACATACCTCTCTAAACCCCACTTCCTGAAGGTCCACCACCTTCAATAGTGCCACCCAGGGACCAAGCTCTACACATAGGCCTTTGGGGGATATTAAGGTCCAAATTAAGGCAGGGGTGGGGGACACCACATCAGTCCTGCGTCCACTTTGCCCACAGAAAAATGGAGCTTAGCTGGGCAACTCACACTCTCCCCACTTGGTCACACTTTACATCATCATCATCATTATTATTTACTTATAGAGATACGATCCATTCACCAGGAGGAAAGTACAGAAAGTTCTCTACCCAGAGAAAAATGGTCTACCTGCCCCTTGTCCCAATGACCACCCGGGCCACAGGAGCTGACGCCCCTCCTGTGCAGACGCTCGACTTCATGCCTCCTTGCCTTTCACACCTTCTCTCTGTAGTGATGACTTCTGGCTCCGGCTCTGGGTGGACACGGTCCAGCATTCATCTCCTGAAGGCCATCCCCTCTGTCCTGACCTCACCAGATGAGACCTCTCGTGAACGCCTTGTGCGCCTTGGCCACAGAGTCCCTGGGCCCGACTGCACCTCCCTAGTCCTCTTCCCCCCAGAGACCAGGTCCCAGTGCCACCTCCCTCCTTAACACACCCGCCCTGCCTGACAGTGCCCATCTTCTGAGAGGCCATCAGCAGTGCTTGAATGGATGTCCCGGGAGCCCATGCCATGCCCCATGGGGACAGCCAGCTATGGACGCCCTCCTGTCTCCTCCCAGCTCCACTGCCACCTCTGGGCTCTTCCTCTCCCAGCCTAAAATTATCTCAAAAAGGTTTTGAAGCAAAAGCTAGGCCTTCGCCACGCCACTGCTCCTCTACTCACCCCACGACAGCTTCCTCTTTCCAAGACCCAAATTACTGCTCTGCTTTCTGAAGACACAGAGATGCACCTGGAGGGGAAAACTCCCGACCCCATCTGGGCAGAGGGGTGCCACCCTGTCTGTCAGTCCATCTGTGCAGACCACCATGGCTGACAGATGCCCCCCACAGGTGCAAAACCTGCAGCCAACCTTCCCTTCATGGGCAAAGCCAACAGATCAAACCCAGTCACGGGAACTTGGCAGAGACCCACAGGGCCACCTGGGCTCTCGGCTGGATCCCATGTTGAAAACCTGGAGGTCAGGCCAGCACGGTCAGTCGTGGAGGAAAATCAATAGCACAGGAGCGGGGTCCAGGGTGAGCCCAGACAGCAGCCCTCCCCCAACAGAAGAGAACGTTAAAATATTGAATTCATAGCCTCAAAGAGATTGAAACAGATATTGCAGCCATAAAACAACAGGGCAAGCCACTTTGGAAAAAAGAGAAGAACACGAGGGAGTTTCCTGAAAATTAAAAATTATGGCCAACATAAAGCCTCCATAAAACAGCTGGGGAGATAAGTGGAAGGAATTTCACAGACTGGAGGAAAGAGCAGGGGCCAGGTCTGACCATCCCTTCATGCTAGCCATGAGCGGTACTGAGTGCTGGTCTACACCCAGCTGTGCACACTCACTTCCCCGACCCCCCGGACAGGGGCATTCAGGGTCCCCATTTTATAGAGGAGGAAACAGAGGATGAGATTGTGACGTGGCTGATGGAAGCCAGGGGATGGGCAAAGGTGGAGGGAACTGTTCGCAGGGCCCACAGCTCATTCCTCACAATGGGAAGAGTCTGCAGGTGACGAAATAAGAAGGCTTATCCTCCTCGTCCTAGCCCAGGGTTGTATCTTAGTGTCGTTCGGTAGATGTCATGAAGTTATGGGGCAGATCTAGATTCTGAGGGATTTTTGAGCATACATACTCTGGGGACCTTCTTTAAGGAACCCAAATATGGGTTGCGAGTTCAAAATTAGCTTCAGGGCCTTGGAAGGAGCCTGAGAAACTGAGAAGCTGGAAGCATAAGTTGATTTCTGTTTATAGTCAGTTTACCTCCAACAAAGGCAGGCAAAACCAAATCAAGAGAACCAGGGAGGCCCAGGAGGGGGGGCTGTGTGGGCAGAGCAGACAGACCAGGGACAGAACAAGCGGGTACCACCCAGAGCCACTCTCTACACTTGCACACCCAGACATCACGTATAAGTTGGTTGGTGTAAGGATAAAGAGCGGCAGCCAGAGCCGAGCCCTGCTTCTGCAGGAGCCCCCGGGGGAGGGGCAGTGGCTCTGGGGCTGGGGACTTCTCTTTCCTTCACCCCATTCAGGGCTGAAGGCTGAAAAATATTATCATATTTTTTAAAAGTTTTTATAATCACAAGAGATGATGCTGGAGACATAGGGACACTGCCTCGTGCCCTCTGTCACCCCACACAGGAGACGCATGTGGCGGGTGGGCGGGCTGAGCCAGGAACACTCAAAGCCCAGCACCCCGGCCTCCTGCACTACCCCCCTGGACTGCTTACCGCCCAGGTCAGGGGCTTGCCCTGGCCCACTCCACGCTGTCCTCAGAGCAGCCCCGGTAGTACCCTGTCCTGGGCCCTCGGAACCTTCCAGCAGCTCTGGGTGCACAGCCCATCTATGCTTTGATGCTCAGGGCTCTGTCCCTGTGACCTCTAGGGATCGCCCTGTCCCTGTGACCTCTAGGGATCGCCCAGGAGCCTTCCCTGCAGAGCTGGGCGAGCCTAGGACAACCCTCGCCACCCTCCCAGGCCGCAGCCAGTGCCCGAGCAGGGCAGGAAGACAGAGCTCAGCACCTTGACCTTGGGCCACACAAACCCTGAGATGTCACCTCCCACTCCTTACGGTCAGCAGGCTGAAATGCCACCAAGACCACACGCTCCCTGGGCTCTCCCCGCACCCCTCGGGTCTCTCAGGCGTCCCTCCCCCACCCCATCCTCCCGCACCGGGACTGGATGCAGCCTGCCCCTCCACGCCGCCCCGTCCCGCACGTTTTACTTTCATTTGAGTCAGGTTTCCTGTGTTGGACACTCTTCATCACTGTGACAAAACACCCGACAAGGCAACAAGAGGAGGAAAGGTCTCACCTGCTCGTGGCTTCGGAGGTCGGGTCCGTGGCCGGCTCCACTGCTCTGGGCCTGGGGGAGGCCAAGGTCGTGAGGCAGGGGCATGGCGGGGGCTAGCTGCTCAGCTCAGGGCAGTGGGAAGCAGACGGTGAGGGCGAGGAAGGGGCCTGGGACAAGGTACAGTCCCCAGGACACACCCCCGTGACCTCCCTCCGCTAAGCAGGCCCCACCTGCCTTCACTTTCCTCCTCTTCCCGGGAGTCTGCTCCAATCACCGGCCCATCAGATGGGTGGCCCACTGAGGAGGTTGCCGTCCTCCTGACCTCCCGCTCCCCAAGAGTCCCACCCCTGGGCACAAGGCTGGGTTCCTGCCTTGGGAACCGAGCGTCCACACAAGGGCTTTCAGGGAACACTTCAGATCCAAACCATGGGTCTCACTAATGGCCCAGGCGGGCCTTGAACTTGCGATGCCCCTGCCTCAGCTCCTGAGTTCGCAGACGTGTGCGGCCCTCCCGGCTTCTTGAATAGTTGCTTGCACTGAATCTTTAGCTCAGGACCTACGGTGTGGACAGCACCCAGGAGCGCAGCAGTGAGCCGACGGCTTCAGTCCCCACCTGGTGAAACCCCTGGGGACCCATCACTACTGTCTGTGGATCGAGTGCATCCCACCCCCAGGCCCCAAAGAGGGCTGGGCTCCCTGAATTCAGAGACAAATTCTGGTGGCCTAAGCCCGGGCTGCTTCAGCCACCCTCTGGGGATGGTCTGAGTGTTTTCTGAGGGTCCGGGTGGAAATTTAATCCCCATTTGAGTTATTAAGAGGGTGGAAGCTCAGTCCAGCTGTGGAGGGTCGAGGGACTTTGGAAGGTGGCTGGTGAGATGAGGTCTCAGTGGAGCCCCTGGTTGAGCCCTGGAGACTCCATGGGAAGAGGGAGCACATACCCTCTGTCCTTGCCACCTTGGGACTCCGCCAGCAAGGCCACCACCAGACCCAGCCTTGGCTCTCCCCTCCCAGAGCCAAAATGAATGTCCTTCCCTTAAAATGTTCCCCGTCCAAAGTATGAGGTGATTGGCAGCTCAGAGCAGACTGATGCCCACGGAGGGCCCTGCTCCCAAAGACACTGTCACCTTCCCACGCAGCACCTGGGGTCCATGCTGAAGGGCAGGCAGACAGCAAGCCCTGGAGTGGCCTCAGCAGCCTGGCCCCTGAGCCACTGCTCCTGGAAACAAGCCCATGGACACATCACACAGCCCAGGCCGCAGGGCACAGCCTGGTCCCACCCCAGTGCCGTCTCTGAGGGCCATCTCCTGGGGAAGGCGGCTGCTCTGCTGGCCCGGACTTCTCAACGGTCTTCTGCTGCCATTGTTCTGGGTTTTATCCTCCCTGAGAAAACAGCTGAGCCCCCAGAGGCTGGGGGACAAGCCTCAGGATGAAGGGCCTCTGGTCTCTCCACCCTCCCACGGGCTGAGGCTCCCTGCTGGGCAGAGACAGCAGGGGGGAGGACGCAGGGCAGAGAGGAGGGGCAGGGCCCACCAGGACCTCTGCTCCCGGGTGTGGCTCCTCCGTCCAGCCAGGGACCCCAGAGTCCACACAGCAGGTCGAGGAGACCAGCACTTTCCCCCAGGTGGAGAGCAACCATTGACCTGCAGGGAGGTTGAAGGATCTGCTGAGGTCGCTCAGGTAACCAAAGCACCTGGATTAGAGCCAGAACTGCGGAGCGAGACTGAGTTCCTTATGACTGAATTACAAACATCACAGTGTGTCATTTGTCATCTCCCCGCTGCACTTTTGGAAGCGAGTCCTAGGAGGGTTTAATGAGATGCTATATGCTAAGCTCTTTAACCAAAGCCTGGGCTGAAAGAAACACCCTCACAGCACCTCGCTCTGCTGCTGCGGCCGCAGACGTGCCTGGCGCTGCCGCTGCTGGGACCTGAGCTGCTCCTGCCGCTGCCCGTGTCGAGGCCAGAGACTGGTGCTGGCCAGCGGCTCCTGCAACTGGGACCTAGTCCTCCTCATTCAGGGACGAAGACAGAGAAGACGGAGGAGACCCGTGTGACCTCCGCCTGGGGGCACGAGCCCATGCGGCCTTTAACGGTGGTATTTCCATCTCTGCCTGTCCCTCTCCTCTGTCTGCATTAGTTCAGAATTGGAGACAAAGAAAGACGCGTTATTTTTGCCTCGTCCACCAGAGACACCAGCAGATTTCTCACAGTGTGATTCCATGTGCTCTTCCCTCCCCGGGAAGCCCCGCCTCATGCCTCATCTCTAATCCAGGGATTGCTCCCACCCAGGAGGGTCCGGAGCTGGTTACTTTTTGTGGACATTGACGTGGGCTGTGAGATCTGTGAAGGCAGCTGGACTGCCAGCCCCTCCAGGAGACAGCACATCGCTGTATGTGATTTTTTTAGCGTAGATTAAGGCACAGTGGTCGTGCGTATTTATGGGGTACAGCGTGCGATGATTCAACACAGGTACACAATGTGCCACGAGGTGGACGGGCACTCGGCATTGCCATCCCCTTAAACATTTTCCCTTTCTTTGTGCTGGGGACCCTTGCACTCGGCTCTCCTGGTTCTTTATAAAAGAGGCCACGAATGGTCGTGGAGTGTTATCACCCACCGTGCTGCAGAACACAACTTGACATCCACACCAACCTGGTGTTAGGAACATAGTAGGTGCTCAATAAGTGTTTGCGAAGTAAGATCGGAGCTAAACACAGGGTGTCCTCATGGAGCTGAGGGTCTGAATAGAAAACACTGATTGGAAACAGTCTTCCAGAACTTCTGTGGGATTCCTGATGGAGCGCTGGAGGCTTTGATGGGCACGAGCCTTAACAACTCTACACAAAAAATGGCCCTCTGCCAGTCTGTTTAAATGCTTCCATTTTAAAGATCTGTTGGTTGATATTAACTTGTCATTTCATATGCAATTCAGTAAACTGTCTCTGCCCTCCACGTGGAGGCCTGGCTAGGCATCAGGCTCCTAAAACTGCCTGTGAGAACCCCAGGGCCCAAGGTCCTCAAGTCTCCAAGGCTTGAATTTACAAATGAGGTTGTGCCTGCAGCTTCAAGAGCCTGGGGACCCGAGCAGGACTTCATGAATCATCCTGGGTTGAGTGTGTGGCGTCCTGTGTCGCTTGCCCCCAATGTCCTGTCCCTAGGATGCCCTGTCCCTAGGTGTTTACCTGGTAGAGGTGGGAAGTGTAGACATGGCGCTCTGCCACACACAGCAAAGGGACTGCCATAGCTGAGCAGATTAACACGTCCCTCCTCACACAATGGCTGTCCGTGTGTGGGCGTGTGTGTGTTCGTGTGCATATGCTTGTGTGTGTGTGTACTGTGTGTGTGCATGGGTGTGCATGGGTGTGTGTGCATGAGTGTGCATGGGTGTGTGTGTGCACTTTGTGTGCATGTGTATGCTATGCGTTTGTGTATGTGTGTGCACTGTGTTTGTGTATGTGTGTGCATGTGTGTGTGAGTGTGTGTACTTTGTGTGCATGGTGTGTGCACTGTGCGTTTGGGTATGTGTGTGCAATGTGTGTGCGTGTGCGTTTGAGTATGTGTGTGCAGTGTGTGTGTGTGTGCGTGTGAGAAGAGTCTGTCTGCAGCTCCTGGTCTATAGTGCAGGGGTGTTAACCGCAGTCCCCGTGCTGTGAGTTAGCGCCCAGGTGTCTTCATCCCGACCAACCAGCAGTCTGTGCCTTTTGACCTGCCATCACTAGGACATTTCTGTTTCTGGATTTGCAGCCAATTCCCTTGATTGACGCTCCCAGGCATTTGACCACCTGACGAGATAAATTCTTTATTGAAAAATAGTCTTGGCTTCTCCTGAGCCTGATTAAACCCAGACTCAACTCAGAACGAGGCTTTGCTGGCTTACAGTTGACAGTTGGGTGGACAGCGCCACCCAGCAGGCTCTGAGGACCGCGCCTGGCCCCATGGCCCACTCGCTGGCTGCTGCGCTAAGCGGTTCTGGGCATTTTGCCCACCCCCTCCCTGCCCTGAGGAAACCAGCCCTTCAGCACTCAGGGCACCTGTGTGTGGTCCTCGTGGTCACCCAGATGGGCACCGTTTCTGTCAGTCCAGCCAGCGGAAGCTGGGGCACAGAGCAGCCTAGTGGTTTTCCTGAGGCCACAGAGCTACAGAGAGAGCGGGCAGTGGGTGGTCCAGCACCCAGGGCTGCGCCTCTGCCCACCACCCCGTTGCCTTGCGGTGATGAGTGGCTGACTCTGGGGGTCATTGTCATGCACAGTGTGCAGATGGACTGGTCAGGGTTCCCCAGAGAAGCAGAACCAGTAGGATGGGTTTGTACAGAAAGAAATTGACCCTCAGGAAGCTCGAGGTCGGCTTCTGAGCCCAGGGCAGAGCCCACGTGCACTCAAGTTCAAAGGCCCCTGCTGCAGAGCCCCTCCTACCCGGGTGCCAGGCCTCTTCTGAGGCCCTCACTGATGGACGAGGCCCTGCACGGTGGGCAGCGCCACCTGCTTGACTCACAGCCCACCGACAAGGGCTCTGTCACCCACAGGCCCCCTCCGATGCCCAGAGGAAGGCTCCCCCAAGTCTCCCGGCACCATGGCCCTGCCACGTGGACACGGAACAGCAAACACCACCACTGCCAGACTCCAGAGGCCGGGCCCAGGTCCGGAGTGTGGAGAGCCCTCCGCTCGTGCTCTGACGACAGAATCAGGGAGCTCCCGAGGTCACGGGCCACCCCCCTGCCAGTGAGCCAGGTGCTAAGTCTTGTCCTCTGAGCTCCTGTCCTCCTCCTCACTGCCCTTCAGCCACCCAGTGTGGCTCCTGCCACTCCTGGGGACCTTCCAGCAGAGGGCACAGCAGCGGTGCCCCTGGCTTCTCCCGGCACAGCCCTGGGGACGCAGGAGGTGGACCCTGGAAGCCCTGGGCTGCTCATCCTAGCGGGAAGTCCAGCCTGTGAGCTGAACAGGGAGGAGGCCCAGAGGGCCAGCACCGCCTGGCAGCGTGCCCAACCCTGTCCTGATGGCATTTCGTCATCCTCACGACCCTGAGTCAGGAAGGGACTTGGCCTTCCACCCCAAGAGGTGGACTAGAGGCAGCAGAGATCCCACGCCGCAGGCCACGGTGGACACAGCAGGCCTCAGCGCAGACCCAGATCCTCTCACAGAGCCAGCATTGTGGTGGGGAAGATGGACAGAAAGCCAGGAAACAAACAAATGACAACACGTTGCAGCCTGTGAGAGCCAGGGCACAGACACACAAGAGGAGGTGGAGGGCATCACAGTTTTCAAAAGGGTCACTAGTGAAGCCACAGCGTGGATGTTGGGAGAGGTCACTCCAGAGAGAGAAATCATCAGGTGCAAAGATACTGGGGTAGCTGGCTGCTCAAGGTAAAGCAAGGGCCCAGGTGGCTGAACAGAGAACAGAAAGAAGTGGGGTTCAGGGGGCTCGTGGGCCCAGCACTCTGATTTCACAGGGCAGAGGAAGGAACCTTCTCTCTGCCTGAGACAGGAAGCTCTTAGAAGCTATGAGCAGAGAAGGAAAAGGGGAGGCCCCTGGCCGTGGAGCTGAGCCCTTTCCCCCTCAGCACTCTATCAGCCGGAGTCTGCTCTTCCACGTTCAGGTTGCTTCTTCCCAAGAAAGCTGCCTGATACAGGGACGTAAGAAACAAAACAGGCTTCAGGGAAGGCCGGATGGGTGTGCTCTGCTTTGATAAGGAGGACAGGTCCCAGAGAGCCTCCCTGCAGAGGGGACACTGGAGCTGAAACCTGACCGTAGGAATGAGCTGAGGACTTGAGCTGAACACTATGAAGACAGTGTTGAGGAATAGACAGTGCAAAGGCCCTGTGGTGGGGCCTGGCTTGGAGGACTGAATAGCAAAGAGAAGACAAATGCTGCTGAATTATGAGGAGCACGGATGGGAGAGGTGCAAGATGAGGTCAAAATGGCTGCTCTATAGAGAAGAGCCTGGGGAAGGGAAGGCCTGGCCAGCTGCTCCCCGTCTCCCTGTGGAATGATCCTGGTCCTCAGAGGCCCTGCAGAGGCTGTGAGGAGATGCCACTGGTCCAGGAGGGGCGGGATTTCCAGGTGGTGGCACAGCTGTGTCTGGGTCCCAGGTCAGCGCCTGGCAGGGGACGCCCCACTAACCCTGGGCAGGGTTCACAGACTTGGTGACTGGGCGCGTAGGGTCTGAGCACCTCGGGGCACCCTGTTGAGTGAGGGCCTGGGGTCTTCACCGCCCCCCTAAAGCCCTGCCCACAGAACCTACCTCAGCCATGGGGGCCAAGGGCATCTGGAGATGTCCCCAGTACTGTCACTCAGTGTGCACATTGTGGCTTCCCATGGGTGACATCAGGGGAGTGACCTCTGGTAACTTACCCATCACCAGGTTGGGCTTCCTGTCGGGCATCTCCAACCTCCGCCGCTGTGTGGGGTCTCCAGACGGCTCCCGTGTGCTGGGCTTTGGCCACGGGCCGGGGGGTTCCACTCCCTCCTCTCCCCGACAGCTGGGCGTCTGTCGCTCAGGCCTGTGGCGCCCTGGTTTGAATCATGGCCCTTCCCTGGGGAAAGCAAGGGTCTCTCTTCCTTGTGTCCCTCTTCTTTTGACCTCTTTTGTCAAGGTGTCCCCTGGCTGGAGCTTTGCGTGACAGGCAGCTGTCAGCACCAGGTTAAAGGGACACTCCAGGCCCCCGAGGGCTTGAGGACCCCTGTGGTGGCCACTGGAACCAGAGCAGTGCCCCCGTCCCTGCTGGTGACCCCAGAGAAGGTGACAGCTGCCCTTCCCCTGAGCTGGGACCGCGGCTCCCAGTGCTGACGGACTCTGCGCCCAGAGCCTCGGCCCTGCTGCCCTCCTTCAGTGCCCTCTCTGTCACTGACCCTGACGGCCAACGTCCCGGTGCCCGCCTCCTCCAGTCACTCTCCCTCCAAACCAGAGCTTCCTGTGGGTGAGGGTGGCCAGTGACGCCTGTGTCACCTGCCCAATCTGGGACCCCAGGGAAGCAGGGAGAGCGTGTCACTGAGGTCCCATTGCCTCTGTCCCTCTGGGCAGTGTGACAGGCTGGGCTGGGCAGTGCCCTCCCTTCTACCGTCCTGCGGGCGGCAGGTCTGGGGCGGAGGCTGGCTTGTGAGGCTCCGGCCTCGTTCCTGGGTCCTCTGTCTCTTCCTCCTTCATCAGGGCACGGACCCCAGGGGGGCCTTATCCCGTCCTCCAAGCCTGTCACCTCCCGGGCCCACCTTCTAAGCCGTCGGGGACTTGACACACGGACTGAGGGTGGGGCAGACTGAGGGGGGGACGGAAACCTGCCTCCCCTCCCGCAGCCGGAGTCTAAGGATCCGGGAAGCTGCCCGAGGCAGCGGGGTTTCCTGGGACAGCGGCCGGCCTGACCGCGCCCTGCAGCCTTCCTCTCCCCACGGCGCCCTGCACAGGGCCGGCCACGCAGCAGGTGCTCAGGAAGCGTCCTCCCCCAGACACACGTCCCTGCGAAGACGCCTGACCTTCCCTGGAGGCCGTCTGTCCTCCTGGGTCCCTATCTGCCATTCCTTCCCACAGGCTGTTCCACCACAGCTCCACTGAGGACAGGATTCCTAGGAGACGTTCGTCCCCTCGTCCAGCCTGGGCAGCCAGGCCCAGCAGAGATGGCGCCAATACGCAATGCCACGCGCCTCTGCGACACTCCTCTCTAAGTCAGCGAGGGTGTGGACGCCTCCCTCCCACCTCAGGGGCTCAGCGCCCCTCCCGGGGGGCCTAGAGAGCCCCTGAATCGCCTGGTTCCCATCTAATGGGCTCCCTTCTGTGAATTTCTTAAGAAATACATTTAATAATTTAGAAGCAATAAGGTAAAAGATTTCTTACATAATAACTCTCAAGAACATTTGCATGACAAAAAAACATAAAATTCAAACATTACACTGAGGGATATTTGGGATTTAAACCACAATAATCACAAAGAGTTATTGTCCTGAATACATAAGTCTCTATAGATGTTTCCAAAATCATGGGGAGAATAAAATCTCTAGAGAAAAAAGGAGCTAAGAAGTGAACAGACAATTCACAGAAAGAAAAAGTCTTGATTCTGATAGGATGTGTGACCCTGCAAGAGAAAGGCAAGTCAAGAGGACTCCTGGACCTCCAGCCAACCACTTGGATGAATGAGCAAATTCCTTGAAGGACAGACAGCCTAAGTTCATTCAAGAAGAAACGGATGAGTTCTACATTTCAAAGAAATTGAATTTTTAGCTAAAAACTTTCTAATAAAGAAACTCCAAGCACCAAAATTTACTGGTGAGTTTGCCCAAATATTTAAGGAAGAAATAATAACAATTCTCTTCATACTCTTCCATCAGTACCCGCCAGCAGTACCCTGCTTCCAAAACCAGATGGAAAACCACAGATCAATATCTCTTATGAACATAGATATAAAAGTTCTTAACAGAATTCCAACAGATAAAACCAATAATGCTATTTTTAAGAGGAAAATATATCACGACCACATTGAGTTTATCCCAAGAACGCCAAGTTGATTTTATTTTTTAAAATCAGCCAATGCAATTCACATTACAATGCAATTCACTTAGAGAAAGATGAGGAAGGAGAACATATGGCCATCTCCATAAATGAGTGGGGAAAGCATTTGGCAATATCCAGTATCCATTTTTTACTTTAATGATTAATGAAGTAGGAAGGGAAGGAAAAGCCCCTCACGTGGTAAGTAAAGGGCATTGGTGGAGACTCCACAGCTAACAGACTGAAGGGTGAAGACCCAACTGAGGACTGGCCAGCTCCATCTGCTCCAAACTTCTACTCAACCTCATCCTAGAGTTCCTAGACTGTGAAATAAGACAAGAAAAGAAATAAAGTGCATAGAGATTAAAATGGAAGACATCAAACTGTATTTATTCAAAGACACCATGTTCATCTAAATAGAAACCTAACGGAAGATTCAAGAACACCACTAAAACCAAGGAGGGAGTTAAGCAAGCTCTTAGGATGGGGGTGTGGGGTGGTGAGGAGCAAGGAGGAGGCATGGGGAAAGGAGGAAGTGCAGAATGTACTTGACCAAATATGCTGTGTATATATGTGAATACGCCACAGGGAATCCACCAATTAAAATAAACAAACAGACAGATAAATAGAAGGAAGACCAGTGGAGGAGAAGAAGGGGTAGGCGGAGGGAAGGGAAAGTGGAAATATTGAGGATGAAAATGGACCAAGTTATACTCCATCGTCTATGAATATGTTTAAATGAACCTCATCATTATATACAACTATATCACACTGACAGAAACATAAAAATCTATTGCATTTCTATATATTAGCAATGAAAAAAAAACCCAGAAATTGGAATTTTGAAAAGCAGCAATGGTTAGCAATATTAAAATATTTAGAACTGACAGATAACCCTGACACAAGTACACACTGCAAACCACTAGACATGCTGAGAGAATCTAGAGGGCCTGAAACAAGGAGGGTTCCACTGTTCTCAGGAGCTGGGATACTCGGTGTTTCCCCTGAACTGGATCTACAGATTCACCACAATCTGAATGAAAATCACAGCAGGTATTTTTGTCAAAAGTGACAAGAAATTCTTAAATTTATATGAAAATGCAAAGGATCAACTTACTTGGTAAGAGAAAAAAATTATATGTACAACACTACCTAATTTAAGACTTACCATAAAGCTACAGTAATCAAGACCAATACTGGTGTCAAATACACAAGATATCAATAGAACAGAATAGAGAGTTGAGAAATAAATTCATTCATAGGCATTTAATGATTTTTTTGACAAAGATGTAAGGAAAATTCAGTGGAGAAAGCCTTTTTTAAAAATGAAGTTGTAACAACTGCTTCTGAAGAAGAATCTTGATCCATAGCTTGCTCTATACATGAAAAAAAATCTCAAAAAGGATCATAGATGTCAACATAAAACCTAAAACCATAAAACTTCTAGAAGAAAAGATGGGATAAACTCTTTGTGACCTTGGGTTGAGCAAAGATTTCTTAGATGGACCCCAAATGCAAAATCCATAAAGGAAAACGTTGACAAATTAAGAACTTCTGCCCTTCTAGAGACACCATAAGAAGAATGCAGAGATGAGCTTCAGATGGGGGGACTTGCACAACCATGTGTTGATGAAGGACTGAGTCCAGGATACACAGCGGATCTCAAAACTAAAGCATAACGAAGCAACTCAATAAAAAGTGGGTAAAAGATTTAACCAGCTGCATCGCCAAAGCTGTGTGCTTAGCAAATGAGAGAACAGACGTGAAATTCAAACTTAACCTGCAATCAGAATGGCCTACTGGAATGACTGACATGTCCAGGGCTCTCACGGTGGTGAGGATGCAGGGGACCTGGAGCTCGCGCTGCTGGTGGGGCTCTAAGTGGCGTGACCTGCTTGGAAAACGGATGCAGATCCGTACAACATCTGCTCTAACGCGCCACACAGCTACCCAGCCCACTCAGACGCGTGGCCAAGAGAGGAGCCGGCACACGTCCACACGAAGACTCACACCAGTGTTCCCAGCTGTTTTCCCTGAAAGGGCCACAGCCTGAAGCAACCCCAACGTCCACCAACAGGGTCATGAACGACTGCGGTATATCCACACTGTTCTGCAATAAAAGGGATGAACCATGGATACCTCCAACCACGCGGATGAAACACAAAATAATTACTCCCAGAGAAATCAGCAAAAGAGTGCAGGCTGGTGGGTTCCATTTACATAAAATGCTCTAAAATGCATTAGGCCCGTGGCTGCCTGGGTGGGGGTGGGAGGCCGCCTTGCAGGGAGGGCTTGGCCAGGCCACAGCAGACCCATGTGGAGGAGGCGGGTGTCTGTGTCTTCATCGTGGCTGGTTGCACAGCGGTCTGCGGATTTCACAGGGCATCAGATATCAGTTCCACCTCAGTGCCGCCCTTCAACTACCCCGACAGGCGATTTCTCACTGCCCAAGTTCTAAGACCTGGGCAGATCATGCTGCTGGCAAAGTTGCTGGGACCTTTCTTCCTGGACGCCACCTGCCCACCACGTGAGCACTTAATGGATTTTTAAATTGTGACTTTAGCTCTTCCAGCTGCTTCTGGCCTCTCCAGACAGCTGAGTCTCAGTCTCACTGAGGTGAGAGCATCCCTAGGAAGAGCACGGAGCGTGAAGGGAGGAGTCGGGGCCCACACAATGCGGGTTCCTCCCTTAGCGTGCCTCACTCTGCGGCCGCTGCGCTCATCAAGGGCCCTCTGGGGTCAGGCACTGCTGCAGCACTCGGGGGCCTCCGTGGACAGCCCCTCACAGTCCCTGCTCCCACAGAGCCGACAGCCCAGCCAGCCCAGGCTGCAGCCAATGACCCACCATCAAGTAAACAGGTGTGTGACAAACCGCACGTGTGCCGCAGACCAAGCAGGGGTGGGAGGGGAGAGGGAGGGGACAGCTCTTATTTCAAGGAGGGGCTCGGGCAGGTCTAGTGGAAGGTGGCGCCTGAGCAGAGGAGAGAGTGTTGGAGTGGGCTCTTGGGAAGGGCTGGACACCAGCCCCTTGTCAAGCCAGGGGCCTCCCTCCCTCGGTGCCTCCAGGAAGCAGCAGTGGCTCCTGCTTCCCCCAGCCTGTCCCTGGTGCTGTCCACCAAGCTGTGGAGGCTTTTGTCACTGAGAGCCCAGAGGCCCAGGGCCTTGCGGTGCCCACTCTCAGCAGCTAGACCACACCAAGCAGGTCACTGCTCGCCTCTGAACTTTGATCTTCCACGTATAATAGATGATCAGGAGCTCACAGGTTCAACAGGACGCCCCGGGCAGTTCCACGAGCCTGACCCTGTGCTGGGTGGGGGGACGGAGGGGTGGAGGAAGGTCTCTCCATGGCTGAGCCGACGTCTGGCACATGAACTGGAGGGTTGTAGACTCCCAATCCCAGTGTGGGGCATTGGAAGGTGGGCCCTTGGCAGACGATTGACCGGGGTGGAGCCCTGGTGAATTCAGGTAGTGCCCTTACGAGCAGAGGCCAGAGAGCCGGCTGCTCTTCCCACCACCTGCAGACACAGCGAGAAGTCAGCAGGTGGCCACCGGAAGCCAGAGCCAACCTTGCTTGTTCCACGATCCTAGGAGTCGGGCCTCCAGAACCGCAAGTCCAGGGCACTTCTCCACAGCAGCCCAAGCTGGCTGTGGCATCGGAGAAGGCACGTGGGCATGTCACCAACAAGACACACAGGGCACCGGGACAGAGAGGGCAGATGGACTGGAGGGCAGAGGACACGGCCCCAAGGTAGGGCCACTGAAGATGATCCCTGAAGGTGGGCCAGAGAGGAGAGTACGTGGCGCGTGTGTGCATGTGCGTGCCCAGGAAAACCAAGGGAGGGCCCAGGAGAGCTGCTCCCAGGAGCAGGCTGTGGGCCAGGGATGTGGAAAACAGGAAGCCGTGGCCCTGCTCAGAAGGAGGCCTCCAGGGAGCTGCCCCTGACTTCCTATGCTGCCAGGGGTGCGTGAGGAATGACCCACTTAGGCCTCACCCCAATACCACTGCTGCCATCCCGTTTTACAGATGGGGAAACTGAGGCCTAATGGCTCAATCCTGTATTCAGACCCACAAGCTTGTAGGTGTTGGGCAGGATCAGAGCCTGCCCCACATGCCTGCACCCTCACAAGACGACGGGGCGAGCGTTGGCCCTGAGGGGTAAGCATGTTGCTCCTCAGCCTCCACAACAGCTGCAGGTGCCCTGCTTAGAGGGGAGCAGAATCCCCAGCGTCACTGACGATCATTATGGGAACAGAGGCTCTGAAGCCCAACAGCTCTCAGCTACGCTGGGGACAAACTGGCAGGTAAGTTCTCACTTTTCTGAAATCCACCCTCAAAATCTCTCTGCAGACACCACCAGACTCCGGGGAAACACTTTTGGATACTGAACATGAACAGGGCACAGCCCACGGAGCCAGGACCTCCAGCCCTCGTCCTTCTGCACCTACCCGCCGCCCTGCACCACTCCCACCGTGGTTCCCGTCTGAGTCACACAGGACCAGAGTCGGACTCCCAGCCACTGACTTCCAGGGGGCTCCCTAGGAACCCACAGAAGACAGTTCTGAACCCCGGCGCCTCCTACCGCAAAGGGAGAGCCTGAGGGGGTCCAAGTGCTTCCCCATCCAGAAGGGGGCAGAATCACGCCACCATCAACAGAGTTGGCAAAAATACATTTTGAATAAAATCCACTTTTTCAACCCAATAGAAGGTAATGTTCTACGGGAAGGAGGGAGAGAGAGTGGGGAAGATGCTAAGGAGAGAATGTTCCAGAAGAAGTACACAACCACCACCACCCCAGGCAAAGTTTTGGGTGGGGAGTCTGTGGAGAGCCCAGATGAGGTCACCAGGGATCCCAGAGAGGAGGGAGCCTGAACCTTGAGTTGGAACGGTAGCTGCAGGAGGGGCCTGGGCAGGTGGCCTGGTGGAAGTGTCACAGTCCACCCCTCCCCTGCCTAGTGTGTTCCCACATCACCAGGGGAGCCTGAGGCTCCAGGGCCACGACAAGGGGACACCCCACAGGTGGTGGCATGTGCGCCCCCGCCACCAGCTGAGAGGGAGGCTGGCACACACCTAGGGGCAGGAGAATGGCACGTCCTAGGCACTCACCAAGGGGCCCTGGACCAAAATTCCACCAGCACAAAACCGGAGTGTCAGCTGCAGGAGGCAGCCGCTCTGAGACAGCCGGGGTTTAGAGGGACGCTATGAATCACCTGGTCACGGTTTGATTACGTTTCTTGCAAGAGGAATATCAGCCAGAAAGGCAGATGAAGTTGTTACAGAAAAAGAGGCGATTACGTTTCTGCAGCCGAGTCTGTGAGGTGTCAAGTGCTGGACCCAACACGGAAGGAAACGGAGCACCCGGGCTTTCCTGAGCCGCCTCAAACTGAAATGCCCCACTCCCACCCCGCCCCACACGTTATTGTCCCAAGGAAGGCCTGGGACACCGTATTAATTAATTAACCTTCAAAACAAACACTGCCCAAGGAGTGGCACCGACCAGAATGGAAGTGGTGCCCCAGCAAGCCCCTGGTCATTCCAGCTCTCTGCTTTTCCAACAGGGAAGAGTCAATTGCATAACTGAAAAATGAAGTTGGAGCTTGAGGACAGATCACCTGGAAGTTCACTTTGTAAATCCACCTGGGAGTCACAGGGGAGTACGTGGAGGAGAGTGGGGGTGAGGGTCAGAAATGCTGGGTGGGAACAGGAGTGGACCCACTGGACGCTGGAGGCTGAGGTCCACAGGCTGAACTCATTTCCTCATCTGGCCGCCCCCCCAGGACAAAGCCGAGGGAGGGTCCAGCCCAGCCGCCCAGACCTGCCCTGCCCAGGCTCCCCCAGCTCCAGAGCCCACCCCCCAGCTCCCCAACAACGTGAACCCCTGGGGTGCTTCCAGCCTGAGCTAACCCTGTCCCTACAATTAGGTCCCTGTGAAGTTTTCTTGGGGTGCTCCCAGAAAGGGGCTCCTTGATCAGTGTCCACAACACCTGCAAGGGCTCTGCCCTGCAGAGAAGGAGCTCCGGCCCAGGAGGGGCCTGCCCTTAGCTGGCCACTCATCATGGAACAATATTCACAGTATCTACTCTGCCAGTCAATCAATGGCTCCTAGAAGTGGTTGAAAGGATGAGTGAGTAAAGACTGGACTTTCAGAGGAGCCAAGTCAGAGTGATGTAATGGAAAGGGGAAGGCTCTGGGGTCAGACAGGCCGAGTGAGAAACCTGGCTCTGGAACCTTCTGAGCTGGGTGAGTCTGCGTGTTATTCAGTCTGTCCTCACAGGTAAGAAGGGGCTCACAACCTGCTTCCCGTATTCCTCCCCTTACTCCCTGGGGAGAAGGGGTGCCCGAGGCCTTCTCCCCCTGCAGGAGAAGAAGCTGGGCTGTTTCTGGGCATCACCTGGGAATTTGGCAGAGAGGTTGAGCTGAGCCCCCCGTTTCTTTCCTTCCTTTCTGTCTTCTCAGAGAACCCCGATCTGCAAGAAGCTGGTTCAGAAGGCATTCCTACCACCCCCTTTGCAGCTGGAGGTCATGGGCCCACTTCAGGTCAGTGATGCCCAACAGATATCACTAGGGGCCAGGGGCTCTGGGAATGCTCTTTAATGCGGACTGACACTGCTGACAGAGTTTGCTCTTTCCCTTTCTCCTTCTCTTGGGCTGGAATAAGGATGTGATGACTGGAGTTCCAACAACCATGTTGGGACCACAGGAAAACCTTGAGGGTGGAAGCCAGGCACTTAGGGCAGCCGAGATACATTATGACATGGTGTAACTCCTGCCCTAGCCTGGACTGCCCGCTTCTGTACTGCACAATTCATGAGAAGAAAAACCTAAACACCCACTTATAGAAATCACCACCAATGCCTACAAGCAGAAGCTCAGTCCTTACCTGCACCATCCGCAGGTCACTCGATCTTCCCCTTCACAGAAGCACAGAGAGCTGATAAGAACAGTTGTTCAGAGCTTCTCACTGTTGAGTGAAGTGGGCTTTAGAGACTCCTAAACCAGGAATGCAATCACCAGATAAATACGGAAAGTGAAAAACTGCTTCCTCTATTGCAAACTTCAGATTCTATATGACACTTTTGTGCCTTATGACAAAATCAATAGACATTTTTTCAACAAATTTGGAAGTCATCGAAAAACACGAGGGAAAAATACAAGAAAATCACCTGTGGTCAGCCCTCCAGAGTCAAGCAGCGCTGAGGTTTTGCTCTGCTTTCCTCAATTTCCTTTTAATCTGCAACTTAAACACTAGGCCTGCCCCTCCCCCCTCCTCCTCCCTCCTTCCTCCCCTCCTCCCCTCCCTCCCTCCTCCCTTCCTCCCCTCCCTCCCTCCCTCCCTCGTCCCCTCATCCCCTCCCTCCCTCGTCCCCTCATCCCCTCCCTCCCTCGTCCCCTCATCCCCTCCCTCCCCTCACCCCCTCCCTCCTCCCCTCCTCCCCTCCCCCTCCCTCCTGCCCCCTCATCTAATCCCCATTCTTTTTTTCCGCACCAGCGTTTTCAGAAGCCTTCTCATGACATTAACTATTCATTAACGTACCTAAAAACCTGGAAGCAACAGAAATTTAACATGGGATTTGTTTTGAGCTGTGTTATCCCACCGTCAGGACCACTCCATCAACAGCGCAACCCACCACCAGCCATGGCTGACCAGGAGCTTCCCGCATCCAGAGTGCCAGGCGGGTGCTTTCTGTGCATCCTCAACACAATCCTGCAAGGAGTGGACCCCAGATCCTTGCTCAGTGAATGCCCGGAGTGAAGAGGTAGGGACTCGTGCCAGCCCCAGCAAGGCTGAGGGGCTACCCCAGCCTCCAGCCCCGGCCCAGCTCCCACAGCCTCACGGCCTCTCTTTATGGTCATTGAAGGCACTTGGATTTTTCATACGCTGCCCCCAACAGGGGACACTTGGTCTGTCTTTCCTTGAAGAGTCACTTACACCTTCTTCAACTGGCAAACGGAAACGCTGAAGCTGTGGGAGGTTCAATCGCGGGCCTGGGTCAACACCCAGGAGGTGACAGAGCCAAGGAACCAGAGCTCTGACTCCGAAGCCAAGGCCCTTGAGGTTCTGAACAAAGGCAGTGCACGGGCCAAGTGTCAGACCCTGTGGGCTGTTCCGAGCCCTGACTTCTTCTCCCAAGAAGCACCTACAGCCGGCCCTTGAAGTCCTTGGCTCCCCATCCTCGAATCCAACCAACTGTGGACTTAAAACATTCCAAAAACTGGGTCTTTATTAAGCATGTTCAGATTTTTTTTCCTTCTCTTTGTTCCCTAAACAATACAGTGTAGCAAGGATTTACCCAGCTCATTGTTGTTGTTTTTTTTTTTTTTTATTGTTGGTCGTTCAAAACATTACATAGTTCTGAATATATCATATTTCAGTTTGATTCAGGTGGGTTATGAACCCCCAGCTCATTGTACTAGGTGTGCAGAGTCATCGAGAGGTGACCCAGAGCTCTGAAGGAGGTGTGCTGGTCTATGCCATCTGTGTCAGGGACCCAAGCAGCCTGGATTTGGGTGTCTGTTGGGTGCTGGACACATTCTCCTGTTGATCCCAAGGGATGAATGTACTTTTAATTGTTTAGCTGTTTCTTATGGTATTACCATTTGTATTTCTAAGGAACACACTGCAACTGCTCAATATTTACTACCCATGTATTATCCATACACCTAGACCTTCTACTGTGGGAGACGAGGAGTTAGCTCTGACACACAAGGGTGCACAGACAAACACACACACACACACACACACACACCTACCTTCCCTTCCCTTCTCTCACTATCTAATAATGCTATTAAAGCCCGATTTAAAGTAAATACTTGGCATTTGCAATATTATAACTAATAAAGTTTTATTTAAACCTGAGCCATTAAGGGTATTTGAATTAAATTTCCTTCATGTTGAAACTTTTTATTTGCCTTAGGGTTAGTAATTGGTTCATGCTGTGCTAAATGCTAAAAAGGACTCCATACCCTCTGGAGATGCACACTGAAACATTTATGCATGAAATTATAGGATGACTTGATTTGCTTCAAAATGGCCCCGAGACACGGAGGCTGAATTCAACCTCCCTCTGGAAATAGCTGGGAGCTAACCACGTCCCAGAGCAGCAGACAAGGACAGAGGTCCACTGGGTGGGGCATCTGCAGGAAGGAAAGGACAGAGAGTGCCCTGGGCTGCCCTTCCCGCACACAGCTGGGAGCCTGCAGACCAGGGAGGGACCCCCAAACATAGGCCAGCTGTCCTGATGGGTCATGGTTTGACCTTGAACGCTCTCCAAAAGCCCGTGGGTTAATACAGAGGTGAGATGATGAGATTATGAGGGCTGTAAGCTCATCAGGGGATTAATACATTGGATGGATGACTAATTTGAAAGGACTAACTGGGTGATAGCTGTAGTCAGGTGAGCTGTGGCTGCAGGAATCAGGTCACTTGGGGTGTGCCCTCTGACTGTAGTTTGTCCCCGATGTCCCTCTCTCTCTCCCCCTCCCTCCTTCTGCTTCCCAGCTGCAGTGAAGGAAGCAGCTGTCCCCTGCCAGGTCCTTCCCTCACGATGGGGAGAATGTGCCTCATCTCAGGCCCAGAGCAGTGAAGGCAGCTGACCATGGACTGAGACCATGAGCCCAAGCAAACTTTTCCTCCTCTAAGTTGGCCTTGCCAGTGTCTTGGTCAGGGACAGAAAGCTGCCTCACATGATGGGTTGCAACAGCAGCATGGCTCAGAACCAGGAGGAGCCATCCCGGCCTGCTGCAGGCCCTGCGCCCTCCACACTCTGACTGACCGGCTGGACAGCTCGCAGCACCTAGGAAGACCATCCTCACACAATGACTGATTCCAAAGGATAAAACTTGGAACAGCCAGATGGACGAGGGCAGGGGCATGGGGTGGGGTGGGGACACGCAGAGCTTCCAAAGCCTCTCAGGGGCCACCGCCTCCAGCAGCCCCATAGCTCCCCAAGCTCTTTGTTCCAAGTCTCTGTCAAACTCCATCTCCAGCCGGCCCACCCCCTGGTGCTGTGTCCAGGGGCCTCAGGAGGTGAAGGCCCAGCCTTCTAATCGTTTGGTCTTTCTGGCAACAGCCACATCCAGAAGCTATCTAGGGCCCCGCCCTACATCAGTTAATTAATGTGAAGTCAGGTGTGACTGAAAGGAGCCCATTTTGGAAATAGAAGACACTAGCAAGAGACCAGGAAATGCCAAGATCTCCAGCAACAGGAACTGGAGACAGAGACTAAATATAAACGGGTGGAAATATGACTCTGCACTAAAGAAGGACATCATATATTACAAATATTTCATAAACCTAAGATTTTATCCCATTTTTAACTTCTTTAAAAGATAACTGAAGGGGGCTGGGGTTGTGGCTCAGTAGTAGAGCACTTGCCCAGCATGTGTGAGGCCCTGGGTTGGATCCTCAGCACCCCATATAAACAAACAAAATAAAGGTATCATGTCCATCTACAACTAAAAAAATATTTTAAAAAGATAACTGAATACTGAAAGTAAAACAACACCAGAATATGTGGGAGTTATTGCAGAAATGGCAAAAAGAATCACATCAGCTTTCTGCTGCTGTAACAACACACCTGAGGGAGCCCACTTATAAAGCATAAGGGCTTATTCAACTCACGCTTGTAGAGGCTCCACTCCCTGATCAGCTGGCCCTGTTGCTTTTAGGCCTATGGGGAGGAAGCACCTTATGGTGGGAGTTGTGGTAAAGCAAAACCACTATGTGACCAGAATTAAAAGTAGAAAGGAAGGGACCAGGTCTACAGTCAGCTTCAAGGGCATACCAATGACTGACTTCCCCCCAGGCCCCGCCTCTTAAAGGCCCCGCCTCTTAAAGGCCCCGCCTCTTAAAGGCCCCGCCTCTTAAAGGCCCCGCCTCTTAAAGGCCCCGCCTCTTAAAGGCCCCGCCTCTTAAAGGCCCCGCCTCTTAAAGGCCCCGCCTCTTAAAGGCCCCGCCTCTTAAAGGCCCCGCCTCTTAAAGGCCCCGCCTCTTAAAGGCCCCGCCTCTTAAAGGCCCCGCCTCTTAAAGGCCCCGCCTCTTAAAGGCCCCGCCTCTTAAAGGCCCCGCCTCTTAAAGGCCCCGCCTCTTAAAGGCCCCGCCTCTTAAAGGCCCCGCCTCTTAAAGGCCCCGCCTCTTAAAGGCCCCGCCTCTTAAAGGCCCCGCCTCTTAAAGGCCCCGCCTCTTAAAGGCCCCGCCTCTTAAAGGCCCCGCCTCTTAAAGGCCCCGCCTCTTAAAGGCCCCGCCTCCCAATGGCACCAAGCTGGGAACAAGACTTTAGTACAAGGTCATTTAGGGACACTTAACACCCAAACTACAGCAAGAGCAGATGGGGAAATGGACAAAACTGTTCTCACACTGTCTGAAGGGATGCAATGCCCCTGATAGTAGGGTGTGAGTTAAAGATCCGCGCAGAATACTAAGGCAGACGCCAAAGAAAAGGGGTAGAGAAAATGTGCCAATGACGGATTTAATCATGAAGACCTGAACTAATGTGAGAGGAAGCAGGAAGGGAGGAGGCAGGGGGCCAGCACGAAGTGGAGGGGGCGGAGAGCAGCATGGCAGGCTGGGTGGAAG
This sequence comes from Spermophilus citellus, assembly GCF_964194105.1. NCBI lineage: Eukaryota > Metazoa > Chordata > Mammalia > Rodentia > Sciuridae > Spermophilus > Spermophilus citellus. The sequence goes on along the minus strand of NC_138189.1, from coordinate 5,142,702 downwards.
CCATACATCCCTACGCCCCAGCTGAAAGGTGAGGATGGTGACCACGGCCTCACACTCCGTGAGGAAGCCGGGGAGCAGTGGGTGTCCATCTCTGGGGGTCAGGAGTCCCCGTAGGGCCGTTCCCTGGACATGGTGCTGTGAAGTGGGCAGAGGGCAAGTTCCATTGGGCTGGGCAGAAATGGTGGCTGCCGCCCACAGGTGGCCATGGGCCAAGCGTCTCGCAGATTGAGCCCATCCAGTCACACCTCCAGAGGGTGCCTGAGGGTCAGAACACGGGTCACCTGAGCAGCATGGAGCCCACCTCCTCCCCTCCCCTGCAGCTGCCCACCATCCGAGGATGGAAATCGACTAGAGGCCCAGCTCACAGTTTCCACCTCCCCTCCACCCACCCTCCTCAGGGTCTCCAGAGTGACCTTCCCAAAGTGCAAATTCCATTGTGCTCTCCTGTTTGAAACCTTTCCAAGACCAAGCAATGCCAGCAGCTGTGCCACGCTCCCCGTGCCGGGCCCAGTGCAGGGTCCACCCGCTGACTCTGTCAAGCAGGTGGGGAATCTGGGTCCGCGGATGTTCCATGGCTGCATGGTGGCCCCTGGAGGAGCAGCTTCCCCACCCCACAGCTGGGAAGGTCCTGGGGGCCACTCGTGGAGGGTGGGCAGGCAGCAGGCAGCTGGAGGTCTTGGACAGGAGACAAAGGGGCTGCCACGTGCGGATGGGGAGCTGCCCGAAGGCGCCCGGGCCTCCGGGATGTCAGGAGAAATGGGGAGTCTGTGGCAGACGAGGGCTCCAAAGTCGGGAGGCCCAGGTTCCACAGGCAGAGTGACTGAGGGCAAGTCACCCAGGCTCCTGGAGTCCCAGCTTCCTAGCTGTGAGATGGGAATGGCGCTACCCGCCTTGCTGGGTATTAGTGGTGACTGAAGCTGGAAGGTTCTGTCAGCAGCTGACAAGAAAGAGACATGTCATCCGTGATCCCTTTCCTCCCCTCGCTGGTGACAGGATCCTGCCTGGTCACCTCCACCCTCAGCAAAGATCCTTTGTATTGTACTCCTCCTACAGTGACCTGGCCAGCCCTGAGCAGACGTCACTGGCCAGGGCCATGGCTTGTAGAGGACACACCAAGGCACCATGTCCTCCTAAGACCTGATGCAGGGAGCCCTGCAGGTGTCCCCTGACCGAGGCCCAGGGGAAGGGCTGGGTTTGGGCCCAGAGAGCACGTTGAGCAGCTTATTAGCTGACTCTGCCTCAAGATCTAAAAATCACTCCTCTCTGGTTTCTCAATCTCTTCACCTTGCACAACTGGAAAGACCACCGAGATGGCATTCCCCAGAAGATGGCATTCCCCAGGGGCCGGCGTGTTTTCTGGCAGCTCAAGGGACAGGGCAAAGCCCTCTGCTGGACACCACGATGGGGAATCAGGAACAGAATCAGGAACAAGGGCCCTACGTAAGGCAAGTGGAGAGCTCTGTGTAAAATGTATTTATTTTCAAAAGTTCCCTTTATAAAACCAGAATATGTAGCAAACACAAAATGTGAGAACAGCGAGGCCCGTCCTCAACACGGACCACGTCACACAGCCGGGCACAGGGGTGCGAGCTGCGGCAGAGTGTCCTCCAGGTCCCTGGTGACTCGGGACCAAAAGAAAGGAGTGTCCACACCCTCATGGTGCGGAAGAGAGCAGGCCAAATGGAAACCCATGAGACCACGCTGAATCGTCACTGAGGCCAGCGTGTGCAGGGGACCCGTGTCTTCTGCGTGGGAATGGGTACGCTGCAGGCTGAGCGTTAGACAGCAGCACACACGGGCCTCCCCTAGTCCAAGCCCAGGGCCCTGCTGGCCTTCTTGGCGTTCAGGAAGTTCTTCTTCCTCCTGGGAGGGATGTGCAGAGAGATCTCCGGGTCCTTCGGGTTTCTGAATATGAAGAGCTTTTCGCCTGTGTTTAACACGTCGAGAGCTTCCGCACCTAGGATGGGGACAGGGGCCGGTTCGCCAACGTGCTCCAGGGACAGGTGCGGCCAGCCTTCTCCGCAGAACGCCATCCTCTCCCTGATGGGGACATACGTCTTCTTTAATATGCTAAGGAGAGAACAGAAGGTTGAGCTGACAAGTGGGACTCACTCAGACCTTCCTGAGAGTTCTGAGTTCTCCAGGAGATCCCCAGCCAAGTGCCATTTAAAGACCCTTTCCACCTGTGGGCACCTCCAGCCGTACTGGCCTGTGACTCAAGTTCTCAGGAGTCTTATGGGGTCGTTGTCATGACATTGTCAGCTGGGGCTCAGCCTGGCGGGGAGTTCACACCATGGAGATTGGCAGGGCCTCAGGAAGGCTCCGCCCCACCCCCCGGCCAACTCTTAGACATTTACAAGGAGACCCTGGGCCTCACTGTAAACCAGCTGAGGAAGCTGGGTACTAAGCAAAAGTTCAAGGCCGGGCAGACGTCAGCAGAGGGTGGCACACTGAGGGAGGGTCCTGGGACAGGACTGCTGCAATCTGCCCCGAGCCATCCCGAGTCCCCAGCTGCTCTTGAGAATGCCCGTGGGGCCTGAGAACCACTGGCGCTCTCTGCCCAAGCAGTGCAGGACAAGGCCACAGCCTGGGTCTGCAAGGGACATCACTGGCCAGTGGGGTGCTGGACCATCTGTCCCCAGCCTTGTAGCTTGTATGGGCCTGAGCGAGGACTCCCAGGTGGCTCTGGCTCATATCCTACGTCCCTTCTCACTGTAGATCCTGGTGCCTCTGGGCAGGGCGAAGGCTACCACAGTGCGCCAGGTGCTGTGACCATCACCCCTCATGTCACCTGTGGCACACGGGTCAGTGCAGCCCAGGAGTGCTCCCAGGGGAACACGCTGGTCACACAGCTTCAATCTGGACTTAGAGAGGTTTCTCCTGACCAACCTCCCAACCTAATTTCTTTGGGACGACTTTCTGATACCCCCATCACAGAGAGCTCCAAGCTGTTACCATGTTACCAGTGACAGGCTCAGCACCTCCACCTGAGCTCTGGAACGATGGAGGCAGGGGGCTCAGCAGACCCTCCCCCTGGACAGTCACTGCTCCCCAAGGACAGGGCACCTGCCACTTTTTAAGCCCTGGTGAGCTCGCCTGATGTGACTTCCCTAAATCCCTCGTAGATGGAAACCAGGAGACACTTGGTCAACAGGTGGTCACATCTAACCCACTGTGCCCCTCCCGTCCCTCTGATCTCCAGGTTTGCAAAAATCACAGGCCAGAGATGCAGGCCTTGGGCACACAGAGCACACACAGGCCTGGAGCGTTAGGCAAACACAGGGACTGTTACAGTCCACGTCCCAGGGCCACCAGGTACTGGGTCTTGGGGTCCCTGGACTTCAGGTCTATCATCTTCATTTTCTGGAAGGTTCAATGCAATGAGAAGCGAAAGGGCTTTGGGAATAATAATGTCTGAACAGCTACAAGGAATTATTCCTTTTCTAATTATAGCCCTTAAAATAGCTATTAGCTAAAATAAATACAGAAATTAAAATGCTAATAATGTTATAACATTCTCCTCCTGATAGCTGCAGCTTATCTTCAGCTTCTAAACTAAGCCCATGGAATAAAGATGTGTGGCCTTCAGGGAGGACCCTGCCCCGTCACCGGCGTGGACGGCCCTCCCTGCACCTGCGCCAGCGCCTACCTCGCCTTCCTCTGTTGGGCCCAGCGCACCTTCTCCAGGCCCCTGGCCGTCAGAGCGCCTCGCAGTTCCCTATCCAGGGCTTGCCACCAGGCCTGGTGTTTCCTAATAGCAGAGAGAGGCTCCGGTTAAAAAGGACAGCCTTCAACTCCCCCCCTGGTGACCTCTGCTGGCCTCCGTCCCCCCGTGTGACCTCCGCCGACACAGGACCCCTGGTCTCCACGCCTCCTTTCCCTTGCTCAGGACACACCCATCAAGCAGGCTCTTGGCCTGGTCAAGGAGGAATCTCTGCCCTCGAAGGGCTCCCAGTCCGGGGGATCACAGCGAGAGGGGACATCAGTCAAAGAAGGCATCACAGAGCTGGGGACATCTGAGCTCAGGGAGCAAGGGGGGCGTTCATGAAGGGCTGTGTGGCTTACGGGGCCCGCCTTGGCCGGGGAGGCATGGTGGGTGCGGGCGGGGTTCCGTCTCTTGGTCCTCCTGCCTGAGACAGTGGACGCACCCGGAGCCGGGTCAGCGTGTCCTGAACATGCGTGTGCAACACAGAGAAGCACGTGGAAGCCGGGAAGGTGGCGGGCAGGGCGTCCTCAGGCCATGGACGTGTGTGACTCCAGACCAAAGGTGAGGGACCTTGTCACACTGTCAGGGAGACTGAGAGGAGAGCTCGTGGGCCCGGGCCCCGGTCGGCAGAGCACGGCATGGCCAGAGAGTCCAGCCCAGGGGCACCTTCCTCTGCGCCATGCTCCCACCCGCCCGCCTGGAGGTGGGTGCAGCTCGTCCCTCCCCACAGTGGGCGGGGCTCTCCTTGCCAGGAGACATGTCTCTGACGACAGCACCCCACAGCAGCTGCCCACGGTGCTTCCTGGGCCTGTCCCTCCGGGGCTGGACACAGCTCTCCCCACACCCACAGGTCCCTCAGCCACCGGCTCCCGTGCAGCCAGTCAGCTTCCGCGGCTTGAAAGCCAAGGCCTCGGGGAGGGGCTGCCAGGCCCCGGGCGGGGGACCAGGAAGAGGGCCTGCCCGCCCTTAGGGACTCTGGGTGGCCTGGGCCGGGAGAATCCTCTAGCCCCCTTGGCTAGGAGGCTGGACAAAGTGCAGGCACTTGCCACCCGTGTCCTCCTGCTGTCCCAGGCCCGCAGGCCCTCTGGACTTGCTGGACGGCAGGACACGAGGACGGCTCTTCCTCACGGCTGGCCTCACGCCCTCCCTCCCCCTCCCCCAGCTCTGCCCACGTGTCCTCAGCAGTGCTTGCAACCTCCGGAGTCAGACCCCTCCTCAGCTCTGACCAGACAGCCCACGTCAGGAAAGCAGTGTCCACGTGTGTGCCCACCATCGCCATTCCAGCGACCCGCCAGCCCCCGCCGTCCAGCCACAGCCTCCTACGGGTCCTGGATGAGGCGGGCTCTGGCAGCTGGGGCCCTACCCTTGCCAACCTGGTCCACGTTTCCCTTCTCAAGTGACACTGCTGACTGCCCCCAGACCCACCCCAGCCCCGCTTCCTGCCTTCCCTCTATGAACCCAATTCACACCTGGACTTGGAACCTAGAGGAAAATATCTGCAGGGTTGTAACGGCTGAGGAAAAGTGGCCCCAGTGAAGATGCGGACAGCCACCTACCTAGGCTACGCCTGTCTGGAGTATTAGGCCGCCATTGAAAACAACGCCTGAGAAGACGTGTCAAGGCACGGCTTGAAGTAGCAGGAAACGCAGCTCAGCTACTGGGACAAGAATCGCCCAGGAACATGGAGAGCTGCCCCCGCTCTCAGGCCTGTGGGCAGGCGCCCGACACCCACACAGGTGTGGGCCAGCAGGGCAGCTCCACTCCAGTCTCTCCTGGGGCGGGCCGGAGCAACGGGTTCAGTGGAAACAGCACTTGGAGCTTCGAGTCGGGGTCTTTCCCCAGGCGGCCCCTCTGTGGCCCAGGCCTCTCTTGGATGCTGGGCAGCAGCAGCTCCCAGTCACCGCAGGGCCACGAGGGCCTCCCCACTGTCCCGGGCCGTGCTGTAGTGGGGTGTTCTGCCCGAGGGGTGTCAAACACGCTTCCCACCCACACGTTTTCCACCAAGGATGGGTTTATGGGGACGAGCGTCACGACCTCACGGTAAGCACACACCTCAACCACACTCAACACACGCACACGCACTCAGAAAGCCTGTGGAGGGAGAAATGTGACCAACCGACAGTGAGCCTGATGGACATTTTTTCCAGGTGGTAGGTCTGATCCCCTGCCCCAGTCCCATGACGGGTCACCCTCTCTCTGGTTTCCAGAGGCAGTCACCAAAGGGCACTCACCTCCTCCTGCCAGGGTCGGCCTGCTCCCTGCCCTCGTGGTCTGCCGCACGGTCCGAGTGCTTCTCACTGACCGAATCCAGCAGGGCCAGCAGCTGGGGCTGGGAGCCCGCGGGCAGCAGCACACTCAGGAGGCGGCACAGCGTGGCCCCAGGCACCATCGCCATCTTGCAGAGGTACGACGCCAGCCTCAGCTCCTAGGGGAGGCCGGGGAAGGGGAGCTCAGCCCGCGCCACCTCTAGACTTGACATGCGTCAATTTTAAATTTATTGCATTCTTAGGGCTTTTTGTCTAAGGGGAATAAATCTTTTAGTAGTTAGTCTGGAAAACAGCTTCTAAATTCACAGAGCTGTCAAAAGAATCTTCTTGGTGAGCACCTGTGGCACCCACGGCATTCCTGAGGCTGCGTCCCTCCCTGTGACTGTTCTCGGCTCTGTCGGCAGCGCCCGAATCACACAGCAAAGGCCCTGGCCTGCAGCTGGGACACTGCTCACCTTTCTCCTCCTGTTCCACTTCTGTGAGGCCACACGGCCCTGAGGACCATTCAGGCTCCAGAAACAACTGAAGTGTCCCTAAACCAGGGGACAGAGAGTGTCCCAGAGACACTGTGCTGCGTCCTTACCACAGAACACTGTTCTGCAATAAATAAAAGAGCTGGAAGGGCCTCGAGTCTAAGGCTGCTTGACTCTAGGCACACAGGTCTGCGGCCTGGACAAAACTCAGAGCTTGGGCAGACCCTGGGTTGCCAGGGTGGGCAGTAGGGGGCAGCACTGGCAGGGCTCTGTGGAGAGGACCCTCTGTGCTCAAGTGACAGAACGGTGCACATGCTGACACTGATGTCAGCTCCTGACTGTGACGTGCTCTGGGCAACAGCAGCAGGAAACACGAAGCCCGGTGGATGCTGGAACGCCCCACACTGGCTCCACGACCTCCTGTGCATCCGCAGGATTTCAGAACAAAATCTTTGTGGAGAAACCAGCACAGATCTGGTATTCCAGAAAGCTCCCTGGCGCCCAGCAGCACTGAGCAGAACAGAGAGGCCTTGGGCCGGTTTTTGTCTCTCTCTGCCTCTGCCTCCTCATCTGTAAAATGGGGATTATGATGACACTGTGGCACAGGGTTCGGTGAGGACAAATGGAGCTAGAGCTTGTTCCACTGTCCTGTATCACACAGGCACAAATAACACCACTTCTGGTCAGGGCAGGCACATCTGACCACCTGGCCAGTCAGACCTCCCCTGGGACTTCAGTGAGGCCTAAGACTGCCACACAGCAAGGTTGGGGTGGGGAGGGCATCGAAGGGCCAGGAGCCCAGGGCTGCCAGCCACATGTCCCTCTAGGAGGCGGTCATTCATGTGCACTAGGAAGCAGGAGAGCCCTGCAGAGGCAGAAGGACCCGGGGAAGTCCATTTGGTGTTTGTACCCCTCAGGCTTAGCCTGGCTTTCCTGGGGGGTGGTCAGGGGATCCAGATGTTTCCTTTTATATAAAACAGCATCAGGGATGGGGCGTGGCTCAGAGGTAGAGCACTCGCCCACCATGCGTGAGGCACTGGGTTCGATCCTCAGCACCACATAAAAATAAATAAAGACATGTGTCCACCTACAACTTAAAAATAAATATTTAAAAATAAAATGAAATAAAAAAGCATCACATTTGCAGATACTCTGCACATAGCCTCTCGTACCTTCCCATCATCACCTAAGACACGGGACACGATGGTGACCCACCGGGCACAGCATTGGCTGGGGAATGTTGGGTAGGAGAGGCCCTCAGTGTTTGGTAGAGACACGGCCCTGCCCGACCAGCTGCACAGCACCTGTCCACAGCAATGCAACTTATTTTGGATCCACAGTTGGCTGAATGTGGGAACATGGAACCTGCCCGAGTGTCCCCTGCCTGCCACCTGTGCTGGGACCACTCATGACCTGCTCTGAATTTCCCGGGCCAGCTTCCTCAGCCCACTCAATGGCTGAGGACAGGCAGCTCTGAGGAAGGGGAAGAGGTGTGTGCAGGGGACAGAGGCAGGGACAGAGGCAGTCTGGGGCGGTGTCTCCTCACCTGGCCGCACAGGGTCACGAAGGTGTCCGTCTCCATGTTCTCCAGCAGATCCTCCAGCACAGCACTGTCCTGCTGCTCTTGTCTCCAACTAGAGGGAAAACAGAGCCCAGTGAGGCCACTGTGATAAGAAGGGACACCATGAGGTCATCCAGGCTCCAAGTAAGGAAGAGGGATCAAAGCCACACCGCCGCGTGAAAAAGAAGTATATGGACATACGTATGCGCACACACACATACGCACACACACACACACGCACATGTACACAGATATATGAAGAGATGGTGGGAGGCCTGTGCCTCTTGTTGCCTAGGCCACTTCCAAGGAGGGTGGCCAGGAGAGGGTGGCTTGAGGGAGGTTCCGTGGGCCCCTGAAGGAAACGTCTGACTTTGACAGAGCTCTGTAACCCTCTCTGAAGGCTGGGCAGCGGTCCTCAAGGCCTGCACCAAGAAGACCAAGACCTGGTCCATGTGCCCTGTGCTGAACAGACCCAGAGCCACTGTCCAGCCCTGACCACAGGACCAGCTGGCTTCCCTTCGCAGGAGCCTCCTGTCCTCCACGGGAGCAGCTCTGCTGGCCACATGGCCTGCCCACAGTCCTTCTGGTGGCCACACCCAATGTGTCCTCAGGTGCAGCTCAACGCCTCCAGGGAGCGCGTGAGCACTGCACACCCCAACGCCCAGCCCACCTACCCACGCCTCCGAGAAGCTCCTCGGCACACACTCAGCCCTTCACGGTCACCTCAGAGCCCCGAGCCATGCTCTGTTTACACAGCATCTCACCACCCGGAAATCATGCCCATTGAACTCCAGTCTGTTTCCTTCCGACTAACTCGAGTCTGTTTTCAGGACCCAGCACACTGCCCAGTCCAGATGGCCTCACATTCCCTCCACACCAACGCCACATTCACAGCGAAAACGCCAGAGCTATGAACCTTGTTTTTCTAAGAGTCCCTGATGCCACAGGCCAAGCTAACTGTCCAGTGTTAGTTGAAAAATAATTCAAAGAACAGAGAAAGACGACGGGAGCTCGGCTTTGCAATCTTGATAAAGCGCCATGTTTACAGTGAGATCTGAATGAGGCCTGAGTTCTGCTGACGTCGGCCCACGGCTGGTCCTGCACTAAGATGATGGAGAAGCCCGTGAAGAGGAACAAGACCTCTCTCTATTATTTTTGCAACTTCTTGTAAGTCTGTGATCATTTAAAAAGTCTAAAATATTAGTAAACCTCAGTGATATGAAAATAAAGTATCTTAGAAGGACATCAGGGAACAAGGAAGCTGATTCCTGCCAAGCTGGGTGGCTCGTGCCACGTGCTGGCTGGCACCATAGGCGGGAGGGTGAGAGGCAGGTTCCCCAGGCCTGCAGGGGATGTCACCCTCGGGACTGTGGGCCATGGGCCGTACCTCTGCTGGTGGAGATCCAGTAACTTCTGGCCCTTGCCCAGGGCCTGCTGCAGGACGGTGGAGATGGGCCTTTCAGAGTCCTCCTCCCCAGGCTCGCTCAGGAGCCCAGTCCCCCCAGCCACCCAGTGCTGCCAGCTGGCCAGGGCCTGCTGCTGCTGGGCTGCCTCCTGCTGGGCCAGTTGGTCCTCCAGCCTCCTCTCCAGCTCCTGGAGCTCCTGCACACAGAGGGGACAGGTGGTGAGTCCCACTATAAATGTAAATGGAGCAAGGACAAAGTCTGACCTCCCGGCACACGCCGGAAGCCTGCTGGGCCCGTCTTGCCTGGTTCCCCTGGTAGCGAGACCAGCTATAGGATGTGCCCGCCACCGTCACAGCTCCACCCAACAGCACATGGTGCTCCTTCCTCTACAGGGACTTCCCGACTGCCGACCGACCATACCTCCTGGGTGGCAGGCTCCCTAGTCCCTGGGGGACAGGGATGTCCCTCCTCACATCCCACTGACACCCTTCACATGCCCTTTTTTGTAGCCACCTGCATCACTGTCATGCACCCTTTGGCTACAGCGTGGGCTCCCTGAGGGCAGGGGGAGCCTCCTGCTGCCCATCTGCACCGTGCCGGGCAGCTGCCACCTGTCCCTGGATCACCGCAGAGTTCCTGCCAGCATCGGCCACTGAAGAAGCCACGGGACGCAGCACCACGGTCCCTATCAACAGTGCCTATGGCACAGCGGCACACCAAAGGGCTGCTGGTCCCCGATGGCACCAACTTAGGAGGCTCCGTTATGACTTCCGCCTTCGCCATGGTGTGCAGGCAGAGCACACGCAGGGAAGACGGACGCTAACTCTGGAATCTGGATGGTGTCCCAGGCGGGTGACACGCAGTACAATGTTTTCTTGCCGTAGTGGACTGTGGTGGTGGCATGGTCCCCAGCCAGCCCCAGGTGCCAGGATGGACAGCAGCGCTCCAGTGTGTGCTGAGCTGCCAGGCAGGCCAGGGCTGCAAGTGAACTTGAGTCTTATTCTCAGTTTATCGTGAACTAACCCTGGAGGTCGGGGGGCATCTGTGGGAAGATCTCTGTCCTTCATCGACTCTAGACCACACCCCCGCTTCTCTGAGTTTATGGATGAGGAAATCGGGGCAGAGTGGCGGTGATGTTCCAGGTGACACACTCACTGAGAGGCAGAGTCGGGATCCGAGCCCAGGCCAGCGAACTCCAGGCTTGTGCTCTCACTGGGCCATGCTGCCTGACACCGTCAGAGGGCACCTGCCTTCCCAAGTCAGCAGAAAATTTCAGCAGAGGAGTCTGCCAAGGTGGCCATGGGGTAGGTAGGAGGCCCCCAGGCCACCAAGGTGCATGCAGGGGAAGCCGAGGTGAAGGACAGTGGGGCTCATCCTGATAAGTCCTGGTGGGCCTCACGGGGGACGGTGGCCCCTGATCCTCCTAAATATGTATCAAGTACTCTGATTTCTGCGGAGGGAACAAAGTTCGTATCAAATTCTCAAGAGTCCCACAGTCCCCAAAGCTCAGAAATACAACCCGAGAACCAAGACAGTGGGACAAATGGCCGAGAGGAGCCCTGAGGACACAGCATGGAGAGACTGACCACCTGGCCATGCACTCCAGCCTCGATCCAGGGCCTGGGAACCTCTGAGAGCTGCGGAGTGGCACCCCCACCCACTGGGGTCTGCCATCCTGACCACTGATCACTGCAGCACCCTGAGGGGGGAAGACGTAGCCCTACGTGGTTTTCCACAGTGTCCTGTTGAGCTGAGAGGATGGCCAGCAGCCTGTCAGAGGCCAGGCCTCTGCTGGGAACAGTGTGGGATGGAAGACTCCAACCCGAGCCTGTCGGGGTCACCAGAGAAGTGGTGGAGCACAGAGACCATCTTTTCTAAGGAGCTTGAAAATCCCGGGTCAGGAATGGAAGGCAGGTGGACATGGCCTGCAGCTCAGCGTTCTCTGATGGGACCTCCTCCAGGGCTTCAGGCCTGTGCCCAAGCCTGCTCCCCCTCTGCACCTGCCTGCTGGGTTCCAAACTCTGCCTGGGCCTACCTTCTTTAGAGCTTGCTCTGCTTTAAATACAAGGACCACGAATCCCGGGCTGTGGTGACCTGTCTTTCTCCCCAGCAGTGAGAACAGGGCCCAGCTCATGGAAAAAGTTAATAATAATAATAATAATAATGGCAGTTAACATTTCCTGAATGTCTACACTGGGCCAGAGCATTTACACAATTTATTTAATCTTCACAAAATGACACAAAATTGGATTTACCATTATCCCTTTTTATAGACAAGGTGACTGAGGCACAGAGAGTGTAAGTGAAACTCCTGAAGTCACAGTGTTGGGCAAAAACACAGCTGGAGAGAACTGAGGTTTCTCTGGTCTCTGGTCCCATCACTCAGTTCAGCAGCCTCAGAGAGCACCACCAGGTACCTGCCCGGTGCATGAACAGAGTGACAGCCGGTGACACCGATGGGTGGTGGAAGGAGGGATGATAGGTAGACAGGGACAGAAAGATGGATGGACGATAGATAGAGGACAGAAAGATGGTAGAAATAGATTAGGTAGAGAATGGATAGATAGACAGACCGACCGACGGATGGATGGCTGGACAGAGGATAGAGTTCCTTTTTGCTGGGTATTTGTTGGGATTCAGAGTGAGTGAGGCGTGTCTCTGGATCCTGAAGACTCAGTGTGGGAAGGGGGCAGCCCGTATGCAGAGACAGAGACAGAACACCATCCTCGGTGACCACGGATTCGAAGGGGGCTCTCGGAGCACAGAGCGGGGACAGATGGTGCCACCGGAGGGCATCCTGGGTGGCTTGATGGAGGAGATCCCTGGGCTTATGTTAGAATGTGGACAGGAGTTTGCAAAGAGGTGAGGCAGAAGTCTTCTAGGTACAGGTCCCTCTAGGGAACAGATGCTTGAATGTGTCTCAGGGCTCAGAGCAGCAGGAAGATCTAGGGCCTGAAGCCCAGGGTCTGAGGGAGGAATGGTGGGAGGTCAGTGTTTTGTTTTGCTTTTGTACCAGGGATTGAACTCAGGGACACTGAACCACTGAGCAACATCCCCAGCCTCTTTGGGTATTTCATTTAGAGACAGGGTCTCGTTGAGCTGCTTAGGGCCTCGATAAGTTGCTGAACTGGCTTTGAACTTGCCATCCTCCTGCCTCAGCCTCCCAAGCCATGGGATCATAGGCATGGGCCACTGCTCCCAGCGAGGAGGTAAAAGTTCAAATGTGGACCTGGCTGGTAGGGCTGTGCGTGATCATTTTATTTTTCATAAACATCCCTTTGGCCACAGTGTGGAGAGGAGACTGGAATAGAGAGGGGGCCAGGGGCATGATCTTAGGACAGGAGGCCTGCTTTGCTGCTGTGGGCCTTGGTGAAATGACCGTCCCTCCCTAAGCTCAGCCTCTTCCCCAGAAGAATGGGACTAGAAATGCCACTGGGGGCTGGGGATGTGGCTCAAGCGGTAGCGCGCTCGCCTGGCATGCGTGTGGCCCGGGTTCGATCCTCAGCACCACATACCAACAAAGATGTTGTGTCCGCCGAGAACTAAAAAATAAATATTAAAAAAATTCTCTCTCTCCTCTCTCTCTCTCTCTCTCTCTCTCTCTCTCTCTCTCTCTCTCTCTCTCTCTCCTCTCTCACTCTCTCTTTAAAAAAAAAAAAAAGAAATAGAAATGCCACTGGTGGAGGGAAGGAAGGGGCAAAAGCCCAGTCAGTGCCTGGGCCTCACGCAGAGCTTGGCGGGTGCAGCCAGTATTGACACTCTCTGCCTTTGAAGCCCGGATGGCTGGGAGCCACGAAGCCAGACCACAGAAGACCAAGTGCAAGAACTCAGGCAGAATCAGCAGAGGGTGAGTACTGGCACAGGAGAACCAGGCGGAGGGAGGAGGGAAGGGAGGTGCCCATGGGCCTGGAGGTGTGTGCTCAGTTCAAACCGAATGCAGATACAGTGCGTACAGTTAGTCTGGGGTCACAGCATCTGCTCCCTGGAAGTCCTTCCTGTTTAAATCTGCCCATCATCACCATTTTGCCCCCGATCCAATTACACCTTGCATATGTTCCAATATCACAAAAGGAGTCTGAACCCTTCATCAATGAGGTGCACTCAACGTCACCCTCGCAGGAGTCCTTTCTCCCACAGCATTTCATTGCATGCTTTTTTAATCCTCCCACGAGTTTAAGAGCTTAAAAGCCCATTTCCAACAGGAGAGTGGTCGATGCAGATGATCAAATGCAGAATGGAAGTCCAACATCTGGAGCACAATGGCCGTCTCCTGCCAACTGCAGACTGAATGAAACAGCAGTCACCCATCACCTTGGCCTTGAGGACACCACGTCATCTCCACTCAGGACCCACAGCCTCTTCCCAACAGACCAGCAGTAGGAAGCTCTGTCCTACTCAAAGTCTCAAGATGGACAGGGTGTTGTGGTCTCAGTTACCAGTGGACACAGGTGATCTCGGCACCATGAGGGGCTTCCAGGCCACACTGAGGGTGTTTCCCGTTAGGTAGAGGCAGCAGGTAACTGAACTGAGAGCCGGGGGTCCTAGTGTCTCACTCTGCCCCCACTCCCTGACCTTGGACTGTCCTTCCCTGGGAAGGCTTCATTCCCTCCATCTGGAATCCAGGACAGGGCTCCCTCTGTGCCAACCACTCTGAGTGCATACCGTGCTGTGTGTTTGGGTAAGTGCTAGGCCAGGCCTCCTCCCATTACCAGGAGTCCACCTGGAGTGGGTGTATATGTGGAAATGAGCGTCTGGGTTGTTTCCCCCGTTAGCCGTTAGGTGGATTTTCAAAATGGTGTTCTAGTTTCTCCTGAGAGACCAACCGTATACTCCTGGGGGAAACTCAACCTGGCCACGATGTATTGACTGACTTCTTCTCATAGACGGATGGGTCATGTTCACATCTGGTGTCTACGATCACAACTGCCACTGTTCCTTCTTAGACTGCTCGTGTCTGGTTTCAGTATGAAGGTTCGCTGAGCAGCATAAAATGAGCTGAGGAATTCCATCTTCCTGATCTCAGGAATAACGTGCACCCGACTCCAGCGGAAGACCTTAAGGTTTGGTGGAGTCCGCCTACAGAACTGTCTTGGTTGGGTGTTTTCTGTGAACAGGGAGGATGCTTAACCTATGCACCAGTTTCTTTCATGGCATTAGGAATGTACATGTTTTTTCCATCTTCAGTCAATCTTTCAGACTTTTCTAGAAATTTTCTCCTTTCAGTTCAGTTTTCAGATTCTTCAATGTAAAGCTGTGCACGGTATTCTCCTATTTTTAAAAACTGCTGCATCTACAGTTGCTTTCTAAACTCTGGCATTATTTACTTGTCCCTCACCTCTTTTTGTCATGGCAAGTCTTACCAGACATTTGTATATTTTATAAGTTTTTTCCCCAAAAAATTCAACTTTCCACTTCCCTGTGGCAGTTCTGTTTTTATTTTTATTTTGTGGCAGTTCTGTTTTTATTTTTGTTTACGCTGTGTTCCTTCTTCTGCTTTCCACAGGCCAATTACCCCAGTTCCCCCACCCCAGCTTCCTACATGGTCAGCTGTGGGCCTTTCTTTCCTAATGTAGCTTAGGGTATAAAGTTCCCTCCAAAACCTGCTTTAGCTGAATTCCACATTGTGATATGTCATAGGTAGATTATTTTTCTGCTCTATGTTTTTTTAAAATAATTTCCATTATTTCTTTGACCTAGGAATTATTCAGAGGTATGTTCTGAAGTCGCAGATTATGGACTCTTTAGCATTCATCTTTTTTAACTGTTTTGAGGTTAACTGCCCTTTGTTGAAAGGTAGCCAGAGTGACACAGGGTGATCATTTGTCACTGCTCCAGTGTGTGCTAAGGGCACATTTTGGTTTCCTGTTTGCTGTGAACCCTGGGTGCACTCAGGGTGGCTTCTCAGATGCTCTTCTGTGTGCCCTCTGGGCTCCATCTGATCACCAATCATACTGCAGCATGTGTGCCGAGATTCTCACCTTAACCTGACTTCTCCCTATTCTCCCACTTTTCCTTTTTCTTATTTTCTTTTATTAAGTTCACACAAGTCTAGAATCACTAATGCTCCAGGTGAACAACGTTTCAACATCATTTTTGTATGACCTTTATTTTTTCAGTAAACTCACAAATCATGACATTCTGCTGATGCTTTGGGTCCCAAAGGTCTTTGAAGGCCCTGGCCTGCTCACAAAGGTCATCTCCCCTGGCTTCTCACTGCCCAGTGACTTCTTGCCCACGGAGAGCTCACCTCTGGCTGCACTCAGTCTTTAGAAATCCTGATGTGTCCTCTGCAGACACCTTGCTCTGCACCAGGACTGGAGACCAGGGAGTCCTGCTGGCCCCTTCATCACCTGGGGCGTCCTGGCCGAAGGGCTGTACACGTCTGGTCCCTTCTCGTCTCCGCTCTGCTGAGGCTTTCCTTAAAACTCATAGGGCAGCTTCCCCCGCTGCAGGCGGGAAGGCAGGGCCTCTGGCCCCCCAGCCTGTCTGGGTGTCCTGCCCCATGGACACATCCCACAGCCTCCTGCCCGGGGCTCATCCCAACCTGGGTTCCAGGTGTCGGTGGTATCGGGGCAGTGCTGGCTCCCGATCTGCTCTCAAGGCTCCCTGCAGCTCTGACGGGGACACCCGCAGCCAGTCCCGAAGGACATTCTCCTGTGCTTGAGCTTTACGGGGGCAGCACTGGAAGCTCAGTGCTGGAACACCCAGAGACCCTACTGAAGCTCTGTCCTTAAGATTCCTGTCACCACGCAGCGTTCACCATGTGGCCAGAAAACAGTCTTGGACTCTTCAGAGTCAACTGTGATTTGCCACCTTTTAAAGAATTTATGGGACCCCCATCTTGATGAACTCAGCTGGGACAGTCCATCCACCAAGGTGACAGTGCATCAAGTCAGGGAGAGACTCTGGCTCCTGTCACTCATCAGCCAGGCGGTCTTCATCTCTCTTTCCCTGAGGAGTGAGCGTGCTGACAACACCCACTTCACAGCAGGGCACAATAATCAACAATATAACCCACAACAGAGGGCGCTGAATGGCACTCAGTGCTAATCACACTTAAATGATAGTCTTCAGAAATAGAATAGAGCTGCCGATGCTCAACTGGCAGCTGGTCTGTTCACTCGAGCACCTGCCTGCCCCCACGAGCTACTCCACACCTGGGAGGGCCTCCCCCTGCATGCAATTATCACAGTAATAAGTGACACATAAAATTCTAAAGTCCAGGCACAAAGGACCTCAAATTAGTCCTCAAAACAGTGATTACTGGAGCTGGGGATGTGGCTCAAGCGGTAGCGTGCTCGCCTCGCATGCGTGCGGCCCGGGTTCGATCCTCAGCACCACATGCCAACGGGGATGTTGTGTCCGCTGAGAACTAAAAAATAAATATTGAAAAAAAAAATCTCTCTCTCTCGCTCTCTCTCCTCTCTCACTCTCTCTTTAAAAAAAAAAAAAAAAAAACAGTGATTACCATAGCTCTCATGTTATGGATCCTCTTCTTCACCCTGAAAGAGTGCAGCCTGCAGGCTTACTGACAATTTAGAATTATAAAGATAAATAATCCAATATACGGTGACATTCAGGATGCCCTTAATTGAAATATGCACTTTTTTCCCCCTTACTGCATCTTCATTCAAACATGAACTTCTGTTGTTTGAAAGAAACACTAATGTCACTAAAATGTGATCCCTGCCATTGACCAGAAGATTCACCAGTTCCCCACGGTCTCTCCCTAGAAGCAATGCCCTGGAGCTGCCTGGGCTGAGAGTTGCAGGCTGCTGACCAACAATGCACCCCACTTGGTCCTTGGCCCACCCCAGGGCATAGACCAGCCAGGCGCTCAGGGCCCATCTGCAGCTGGAGGAAATGGTGGCTTTAGAAGGTGCCGGCCCCTCCCGACCCCTCCTGCACTCACCGGGCTGTGGGACTGCAGGATCTGGCCGCAAGCCGCCTGGCTCAGTGTCTCCGACTCCCTCAGCTCCTCCAGCAGCAGACCTTGGATGCTGAGCAGGGCGGTGAAGGCCGACAGGGTCTCGGTGGCCCGGGCCGCCTTTTGGAACTGCACAGCAACCAGCCACTCCGCAAAGCGTCCCTCCTGGGCCTCCAGCCGCTGCACCCTCTCCCGCAGCAGCTCCCCTCGCACCTGGGGGACCAGCAGCACCAGAGGGCAGTGAGCCGAGGGACGGGGAGGAGAGCCAGCAACCTCACAGAGGCCAGGGCCGTCCCACAGAAGCACAGGAATCTACAGGAGCCACCAAGAAGTGTCCAGCTTCTGAGGACCACGCCTGTACTTACTGAGTACCATGCTGTACTTACCACCCTCAAGGGTGAGCGGGCGTGTTGCCATCCGGCTCAGGCCCTCCCGTTCACTCTCCCTGCGCAGCTCCCAGGCCCCTCCACCCTGCGCAGAGCCTGGCACCTGCCTGACTGAAGTGCCCACACGCTCTCTTCCTTTGGTCTCCAGCTCCCGACTGGCCCCTCGGGCACCCTCACTTCTGGGAGCAAGCGCCTGTCCTGCTCTTCTCTGCTCGTCCCCCCAGCTCCTCCTCCCCTTGGGGGCACCTGCTAGAGCGCAGGGCCGGCTGCACCCGGAGCTCTGTACATGTCCTGCCAGCAGACCCGACCATGGCCACTCGGCTACAGTCCCTCAGCGTCCACCTGTCTTCTCTTCTGTCAAGGCTACAGGTGTGACATCAGTGCCTCTCACCTCACCCGAGCCCCAAAGGCAGGCTGCACTCTGTGTGCCCCACTCTCTGCAGGAGGAGCAGAAGTGTGACACGGAAAAAAAGCTGCACAGGCACCGTGGCTCCTCAAAGTCACCATAACCCAAAGAAAGGCGCACGCCCAGCGTCCACGGGTGGACACCTGGACAAGGAAAATGCAGTCCACTCGGCCTACACAGGAAGGGAATCCCGACCCTGCTGCAGCAGAGACAGACCTCAAGGACACCAGGCTGTGTGACGTGGGCCAGTCCCAAAGGACAAGTGCTGTATGATCTCCCATCTGAAGTCCCTGGGAAGTCAGATGCATAAAGGCAGAAAGCAGAACTGTGGGCACTGGGGATGGGGCAGGAGGAAGGGTGGACACTGTATGATGCATAAGCAAGATGGAAAGTTCTGGAGTGGGATGGTGACGACACTCATGTGCCAGGGTACCTGGCGCCTGCTGAGGACTGAGCCTGGAGTGTCCCCAAAGGCTCCTGTGTTGCAGGTTGGGTCCCCAAGGCAGCAGGGATCAGAGGTGGGGCTTTGGGAAGGTGATGGGATCCTGAGGGCTCTGCCCTCGTCAGTGGGTGGACCCATTGATGCAGTCACCTGAATGAGTGGACTGTTGGAGGTGGAGGAAATGCAGGAGGCAGGACCTCACCGCAGGAAGAGAGTCCTTCAGGAAATGTCCTTGGGGACCATATCTGGTTCCCAGCCTCCCTCTCCCTCTTTCTCTGCTTCCCAACCACCAAGGTGGGCAGCGCGGCTCCACCACACCCTCTCTGCCACGACGCTCTGCCTCACCACAGGTCCACAGCATTGGAACCAGCTGACCATGGGCTGAAACCTCTGAAACTGAGAGCCAAAATACCTCTTTCCTCCTTTAAGTTGTTTTCTCAAGTATTTTGTCACAGCAATGGAAATCTGACTAACACAAGTGAGTTGTACATTTAAAAATGATTGAATAGGTGTGTTTTGTGTAAAGTTAATGTTTTAGCACAATAAAAAGATGAGCTGTCTTCTTCATCATGCACCTGCATGAGCTCAGTTTTACAGGTTACACCGTATGGTCTCGATTTTCCCTCTTGGGTGAGCAAGCAGTGGTCCAAGTCTTACAAGGGCCAGTCTCCTACAGAGATGCAGGGCAGAATGAGGTGGCCACAGGGCTAGCTGGAGTTCTGTTTATGCAAATGTAAACTTAAAATGTGGGGGAACAATTAGCTCTTTGTACATACCATAAGAACAACATTGACTACAAAATTTAAGGTATTCCAAAATCCTTTTTGCTTCTTTGGAAAGCTTAATTTATTCATTCCAGACTATGAAATTATGTCTCTAGAGAGGGTTCAAGTCCTTGTCTAAAAGGACTCCTAGGAAAGGACAGATTTGCATTTCTATGAGGTTATTAAGGACAGGGTTCATTAAATATTCAAGCATCTGAAATAATAATAATTCATTTGCTGAACAATATTTTGCTAAATTCCCTTATTTTAATTGGAAGTTTGACTAACTTCCTACCAGTTTTCCCTGCAGCACGTGGAGCTCAGAGGAGGAATCCCAGGTATGCCCTGTGACCCTGCCAGCCAGCAGAGCCATGGGAACTCCGGGGATTCGTTAAGTCACAATCCGGAGGTCTGGAAGCCAATGCAACCGGATGCAAGGGCCAGCCAGACAGAGGCTGAGTCAGGTCAGCCTCAGCACCATGGAGAGCTCAGAGGAGGGGGCTCAGGCGGGTCTCCAAACAGGAGGCCCCCTAGGTTCAGCACACAACCTGCAGAGAAGGGGCCCCTCAGGCCAGGGGCTCCCAGAGAGAGGAGGAGTTAACCTCGCCCACCCCCTTAATCTCATCCATCCCATAACACCCGGGGGAACAGGGGGCCAGAGGGAGAGTCAGGCCAGCAGAGGCCACATCAAGAATCCCCCGTCCACCAGCTGGAAGAGGGGGCTGAGCGATGCTCCGTGAGTACCGCTGCAGCTGGAGGGTCCCTTTCCAGGCGGATCCTCCCCTCAGTAGCTCAAGGTGCCCAGACAGAAAGTGAAGAAGACTCTCCCCTGTCTTCCATCAGGAGGAAAGCGGGCCCGTGAGGTTCACTGCATCAGTATTTGTTGAACAACACAACCTCGCTCAGGGATCACCACTTCACTCCCATTTAGATTCAGGATCATTCATTTCTACTCCTGGAAAGACACGACCTCTGGCCCTCCACGATCAAAGCACAAATGTCACACGATCCAGGGACATCGCTGCCGCAGACCACGCAGCGCGGCTCTGCCTGGCCACCTCGAGTTTAAGGCTGGTCTGCTGTCTCTTCCCTGCAAGAAACCACATACCACCCAACCAGCTGTGTGACCCAGCCAAGGTGTTTAACCGCTCTGAGTCTCAGGTTCGTGTGTGAAAAGGAAACAAAAGAGCGGGAGGTACCTAGTGAGCGCCAGATAAGCAGGAGCTGCCAGTCTCCCTCACTGCTTCATTGCCGTTATCACCACCTTGACCGTTAATAAAGAGGACCTCTCTGAAGTCGAGCCAGAAAAGACGGGAAATATTGAAGGACTTTCCCCCTCTAGAAAGGGAGGTTGTGGTTGTCTGTTTCTGATTACAAAATCCAGTACGAGGTCCAGAAAGGTCAACACTGGAGGTGGCTGATGACAAAGGGACTTACAAGGTGCACCTACTGTGTTAAGAAGGAAGGGAAGGGTGGGCGCAGAGGGAGCAGAATCTAAAAGCCAGAAATCAGACGACCGAGTGGACTGGCTCTCGATGGACACCCAGAGCCAGTCCCCTCCCCCCCCGGGGGAGGGGCAGAGAAGCAACAGGACCCACACCACAGGATCCCCGCCTTAGAAACTGCACCATCAGGTGCACCTAGAAGTGCTGGTAAAGGAGAGGGCGGCCAGCTAACCAGGGAGCAGGCCCCCGGAAGTCTCCCCACCCCACCTCCGTCTACAGCCCCTGCCCTTCCTGCCCAGCAGACAGCTGGGGTTTGCTCTTTGGGAGTCTGACCTGGGAGGAGGAGACCAGGCACGTCTGGTGGCAGAGGCCCCACACTGGAGACTGGGCTGAGAGGCCTCCATCCCCAACTCTCTCCCCACTTGGCTCCGCAGGAGCTGGGCAGCCAGGCTCTGCCGCGTAGGCAGGGGGCTGCAGTGGCCCTGGTTCAGGAACCCAGGTAGCCTGGGAAAACTTCTAATGAACACAGAAGTATCAGTGAATACCCAGGAATTAAAAAAAGAAAATCATTCTCAGAAAGAGGTAGAACGTTAAATGAGTCTTAACAACAATAAACATGTTCTTTTTTTTTAAATGGGCTTAAAATTTTTTTTAGTTGACGATGGACCTTTATTTTATTTATATGCACTACTGAGAATCGAACCCAGTGCCTCACACATGCCAGGCAAGTGCTCTACCACTGAGCCTCAGCCCCAGCCACAGCCCTCATGGTCTTTTTTAAGGAAGAGAGTATGGAGGAGAGTATGAAGATTTAGAAATTGAAAACACAAGAGAAAAACTCAAAGGTTTGTAAGACCTTTGAATGTCTCACAAGTAAAGCAAAGGACAAAGAGAAGGAAAACAGTGAAAGAGGAAAATGAAGGGAAAGAGATCAGCATCTGGACATTCAGAAGGGGAGGGATCCTTAATACACTTGAAGGAAGTTTCCAGAATCCCAAGATGGGTTAGACTGACATCAAGCACAGGGCAGAACAGAAACATTTTCAGTCTTGCAAAAGTTCAAAGTATTAACTCCTTTCCTAAGAAACTAACAGAAGATGTGTTTCATTATAACAAAGAAGAAATTAGAAAAGAGAAAGCTGAAGAGGGTTGGCAGCATGACCCCAAGGTGGCAGCAGTGCAGAGGCACAGAGAGATGTCCTCAGGGAGATGGGATTAATAGAGACGATGGTCCTGGTGGGAAGTCTGGCCAGCGGTCAAGAAGTGGACCCAATTGGTTGTAAGTAACCCAAGAGAAACTAAAGGATGGTAGTAACTCCAAGAAAAACAGAAAGCTAACGCAGAAATGAAGAAGCCCCCAGTTTGCTCTGTGATTCACCTGTGGATAACATTCAGGTGGTCATGATAATAGAAAATGTAAATGCTGATCTAACTATGTCGGGGCACGAGGGGTGCAGGTTGAGAGGACACAGAGTAAATCTTCACCTTCCACAAAGGAAAGCAAATAGGTCATCCTTTTTTTTTTAGTTTTTTTCCTCAGTTGTTGATAGATCTTTATTTTATTTATTTATACGTGGTGCTGAGAATCCAGGCAAGTGTGCTACCGCTGAGCCCCAGCCCCAGCCCGCAAATCAGTAATCTTAAGGTGGAGATCCAACAGCAAGACAAGCGTGTTAGAGACACCAAGGTCAAAATATCAAGCAAAAAGTTAGGAACTATTAACCTGAGGAGTCAACAATATGTGTGTGTGTGTGTTGGGGGGAGTGGCTCTTTTTTAGCCCAAGCTTTGTAGAAAGAGGCATTTGACTACTTACAGGAGGGTTGATGAAGACAAAAGGGAACATTTTAAATGAACAACCAATGAAAGTAGAAAAAGGGCGATCACGTCCAACCACCCTGGGACAGCCCGTCGTCTTCAGGAACGTGAAAGGTAGAACAGATCAGAAAGGCGAGCTGAGGTCTGACCACCAGGCCCCGTGCCAAGAGGGGGGCAGACGGAAGCCACAGACTCTCAAAAGGGAGCTTCAGGGCAGGGAGCTTGCGGGGGACGAGGAGGACAGTGTGAGCAGAGCCCTGTGGAGCCTGGGCCGTCTCTGCGGATGGGGGAATGTCCCCTCCCCTGCCTAGATGGTCCCTGCTCATGGCACCTTTGTGTCCCAGCTTTAGGAGGCCCTGGCCCTCCATCCCCCGCTGCAGGCTCTGCTCTGCCACCCTCCCGCTGTGTGGCCTGGGAGGAGCCTGTGACCCCCTGAGCCTCACCTCCCCACCCAAGAAAGGCAGCTGGTCCACCTGCCTCCCCGTGGAGGGCGGCGGAGGCTCCAGGGCCTTGAAATATCTATCGAGGGGCTGAAGACAACCTGCCGGCTGAGGGCTGAGCTGCCAAGCCGCTGTTGAAGGCAGGAGGACGCTCGTGTCAACAGGGAGTCCCCAAGCTTCAGCTTAAGCAAGAAGCAGAAACGGATCACAGACAGATGACAGAGAACTGGAAAGAAAGAGAGGAAGGAGGAGAAGAAGAAAGATAGGTCTATTTTCAATTAATGGAAAGTCAGAAAACAAACCACACAGCTGTGCCACAGACCTGCTCCGCCGTGGGCTTGGCCTGACACTGAGGTGGGGGCAAGACACGTCCTACGTCCCCTGGAGCTTGGCCAGGGCCATCTGAGCAGGAGCTTCCGCCCAACAGATCTGGCCAACTGCCCCCACCAGGGAGTCTCCCAGGCCAGGTAGGCACCCCAGAGCCCCTCTGCCCACCGGGCACTGCAGTCCACGGCCTCCTCTGCTGTACTCCCAGGGAGGGTCGTGGGCCGACGGGACAGAGCATCATGGACGGCAAGTGACACGTGCACCGAGGGACCCATCCTCCTGTGCCACCAGAGCCTGCAGCTCAGAGACCAACCCATGTCCCGACAGGAAGTGCCCTGCTGTGGCCGCATGCTTGGGTGCAGAAGCCTGGGCCAGGAGAGGACGCCCTGCTCCAGAGCCAACCAAAGCAGTGGTGAGGAGCACAGGAGTAGCCACAGAGGCCTCTTACAACACTGCAGATGACCCTGTCCCCCAGCCCTCCCCAGGGCCTGCGTGGTGTCCACTTTACCTCAGGACGTCTGCGCTCTCTGGGGCAGTGCCCTGCCTCCTGGGGCCTGGCTCCCCACCCACCAGAAAACACTTAGTCTTTCTGAGGACAAAGGAAGTAGTTTTTCAGATGGGCCTAGGATAAAGCCACGAGGAAGCCCCAATCCACTTCAAAGTCGATCGCACCCATACTTCTTCCTCTAAATGATGCATAAAATTAGAATCCAGGGATGAAAGGATGGGTTAGAAATGTGGCTTCTGGCCAGGATGGAGCAGCAGTGAACAGATTTGCTTTCCACCTTAAACAACCAGGATCTTAGGAAAAGTCTAGACCAGAAAACGGCAGCTCAGAGCCAGGCGGGCTGCACAACTGCCCGCTCTGCTCAGAGGCAGCGGAAGGAGGCAGGAGCCCAGGGGAGCCCAGCGGCTCCGCTCAGGAAACCAGAGTCAAGTCTGGGGGCCGCTGTGTCCACAGTCTGCGGAGCAGAGCCCCACAGAGGAGGGAGCTGCAGAGACAGAAGCCCACTGAGATCTGCTCAGGAAGAGCTACCACAGGCCCAGGAGGAGCCGCCAGGAAGCACAAGCTGGACGTGGCTGGCTCGTGTTGCCTCTCGTCAGAGTGCAGACCTCACACACAGGACACACGTCACCAGGGCCCTCCCAGCCTTGCCTCAGTGGTGGGGATACATTAGCCTAGTCCAAGGGCAGCCCTGGGCCCAACCTCACAGAGCGCAAAAGCAAGTCTTGAAAGGACACAACATCAGAGGGCCACATCCGCTCTTCAGGAAAATCTCAATAAAATCCAACATCTAACGTGTACAATTCACAATGCCCAACCCCCGAGGAAACAACCCAGTAGGCAGAAATGGGATCCAGAGGGCAGGGGACGAAAATGAGAGAGAAGGTGGGACAAGCAGACAAGGACCCCGAAGCAGCAAGTAGAAAAAGGAATGAGCCTAGATATCAAAGGGGAGGCCACAGGCCACAGTGACCACGGGTGTCAGGCCGACTGTGCAAAGTCAAGAGCACCACAGGGGATCTTCACAATCATCCTGAGAAGCAGAGGCTTCTGCTACCCACACTGGAGAGACGAGAACACTGAGGCACAGAGAGGCCCAGTAGTGGCTCAAGGTCACACAGTTGAAAAGTGGCAGAGCTAGGAATCTCCAGCCAACAGTTTGGCTTCCGAGAGAGAATAAGGGAATTGGAAAGACTTATTTAGCTACATTTATTAATATCAAATAATATCATTGAAAACAGGTTATTATTCACAATTATAACCAAACCTATAACACATCTGGAAACCATCCCCCAAACACACAGCACCTTATGGACACTGTCACTCCACGATTTACTGCCCAGCCGAGCGTGAAGGGGGCTCATGGGAGGGGACGTGGGGCAAACAGGGAAGCTGGGGCCGTCCCCAGGAAGTCACCTGTGTGGACAGCCTGCTTATGGGAGTAACTGCAAAACTGTTAAGATCCTAGAAGAGCCGAATAAAATAAGAGACACCCCCCTTTCCGGATGGACGGCTACTCTAAAACTAACCTGCAGGGTAATGACAGAAACGCTAAAGGAACTTGGCTAACGTTTTCTAAAATGGGCACGCGGCCCTCCAGGTTTCCAAGGACATATCTGTGAGTCTGCATTGAGCCCACCAGAAGGTCGTCAGGGGGCCTGGAGTGGGGTGGAGCACCTGGCCCTGACTGCCCGCTCGGCCCTCTCGGTGCTGCCTGACACCAGCACTGCCAGCGTCCTCCATCGACCCGTCAGCTGTTCAGAAAGCAGGCGGTCAGGAGGCCCGCACCGGTCTGCCCGTCCCTCTGTCCCTCCCAAGTTCACCTACGGCCCTGGATTCTGGGTGGAGCTTCAGACTGGCAGTGGATTTTCTGAAAGCAGAGGCGGACTTGCAGGGGTGAGGGACAAGCTGCGCCTCTGCACCCATGAACCCCAGAGGGGCTCCGCCCAGGGAAGGGCACAAAGCAGTGCTCCCAGCAGGAGGAGGAAGAGCCGGGCAGGGCAGGCTGGGAAGGAGAAGCAAAGGAACATGGGAGGAAGGGCGGGGCAGGGGGGACAGAGAGTCCCCGAGAGTCTTCCCAGGAAGGTGACACCTTCCAGCCCCCAGCTCGCTGCTGCACAGCAGGGCAAGGGGGACGGCGGCCAGCGGTTCACCCCAGTCCTGAGCATCACTGTGGTGGGTGAACCATCCTCCTTCCCTCCCCAGACCCCACTTCCCCTCAGCCACCCGGAGGAGTCCAGACCAGGGGGTGTCAGTCCAGGGCTAAGGGTGGACTGGTGCCTGCAGATTCCAGTCAAGGAGGGGCCCAGCGGTGTCCCCAGCACGCTCTGCTGTCCCAGGTGAACCAGAGACCAGAGCCGCCCTGGAGGCACCCCATTCCCACCCCATTCCCACCACCCACCTCCGAGGGTCTCCTGGACAGGTGTCAGAGGACCTGGCGCCATCTCCACAGCTGCACAGACTCTGAGGACCTCCCTCCCCTGAAACGTGACCGTGAGGGTTGATTTTAGTGCCACTGGCTTGTGCTAAGGGAGGCCCAGAGTGTTGTTTCTGGAAGCGTCTGTGAGGGTGTTTCTGGGTGACAGCAGCATTGGAATTGGGGGACTGAGCAAATAAGACCCTCCCCAGTGTGAGCAGGGGCCATCCAGCCTCGGGAGAGCCAGCGGAACAGAGGGAGGAGGAAGGGGACCCCAGGCCTTCCCCTGAGCAGGGCCGTGGTTTCTTTGCCCTGGGAGATGTCGGCACCCCTGGTTCTCGGGCCCTAGACTCTGGACTTACACCACAGCCCAGGCCCAGGCCTGTGGGCAAGACTGAGCTGACCACTGCCTCGGCTTGCCCAGCTCACAGGGGCGGATCGTGGGCTCTCGGCCTCCACCCGTGCCTGAGCAGATCCCCGTGATAACCCTCCTGTTGGTGGCTACTTGGGTGTACATCTGGCTGGTTCTGTGTCTGCAGAACCCTGACTGTGACAACCACCTGGCAGCCCCTCAGTGAGTGGCGGCCGGCCGTTGCTGCCCTCCATGACCACTCTGCAAAGGAAACGGGAGCAAAGCCCACCTGCTAGCAGGAGGCCCTGTAAGCCACCGTCAGGGAGCACCTGAGGTGGGCACCTGCCAGGTGGGAAGGCAGATTGCAAGGGCCACCTCTCACTGAAAGGTCACTGCTGATGATGCCCCAGGTCACGTGGCCCAAGGCATCATCATGAGCTGCTCCCCCACCGGTCACAGGCCAGCCCTGTCCTCCCCAGTCCCGGCACTTCGCCTCATCCTCATGACTGCTGATGGTCAACCCCTAGACCCCTGAAAGGAGCCACTGATCGCACCCAGAGTAGGTTCTAGGACCCTGCACAGGTCCAGGCATCTGTCTTCTGAGACAAGGTACACCTACCCTAAAAATTTTTTTAATTAAAAACAAAACTAGGCGAGGACACGGACAGAAGACAGGGACAAACAGCTGATCCACCTGACTCGGCTGGGGGCACCTGAACATCGTCCTCTTGGGAGCCCCCAACACAGGGCAAAGTGCTGAGACACGGGCACAGGCAGCCTGTGTGGCGTCCACTCCACGCGACCCCACGGGAGCCCTCTCCTCCCGACCCACCAACAGTGCACCTGCCACCTGCTTGCTCCACCTGCCGTGGCCACAGCACCTCAATCCTTCCCTGAGGAGCACTGATCAGAGAGACAATTTGAAGTGTTTCTCATCAGGGTCCCCAAATAGAAAGCAGGAGCAGGACCACCTGAATCAGGCTGCACCCAGAGCTTGGGGACATGGTGCCAGGACGACACTGTCTCCTCAAACACTCAGGGAGCAAATGAGCAGTGCCCGAAGCACTGCTGGAAGGGGGCTGCGCAGGCTGCGGGGAGGGAGGCGCCAGGTGTACAGGGGGACGTCCCGGAGAGGACACCCGAGCACAGAGGCAATGCCTAAGGACAGCAAAGGACGGAGCTCCGTGTCCAGGAAGTGACCCGAGAGGCGACTGCAGGAGCGGGCAGAACGCAGCCTAGAGAGCAGGAGCCCGAGGGTGCGCCGGACACAAGGACCAAACACAGTGATGAGGAGGGGCTGGAGGGAGCAGGGACGTGGGAGCACAGCCCAGGACTCACAGGTAAAAAGGAGATGGGGAGAGAGGACAGACGCAATGCCCCAGGACAGAGCCAGGCATATGCACAGCGGGACCAGGGCCTCGAGGAGCAGAGCCTGAGGTGACAAGATCTCCCGGCAGAGACCCGGGGAAAGAGGCTCAGACAGAAGGCCCAGAGAGTGGGGGAGGGCCCAGGGGAGAGGAGCCACATGTGCAGGACGGTGACTTCCAGAGCACAGTGCTTGGGACAGATGGACGGAGCAGCCCAGGAGAACTCCACACACCTGCCAACGGCCAGCGTCACCTGCCGGGTGCAGAGAGAAGCCACCAATGAAGCAGACGCACCCACCTTTTCAACCAGGTCCTCAGGGGCCTGTTCCTCAAAGAGGCGAATCTTGTCTTCGATGCACTTCTTCAAAAGGTCTACCTTGCTTTTACTCTTGGACCGTGGCTTCCTTGTCTTAGACTGTGGGTGGAGAGGGGTCAGAGAAAACACTGGCATCAAGATGGTCACCAGCAAGCTCATGCAGCCCCAGGTCGCCCCAAGCCAAGGGAAGACTCTGGCTCACAGAATTGTCAAACTCCACCTGAGGCCAGCAGGGAGGAAAGAGTCTCTTCCTGGATCGTGCCAGGTGATGGCCTCGTGACAAAGCATGCCTGGGAGAAGGTTATTTTACATGGGCACTCTGAGAAGGCCTCTTGGTGGAGGTGACATTGAACTGAGGGGTGAAGAGACTACAAAGCATGCTGCAGGCAGGAGTAATGGCCAGTTCAAGATCATGTGCACTCAAGGAGGTGTGGCCCCAGAGGTCTACAACAGCGAGTTCCAGATCACGTGCATTAAGGAGGTGTGGCCCCAGAGGTCTACAACAGCAAGTTCAAGATCACATGCAGGATCAGCTGCACCAGACTCATCTGCCTTTGGGACACGCAGGTGGTCCCCCAAAGGCAGCTGTCAATCATCATCCCAGTACAAGAGACTCTTCTCCAAGCCCACTGAGCTGAGGTGAGCAACCCTCCTTGGTGCCACTTGCAGAGAGGCCTTTTGTACCCTGAATCAGTCACTGTCCACAACTATGGGAGAAGAGAGGAGAGCCACATCTCAGGTCAGGTGCCTCCCTTCCACCCAGCACAACATTCAGGAGAAGAGTACAGAAGAGTGTGGCTGCAAACCACGGGCGGCTGCAGGTGGACACTGTACCAGCTGGGTAAGGGCATCTGCATGGCCTCAGAGCTGTCCCCAGACCTTGAGGTCAGGACAAACCTGGGTGTTCCAAGAACAGTAAGACCTACCATGGCTGGAAAGGAGAGGACGGGGAGAGGGATCTGGGTAGGGGACAGAGACACAGGACTCCACAGGGTCAGATCCTGCGGGGTAGTGGCCAGTCCCTGCAGTTGAGAGGCCATGTTGTCCCGCCTACCTGCAGCTCGGGTGCAGCCAGGGCCTGGTCCAGCTTCAGGACCTCTGCTTCTTGCCAGGAGGTCTGGAATCTCTGCATCAGGACTCGGGCCCGGATTTTGGGTAGGGCCAAGCTCCTGTCCATCTGGGCGAAGCAGCCGTGGACCTCCTGCCTCATCCTGAGCAGCTCCTCTTCAGACAGTGAGAAGGCCCAGGAGCAGAGCCGCCTGTAGAAGGGACAGTGGCATGTTCCACCAAGAGGAAACGCAGGTGTGGGGTTGGGGCGGGAGCTGGGACTTCACGGCCCATGAACTAAGTCCCTGCGTGGAGGAAATGCATCGCTCCTCCGGGCGTTCAATCCGCAAGCCTTTCCTGGGTGCCTAATGTATGCACTGCTGGGCACAGGGTCATGTGGAGCTGAGACCTAGAGCTCAAGGAGGCGGCCCAGGAGGAGGAATGGGTCTTCTGGCCTTCACATCTGTGACCACAACCTGGCCCCACTGGAGAAACAGACAAGAAATGAAGCCCTGTCCACCAACCCCAGGCAGCAGCACTGTGAGCAAGCAGCACCCAGGACAGGTCGGGGTCAGGGAAAGGGTCCTAAAGGATGGCAACTGGCAACTGTCATTTATCACAAACCTACTCCACGCCACAGACCGTGCCAGGCAGTTTACTGTTATGCACTGAATTATGTCCCTCGGATGTGAATCTAAGGTCAGCACCTGTGAATGGGGCCATTTGGAAACGGGGTCTTTGCAAATGAAGACCCACTGGAGTGGAGTGGACCCTCACTCTGATATGACTGATGTCATATGGTGGGACAGGCGAGGAGACAATCACGCGGGGCAGGAGCCATGTGACAAGAGAGGCGGAGGTGGGAGTGACGTGTCTACAGACCAATGCAGAAGCTCAGAGAAGGGTGAGGAACGGCCTCCCCAGAGCCTCAGCCGAGCACGGCCTCCTGCACCCCGAGTTCACTCTGGCTACAGAACCGGGAGAGAATCATGTGCCTCTGGTTTGAAGCCACCTGGTTGTGGGGCCCCCTTAAGGAGCCCTGGGAATCAGAGACCCTGACCTACATCATCGCTGATCCTCGACTTACACGAGAGGAGACTGAGGAACATCCCCGGCTTCCTTCTGGCCGGGCCCACAG
Source organism: Spermophilus citellus (assembly GCF_964194105.1). Taxonomy (NCBI): domain Eukaryota; kingdom Metazoa; phylum Chordata; class Mammalia; order Rodentia; family Sciuridae; genus Spermophilus; species Spermophilus citellus. Next base: position 5,112,195 of record NC_138189.1, on the reverse strand, counting down.
CCACTCCCAAGGGAGAGTGGCCACACGCTCACTTTCCCAGCTTCATGGGTCCCAGGGTGGACGTCTGGATGGAAGTCCCTCCTTGACTCGGGAGGGAGCAACCCAGGAAGGGGCCCGACCTCTCGCTCCTGCTTCTGACAGGGTTTGTCTGTTTATTCATCCATTTATTTAATCTCTGCAGAGCGACCTGGGTTTCTCCTGTCACTCTGGTACTGTCAACAGGCTGCGCGGGAGTGGCTTTGTGGGAACATTTGCAGAATACTTCCCAGGGAGGCCAGGGCAAGCCTCACACACCCGAATCTCTACATCCCGGCTCACCAGGGAAGTTCTCCTGTGGAAGTGCAGGAGGAGTTCAGGATGCCAGGGGCCCTCAGAGGAAGACAGAAGGCCTGAGGGTCACATCACAGGCCGCAGGCAAGGGCCCTGGGGCAGGGCACCCTGTCATGGGGTCCTCACTCCAAGGGCCCCAGTTTCTAGAGCACTTCTAGCGATGCAGCCCGTCCCTGGCCCTTGCCCCCTGCACAGCCTCTCCCACTGTCTGCCGGTTACCGTCCAGAACGAAAGCACCCCACGGGCACCTAGGTCCTATCTCGCACCTTCCAGCAGAACGGCCCCTGTGGCCTGGTCCTGGTCCTCCGCTACGAGGACCAGGGAATACAGAAAGACAGGAGGCAGGTCTTTGCCCTGGCAGTTAAAGTCAGAGTAGAAACCTAGGAAAGGAGCGTCCAGACACACCTTCCCTGGCAAAAAAACAGGCCCTTCTTAATCCCACCTCTGGCTGGAGAGGCTCACAGCACCCCGTCTTGTGTGTAGCACCTCTCTTGTCACACAAGAGAGGCTCATAAACCGTGTCTCCAAACAATGGTGCTAAGCCATCGTTACACAACGCCATGGAAACTAAGGCCGCAGCCCTGGGACCTTAAATAAGCCACGCATATGAGCAGCTCACGCCGCGGCACTGCGGTTGACCCTCTTTAACCCTCAAAAAAACCTTGAAGAGTCCCGACAGCCAAGCCAGATTTCTCTTTCCCCGTTGGTGGCTAACTCAGTGGCAGTTTTAGTAATGGTCCCTGCAAAATGGACCCAAACGAAGTTGAAGAAAATGACCACCCAGTAACGGGAACGTCAAGTCTAATTCAAGTGCTGCAGAGTCCAAAGCTGGTGGACGAGCAGAGGCCTGGACGGCATCAGTGCTGCCAGGGCCACTCAAGTGCTCGAAGGGCCCGTCAGGGTCTGATTTGTGTGGCTTGGAGAAGACAGCGTCTCGGCTCCCGTGTCAGGAAAGCAATAACTAATGAAGATCAGGGAATCAATGAAGCCAGGAGCACAAGAGAGAGGTGGGAAGAGCCGGAGTCACTCACTGAGAACCAGAGGACATCACTGTGCATGAACACCTGGGGACCGACTCCCCACAGCAAGGTCGGTGCTGGGGAGGAGGGCTGGGAGGGAAGGGACATTAAGTCCTTCAGGTCAGCAAGATCCTGCAGATGCTCGGCCACCTGACACCTGTCCAAGGGTCCCCACGTAGAGCCAGCCTCTTACATAAACATTCGCTTCACGTGTTAACCCACCTGATAGCATCAAGTGCTATAAATTATTTAATACTGTCATCCCTGTTTTATAGGCAAGAAAGATGAGACCCAGAGAGGTTAAGTAACTTGTCCACACCCACACAGCACCACCACAGGTGGTGGATGCTGGAATTTAAAGCCTGGTCTTTTGTTCTACACTATCTGCATCTCTTTCCACGCTGGTCATATTTGGGGCTCCTAGGGTTTCCAATGTACACCAAAATCTTTGTGGGACTGATATACCACTGATGCCTCCCTCCTGGGCTGAGCTAAATCTCAGTCTGCACAAAGAACCGGCAGATGACTGGGGCAAGCAGAAGACTCCCCAACCAGAGCCGGCTCCAGCTGGTCCTCACGCTGGGTCTCTCTGGGGGCTGGAAGACGTGGTGCATGGTTCACGCACTGGTTTCCAGTTCCTCGGCAGGAGTGCTGGTCGGCTGTGACCAGCACTGTGTCCCACTCTGGAGCGGGAGTCCTCGTGGTTCTGGTATTAATAAGAACCAGTGGCCCAATGAGCCAGCCAATGAAGGAGCAGGGGAAATATGGTGCGGCAAGGTGTGAGAACTGCACCGGGGGCCAATGGCAGTGCTGCCTGGACACTCGGGGAGACCACGGGGTGGCCATGGCCTCACCCAGCCATCTCCCCACTCTGCAAGGTCCCCTCACCAAACCTCACCTCTTATGGAAGGGACGGGGGCAGTCTACTTCTCCCTGAGCAGTGGGCCAGACCTGCCAGTCCACTGAACCACCCACACTCCCAAGGCACCCAGGGCCCCCGTCCCCAGAACCCTCGTCCCCTGGCCCCGCCATCCACCCTGCAAGCTGTGAGTCTGGGTGGCTGAGCACCCTCATCTGCTGGGTCGGTGCCCCGTGCTGGGCCATCCTGGGCACCGCAGCCTGGGCTCCCGCCCTCAGCAGCTGGGTGCAGGGCAGCGGTGGGGGCAGAGGGGACCTGCAGGGCCACTCACAGGAAGATCAGGCGCTCCCAGCACCTCAGCTCCGCCTGCTCCTCCACCGAGGCCTCCGGGGCGTCCTCCTGCAGCCTCTGCCTCACGCTCTGGACGCCCTCCTGGCCCCGCTCCCTCTCCTCGGCCTCCAGCTGCGCGGCGCGGGCGGCCGACTCCTGGCCGTGCTCCTCCAGGATCTGCTGCAGAAAGAGCCAGGGCACGCTGCGCTTGAGCAGCTCCTGCGTCATCCCCGAGCTCTGCAGGCGCCGCAGCGCCTCGGTGGCCTTCTCTGACAGCGCCAGGGTCAGGGCCCGCAGGTCGTCCAGGGCGGACTGGTCCAGGCCCTCCTGCAGCTCCTCCAGGGTGGCGCTGTGCTCGGCCACCATGCTCCTCCACTGGCCCAGGTACTGGCCGGCGTCTTCAGCAGCCCGGAGGGCTTCTCCAGTGGACAGCTGCTGTCTCCGCTGCTCCTTGTGCTGGCAGGAAGGTGACAAAGGATGATCAAATGGGGGCAGGGTGGTAGGCATAGCCCTCTGGGAAAACACTTCGGAAATTTGTGGCAGAGGACACAGAAAGTTTAGCGACTCCCCACTCCTCCCTGACAATCTCACATCTGGGAAATTATCCTTTGGAAGATCAAAGAAACTATGTTGAAACTTCATGTTTGATGTTCACTGAACAAGACTTATTGAGTAGGTAAAGTCAGGAGGCCGGCCATCTGGATTTCAATCCTGGCTCCTCCATTACAAGCTGAGTGACCTGAATGAGTATCTTAACCTCTCTGTGCCTCCACATCCTGCTCTGTAAAATGGGGGACCTACACACGGTATGGCTGTGGCGATTACGGGTGGCCTGAGGAAAGCCCCTGGTGCAGATCAGGCCAGGCCAGAACTGCACATGGTGATGTTGTAAGGGAAAAGCCAACCCGAGAGCCACGTGAGAGGGCTCCAGGAGGAGTCAGAAGGGGCCTGGGGAGGAGGACGCCAAGCGGACATGAAGGGGGAGGCTTTGCCGTGCTCAGGTTAAGAAGTGGGAAGAAGAGGCCAGGGAGAAAGAGCCCAGGGCATGTAGGCCTCGTGGTGGGGAGCCTGACGGGAGTGAGATGCCCACGGGTGTCCTTAACAGGCGTCCACAGCTGCTCTCTTTCTACTTGACCAGAACATGAGGCGGCCTGCCTTCTGCTCGCGGTTCCTGGTGACCAGAGAGGGTCCACTCCTTCCTTCTCCTAAGGAAGGCCCCTGTGTGTCAGGCAGTGTCCTCAGCCCAGGGAACACGACAGCAGAGTCTGCTCTGTGACGCTCCATCCTAACCTGGGCCACTCAGCCTGCAGAGGACCGGGAGGCTCTTCTTCTAGTCACTAGCCCTGGCTGGACCAGGCCTTCAGAGCTGGGGCTCGAGCCTGTTGTGGTCCTTTAACCTGCGGCTCAGAGAACAGGCGGCGCCCCAGTGGCGTACACTGCAGTGATGGAGGCCAGTCCGAGGCTTCACATGGGGCCCAGCACTCGGTAATAAAAGGCATCATCATCCTCGTCACTCACACCAGCTGCCACTTCCCTCCCCACGCAGACATGGCTAGTCAACCACGGCCCTCTGATGTACCACCATGAAGCGGCACTCCAAAAAGTCACCACCAATCAACTGCAGATGGCAGAGGCACTGTCTGCCCAGATGCCCTGCCGGACCTAGGGTGGACAGCAGCCGTGACCTGGTGGTGTTGGCAGAGGTTACCCAAAGAGGAACAGCGCAGCACCTGACGTACCTTCTGAAGCAACTCTCGTCTTCTCTTGGTGACCAACTTTTGGTGGAGCTTTTTCTTTTCCTGCTTTAAGTCGTTTTCCAACTTCTGTTTTATAGAAAAGACTTCCGTCTGAGCCCGCTCCAGGAGCACTTCCATCTGGTCTTCATCCAGGTACCCCGCCCTGGGGAGAGAGACCAAAGCCCATGAACCCTGAGTGGCCTGGCCGGGGCTGAATGTGCGGCTCCTCGTTGGTTTGGTTCGGATCAGAAAAGCCTTTACCCTCCAGGAGGAGCATTGGCGGCTAAGACGTGACTGAAACACCAGCTGACCAGCTGACCAAGCTCAGGGTCAGGTGGACGGGCGGGAAAGCTCAAGGCAGGACAGACTCAGCTGTGAGGGCAGGAATGGCAGGAGTTCCGGAAAGTAGCCATCGCAGGGCCAGCGGGGCGGGGAATTTCCCAAGAGGAGACAGTGGACTAGGAATCCCAGTGTCAGCAAGGACAGGAAGTCAAGGAGACGAAGGCCAACGAGAGTGGCCAGATCACACAGGCTCGGGGTGCACGGGTGGCAGTCTTTCCAGAGGACGTCAGCCATGAACAGGTGGATTCAGCCAAGGTCACAGAAATTGAACTGCCACTGTGGCGGGCTAAGCCCTGGGACCCGAATTCAAGAGCTGAGCAGTCCTGAGGGCTTCCCAGGCACCATCACTGAGGACCAAGGGGGCAGTTTGGCCCCTTCCCCTCCGTCCCTCAGGCGCCCCCTCACCACATGACACCTTCTGCCGCGACGTGAAGGGCCCTCACCAGACGCCATGAGCCAGATAAAGCTCCCAGCCCACTGTCTACCCGGCTGTGGCACTCTGTCCAGCAGCAGAGGGCCCTCCCTAGGGGGTGGCATCATCCAGGATGCTGACTTATGAAGAGGAGAAGGCCAGGAGGGAGGAACGCATCCCTTCAGCCTCACGCCGTAGAGCACACACCCCACCCTCCTCCGGCCCCTGACTGGAGCTGACACCTGCAGCTCCGGGGTTCTCAGGCCTCCACCTTGCACTGATTACGCCCCCAGCTCTCCTGGGTGTCCAGCTTGCAGAGGGCAGGTGGTAGGACCTCCCTGCTCCATGAGCACGTGAGCCAATCCCTACACCCAGTCTCCCATGGTCTCCAGTTGCTTCTGTCACTGTGAGGACCCGACTGCGACAATCTTCTCCCATCACCACCTCTACTCCACTCTGTCTGCACCCCAGGGCTGGTCCCCAGCCAGCACAGGACAGACCCTCAATGGAGGCATCCTGAGGCTGTGACCTGGTAAAGGCACGGGCATTACACATTTCAGAAATCTCAATGTCAGTCCTTCAAAATAGAATTTAAAAATCAGAGGCAAGACCTTGATCCCCAGCAACTGCTCACCAAGGGCACCCAGCTGTCGGGCCTTCAACTCAAGGCAAGAACGCTCCCTTCATTGGAGCGCAGATGAACCAGGCATGTCGAGCCCACTGCAGGGATGATTCATCAGCATCTTGGGGTGGGGGCGTTCACATAATTTATACCTCACAGAATCCTCTTTCACCAGAGCAGGAAGCTGTGAAGTCCTGGTAAAATGACCCACGTCACAAAACCAATTGCTAAGCCACAAACTGTGATAAGAAAGCCAACCTCATGGTCATATTCCTGTTCACTTTAGAGCTTCTCCTATCCTAAAGAGAGTACATCTCATTGTTTACGAGTAAGCTGCCTGAAAGAAAAGCCGAGAAGGATGCCAGAGAGGGATAATCCCACGTGGAGACCGTTGCCCACCACCATTCACCTGACCACGTGGAGCCCAGGTGCTGCTGAGAGAAACTAGTCAAACCAAGAGAAGCATCTCCGTGCCTTTACACTTCATGCCAAAGACAAATGCTAATGCCAGGGCGCACCAGGGCCTGTGTGGGCTGTTCCCCCACCACCCCATGGTCATCTTTTTCTCCATAAAATGGAGCTGGATTTGCTCCAAAACATCCCAGTATGGGGGGACATGTAGCTCCACCATGACTGGCAGCAGGTTAGTACCTGAGGAAGCAGAAGGATGGGCACGTGGGGGTTCATCACACGACTCATCTACCAGGAGTGCTTTAAAAAACAGTATGACGCACGGGTTTTTACAACTGAGGACTGTTTTTAAGAACAAGTAGAGTGACCTTTGCATATTATGAGCAAATGGAAAGAAGGGAGCCACTGGACGGGGCAGGTTGCTTGGGGCTGGGCTAGGCTGGGGGCGGGGCTGGGCTAGGCTGGGGGCGGGGCGGGGCTAGGCTGGGGGCGGGGCTGGGCTGGGGGCGGGGCTGGGCTGGGGGCGGGGCGGGGCTAGGCTGGGGGCGGGGCTGGGCTAGGCTGGGGGCGGGGCTGGGCTAGGCTGGGGGCGGGGCTAGGCTGGGGGCGGGGCGGGGCTAGGCTGGGGGAGGGGCTAGGCTGGGGGTGGGACGAGGCTGGGGCGGGGCTGGGCTAGGCTGGGGGTGGGGCGAGGCTGGGGGCGGGTCTGGGCGAGGCTGGGGGCGGGTCTGGGCGAGGCTGGGGGCGGGTCTGGGCGAGGCTGGGGCGGGGCTCACCTCTCGTGTTTCTGGATGAGCTGGGTCAACTGCGCAGCTGCAGTGTTCAGAAGGCCTTGCACCCGGGTCTCCGTGCACTGCAGGTTCTGGACCAGGTACTCCCTGTGGCCAAACCTTTTACTTAGATGATACCTCTTAGTAGCTTGGAAGAAATCCATCAGCTCTTCTACATTCTCCTGTTTAAAAAAGAAAAAAAAATTTTTTTGAAGTATGTCTCATTAAACGTTAGAAAAATTGTCAGAACTTAAAATATTAATTTTCCTTTTAGAAGAAAGCACAGGAACAGAAGCAGTGATTGACACTTTTATCTTCCTCGCTGGCGACAAAGTCATACTCGAACCAGAGAGCTGAGACGTGCATTAGACCTGGCTGCCAAGGGCAGTCAGCATGTGGCCCGCGCACCAAGCAGGATGCACGTTCATGGCTTGGGCTAAGCATCCTTCCGCCACTGCAGAAGCTCTGGTGAGTCAGCCGCCAGCCCACCTCCAGGGCACTCCACCGATGCAGGTGACACCTCAGGCAGGCATGGGGCACATGGTGGCAACATGACCCTTCATCCCAGCATGAACAAATCCACACGCAGGAGAGACAATGCCTGGCCCACACTGGGCTCTCCGCGGCCTGGTGCTGGACCAAGAGCCTACACGCCTCATCCCTTAATCTAGGCAGAGAGGACATCGTCACATTTCCAGTGAGGAAACTGAGTCCACGACACACGCCGTGGGCACTGAGCGGGATGTGCAGGCCGCCCTCTGAGTCCACCCTGCTGTGCTGTCCTAGTGGGGCCGTCCCAAGTCCAGCTCCACCAGCAGCACTGGAAGGAGACCCACCTAGCTGCATCAGCTGGTCACAGGCCAGCGCCTGTCCATGGTCTTGTCCTCTTTTCCCCACCTGCGGGAATACCATGCACAACAGGGATTACCAGAGGGTCCCCACTGCGTTCAAGGGGAGACCTGTGATGTGTGGACCTTCTCCTTTCCAAGTAAGAGCCGTGTCATCTCTGGGCACTAGCACCATCCACACAGGGAGCAGCTGGGTGTCTACAGAAGTGGCTTAATACTGCCACTTCCTGGGGTTCCTGGCACCAGAATCAGCGGGACATTCCCATTCCTCCTCCTCGGAGCTGGACCTGAGCTTGTAGGGGACCCAGCTGGCCTCCAGCTCCCTGAGGGCTCTGTGCCAGTTACCTCCTTAACCAGGACATATCCCGGTGACATGTGCTCTTCTTAGTGAGGGCTCTGCACAGAGGCTCAGCACTGCCCGTCATGGGAGTAAGATGACAAGAAAACCCTTCCTATACATAAGGTGGTGAGTCTGAGTCCTGCCAGTGGATCTGACAGAGTTCCTTCTGAATCTCACCAAAGGTTTATGAGCAAACACTTAGATCAAATGAAGAGGCAGTGTCTTCCCTTTCCATTCTGGGGTCTCCCCAGGGTGGCCCTCCCTTCCCCACATGCTCCAGATGGTGACTTGCTGTCTTCCTGGGTGCCAGGGGCCATCTCAGCCCTACTCACTGTGCCTCTACCAGGACCACACAACGCCCAGGCATGGGCATGCCGGTCTGTCTGTGGGTGGTCAGGGGAACGCCAAGTCCTGTGGCCCCATCGCTGGGACCTGCTCACAGGCACAGGTGTGGCTTCCATGTCCACACCTTGTCCAGTGGCTCTATTTTTCACCACTGCTTTGGCAACAGCTGTAACAGAGGCCAACGGCACACCTCCATGTCCCCTCCCTGGGCCCTGGGCCTGCCGAGGTGTCCCACGGCATGTTCCAGTGTGGGCAGAACCTGCACTTCTGCCACAAGTAGAGAATTTTAAGGGCGAAATCAGCCAGCAAGCTGACCTTCTGGGATGATCTTCACTTGTGAAGCTAAAACTGAAATAGCAGAATGACTGCTCCATCAGAACCAGTTTTGCATTCTTCAAACGAACACCGTCATGGACCAAGGCACCGTGACACCATCAGCCCCTGCAGACTGGAGCAGGCCCAACGGTGCCCCAATCTCTGGCACCATTCAGAGTTGCTGCTGTGTACACACAGACTGGCTCATAAACTGGAAGAGGCGGATGGCCACATTTCTCAAATATTCTAGTCCTAGTCAATCCACAAGATTTGGCAAATTAAGATAGGGGTTTGCTCTTAACCACCATCACCACCACCTGGAGCAAGTCACCAACACCCGGGAAAATCTGGAAGCAGAGCGACGGAGGCCATCCTTGCGCACCAGTGACTGCCCTGTGCATGCGCGCGCGTGCCTGCAGAGAGCCTCATGAGGCCTCACGGGAGCGTCCTCGGCAAGGCCGGCAGGCTGGGGAAACGACTGGCCCGTCATCTAAGAATCGGGTCACCAGAAGACACGCACACCCAAGCACAGCCAGACACTGACCCGAAAGCCTGGGCTGGCACGGGGACGTGAGTAACGCTGACACACCATGTGCACGTCCACTCTGTCACAGACCTGCATGTCATACCAGCCGGGCAAAGCACTGCCTTCAAGGATCAGCTTGTGACCTCCTCCTCCGCCCTGTGAGCACCGGCCTCTGTTATTCCCTCCTCACAGGAGAGGACACTGGGCCGGGGGCAGCCGGCTCAAGCTCACTCAGCTGATGGGGGTGGCACTGGAATCCGGTCTAGGTCAACCTGGTCCACGGCTTGTGCCCCAAGCCACCATCCCCCTGCACACGGGACAGTCACCCCCGAGCAGGGGCCGAGAAGAGGAAGGAGCTCACAGGACAGAGCACAAACCAGAGGTGGGGCTTAACTCCAGGAGAGGAGCGGTTTAGGGAGGAGTTGGGAAACGCCGCCCCGGTCACAGGGAGCCGAGCGGAGGCCTTACCTGCAGTTTAGAATAATCTTGCAGCAGCATTTTAGCGGCCTCTGGCTTCAGGTCCCCTTTCAAGATAGCACTTTTTATCTGGGCAAAAAAGATACTGTGCAACTCGTTTCTCTGGAAAATGGCCAGCTGCCTGTGAGCCTGCGCAAAGTCCTCCTCCTGGTGCAAAGCCAGGGCTCTCCTCAGGTGCTCCTGCTCCAGGCCGTGGAGGGTCCGCAGCAGGCCCCGGCACTCGGCAGCAGACTGCGGAGAGAAGGGGCAGCAGTGAGCCTGGCGCTCTGAGCACAACTGGTCCATGTGGACACAGTCACACACGTGGACACATACACTCACACATGTACATTAAATACATAAGGTGCACTCAGCAGTGCTGTGTGTGCATGCCATGGTTGCACACAGTGCCCAGAAATGCACACACATACATGTTCACAACCACAGATGCAATCTGCACACGCGCCTTGTGTGTGACAGTCACACAGTACACACACACACACACAGAGGTGCACACAGGCACAAACCAGAACACACATGGAACTCACGTGTGTGCACAGGCACGCACACACACCCTGTCCCAAGCTGTCATGATGGGGCTGGGAGATGCCCTTCCAACCTGTCCCCACCCTGTTATCTGAACAATTTTCCAGAACAATCACAAAGCAAAAAATTCACAGGGTGGAAATCTGCACATCAAGCTGCTTGAACAGAGCCTGTGAATAACGGAGACCTGGGAGTCTCAACGGCCGCACAGCTCGGCTCATCATCGCCTCATCTTTCATTCTCAGCTTAATTGAAGAGAGAGATGCCAGCAACCAGGCCTCAGCTGGAATCCTTCGGGTAAAGGAGGCAGAGGAGGTATCAAGAAGTGGCTGCTGGCCCACCTGCATGTTGGGGGTCCCATGTGAGGAAAGGAGGAAGTGCACCTCTGCTGAGCCCTAACGCAGCTGTTCCCCAGCGTCTCAACAAGACTGGAGCCCTAGGAGGGAGCTGCCCTAACTCCACATGCGTGATCAGGATCCTAACAGGACCCCAGGACCCCCCCTTCTGTAAATGTCACATAAATTCCCGTCCCTTGAATGGGAGTATGAATTTGAACACGATGGGATGGTCACTCCTGTGATTAGGTTTTACATGACACGGCAAAGATGAAGGTGTCCGACAATACAATTAGGTGCCTAGACAGTTGCCTTTGGGTCAATCAGGGGAAACCATCCTGGGTGGGCCTGATTTCATCAGGTGAGGTCCATGAAAGAGGGACTGGCCCCCCCTAAAGAGAGAGACCCTCTCCCACTAGCCTGGAAGAAGCCAACAGCTGTGCTATGAACTCTCCATGGAAAAAGGAAGCTTCCAGAAGCAAGGAAGTGAATCTGCCAACAGCATGAATGAGCACAGACCAGGACCCTGAGTTCCACAAGAGACTGGAGCCCAGCAGAGCCCTTCCCAGAGCAGAGGGGTCATCGGAGCCACGCCAGGGTCCTGGGCACAGAGACCCCGAGGTCCCAGGGAGCACTGCTGAGGTTGCTCAGGGCGTGTTCTGTTGCAGCCACGGAAAACAAACAGCCTGCACCCCCAGAGGACCAGGAGCGTAGAGAAGCTAAGGGCCCCCCCCCCCCGCAGCCCTCCCTGCTCGGCAGGACACTGGGCTCCAGGCTCGACTTCTCAGCCACACGTGGGGAGGGAAGGCAGGGACGGTGCACCTGCGTGAGGCAGGTGAGGGCCCTGGTCACGGGGAGGGGCTGTGCCCTGGCCCAGCAGAGGCCGGGAAGGCGGGAGGGGCTGTGCAGCAGAAGCAAGGGCTGGTCTCCTCCGGGCTGAGTGGAGGCTTGGAAGCTCCGGGGGCCTTAGGTTCTCTGTCCCAGGAACATAGCCCCCCTGGTGGCAGACCGGTCACCTCTGCGTCCGCTCACTCGCAAAGCCTCGCACCTGGCTCAGTCTCTCCAGCCCCTTTCACTGATCTTCAGCTGGTTCAGAATCCAGGAGGAAGGGAAGCATTTACCCAGGGCCCCTCAGAGAAGCCCAGCAGTCAGGGCGCAGCAGCCCTGGGGCCGGGGAGACCAGAGAAAAGCCTCGAGGAGACCAGAGGGCAGCCCACCTCCGCTGCCCCCGCATCCGGCATCCATCTTGACAGGAGGGCTTTGCTTCAGCCACCCAATCACAGCTCCACCTTTCTAAAAAGCAAGCTTTAAAGAAAGGATGGACTCATCCTCTGAGTCCCTCTATTGCAGAGCAATGGCATTTACAGGCGACTGGATCTAAATCAAAGAATGCAATTCACCAACAGCGGAGAGAGGGTCAGGGCCCGACTCCGGGCATTCTGCTAGGGCGAGTAGCTGGGGCAGGTTCAGGAGGTGGGGGCTGCGGATGCCAGTCTCCAGGCTCCGACTTCTCAGCCACACGGGTGGGGGACAGAACTGAATTTTACAAGCCCCAAACCTCAGTTTAATTTAATTAACAGGAATGAAGTATGGAGTAAAACCCACTTAGTTTCTCGTAGCTGGGGCAAGAAGCAGTCAGACAGACAAGACAGACAGACAGACACACACACACACACACACATCTTAAAACACAAATTTCCGTCCTGTTTAGCATTATATTTCTGCACCCTCATGCCACAGTGAACACTCCTTAAAATAAATATGGACAGAACCCCATGCCTACTTCCACAGGCACCGCCCCTCTATTGGGAGTTCAAGGCCTTGTTGAAATGTGTCCCACAACTAATGAAGCTCAACATCCTGCAGCAAAGATGGAAGACTCAGCCATGAAGCAAGATGCCCACCCCCAGGCCAGTCAAGCAGGGGGTTGTATATGCAAATGGGTGAGGAAACCTGTCCTGGAAGGCACTAGGGAGTGGTGGGGAGTGGGGCAAAACAGAAAGGGCAAGTCTTCCTGCAGGAACAGGAACAGCCAGCTCACCAAAGGGGTTTTGTGAAAATAAGGACCAATGTGGTCAAATTTTCTCATTCTTTAAGAGAAGCTGAAAATCTGTATTTTTAATATACAGTTTTATATTTTAAATATTGTCCACAGATGTGTATTTTTAAAGGAGCATTAAAGTAGTGGTCATTTACCCTAATCTCCCTATTGAACTTTCTAATTAAAAAATGGACTTTTCATGGAGAGGAGGCGTGGACAGGAGAGGCCACTACAGTTCTGATTTGAGAAACGGCCCTGCAGTGGGCTGTCCCCGAGCAACCGCCTCGTACGATGGCGAGTTTATACCACGAAAAAATGTAAAATCGTCCTCAGGAAATCAAGACTACCAAATTATGCTCCTTGTACTCAATTTAGCAAGATAGGCAAACTGTCAAATTGTTTCATAAAAATAAATCCACCCGAGATGGTTAAGACATACGCATTCTCGCACATGAGGAGTCTTTCCTCCGAGATCTTCCCGGGGGCTGAGGAGGCCTCGGGGAGCCAGCGCAGGACGCGTGCCCGACTCCTGTCCTCAGATGGCTGGGCACGCCTGGGTGCAGGAGAGACGGGAGGAGACGCAGCCCCCGCTGCCCGCGTGGCTGTAGGAAGCCGGGCTGCGAGGCGCTGCCTCTCTGGGCCCCAGTTTTCCCACCTCCTTGTGCAGACAGTTCCCACTCTGCTCCCTTCTGGGGTCTCCGGGAAGATGACATTGAGCCATGAGCCACAATGCACATGCCCACAGGGGTCTTGTGCCAAGCACTGGGGTCCTCTCTCTTCCCTTTTCTGACATTTAAATTGATTTAACTGACTCAGAACATGGCCCTTACGCATGGTGCTGGGGACCACGTGACATCGGGACACCACACACACTGTGATGTGAACGCACATTGAACATGGTTTCTCTATCTGAAGACAGGCAAATGCTGCTTCCAGCTTGGGAGTCACACAGGACCTCATGGTCACCTACAGCCACCTCTGGGCAGCGGCACCTGGCTCTGCTCCCAGGCCACTCAGCCCCATGGCCCGCCTCTTCCCATCCGCCCTGAAGCTCTTTGCAAGTGTTGACTGACGTCTCGGGACGGCAGGCGTCCTTATCATGCCATGTCCAGGAGGGGAAGGAGACCAGGGGACCGGGCCCTGTGCTCTGTGGAGCCGTGCTTTGAAAGCCATAAGGAATTGCATGGGCTTGGGAAGGTGAACAGGTCTTCCTCTGTCCTCACTAGAGTTCCTGACTTTAAAAAACTGACACCGTCCACTTTGCTCCCCTCCCCCCCTTAAACTATCCTGGGTGGAAGGATGAACCCCAAATACTTTCCTCTGTTCTATTTTCAAAGGCCTGCAGGACACGCCAGCTTGCGATAGGGAGCCTCGGTTCCTGGACAGGGAGCCCTGCAAGGACCAGGAGGAAAGGCTCTGGTCCCTTTCGCAGCACAGACGGTGTTTCTGGAAGCCCACAGAACAGGTGACCTGCGAGTGAGTCCTCCCTGGTACACCAGCAGGTGGGGCGAGGGTGCAGGAGGCTGCTGCCCGGCCCTGCAGATGGGAGCTTCAGGAAGCCCGGGGAGAGCCAGTGGGCCTCAGGCAGAGGCCAGCCCCGCAGCCCAGCAGCCGCCTTCCCACCCCCACAGGCAGACGCAGCAGCCCAGGCAGCCCCTAGCCAAGTCCTGGAAAGCCAGGGACGCCCAAGAGGGTGGGTGCCTGTGGCTGGCACAGCAGGGGAGCTGCGTGCCACTGCAGCCATGTGGCGTCCTGGCTGGCAGCATGCTGCGCGAGTCACGGGGCCGCCTGCAGGTCCTTGGGTGGTGTCTGCACGTCCCACCTTCCTCCCTGCCAGAGCGGGACCCTCCCACTCCTAGCCCATGAGCCAGTGAGCTGGGGTAACGGGGGATGTGGGGCGCTCTAGCAGCGCCAGCCCCTCGACCACAAGTGTGAGCTTCGATTCGCAGCCTATGTCATAAACAGCATTTGATAAATCAACGTTTGGTCCATGTGGTGAGATGAAGCGAAAGCAAGCACGACTGCAACTAGATGAACTGCATTCCCCACCCACCCACACAGCCAAAGGCGAGCACGCGGGCGTGTGGGGTGGGACGGGGCTGAGCTGGCACAGTGCCCGGGGGAGCCCAGTCAGTGGCCTCCATGAATGCCTACAGCAGGAGCTCAGTCAGCGGCCCAGGCACTGGCCAAGCCGTGGTGTGGGTCTCACCTTTTCCCCCGAGTCCTTTCTTTTGGCCTTTAAGGTGAAATGGGCAAAGTGCCATAAAGGACCACACCAACATCTCAGATTTCACAGCCACACCGGCCTGGGGCGCTTGGCCATTTGTTTTTTCTATGACTCTCATTCTGGGCCCATTCCGGGCCAAGCCGAGTCAGGCCTGCTTGCCAGCTGGTGCCCTGCAGCACTCTTCAAGCCCCTCCTGGAGCAGGTGTGATTCTCACGGAAAAAGAGCTGAACACATTAGCAGAGAGGAAGGGGCAACGAGAGAGTTCAGGGGCCCAAATCCCAGATCGGCACACTCAAGGCCTTCTTTCCAAGTGCCAGGGCTCAGGGGGACATGGTGCTGACCAGCAAGGTCGTGGACACAGCAGGGTCTGCAGGCAGGCTAGAGGTGGCTGAATGACAGCACACCCATCTGTGAACCATGCTGTCTGCAGATGAAGCCCTCTACCTCTCCATGACCTCCCGCGGCACCAGAAACGTGTCTTTATGATAACATGGCAGAATGGTGTCTGATCTTTTCATATGTGAGGGTTCCTCATTACACTATGAACTTAATGCAAGAACCATGTCTCACTTTTCTTTGTAACATCAGTGCCCAGCCTAGGCCTGAGAGACAGTAAGTGGTCAATAAATACTTGCCAAATGAATTCTAGATGAGTGGATGGACGATGGGCGGATGGGCGGATGGATGGATGGATGGATGGATGGATGGATGGATGGATGCAGTCATGGTTGGAAACTGGGTGATATGTGGATGGGTGAATTGGTGGATGGAGGCATGGATGGATGGGGTAGATGGATGGTGGATGGGAAGGGATGGACAGATGGGTATACTGATGGGTGTACTGATGGGTGGACGGAGGGTGGATGGACACGTGAGTGGGCTGGTGGGGGACGGGCAGGTGATGAAGGCGGAGGAGCAGTGAGGTGCAGACCTCCGGGACCTGGCTTACCCGCTCGCTCACACGCTTCAGCAACTCCTCTACTTCCTCCGTTGCCAACATCTCCCTCTGATACTGGTTTTCTGTCTTCTTTTTAGTTTCCAGGTCACACTCAGCTGTCAAGGCCAACATCTTCCGGTCATACTCCTCTTGTACTTCCTTTTCCAGGAGTAGAAACTGCTTTCTGAAAACAAGAGCCATCCTTCTCTCCGCCTGGGGGGAAAGGTGGCCGCCGCTGGTCAGACTCCTCAGCAGAAGGGCAATGATGTCTTTGCTGATTTGGGTGCGACAGGCCTCCAGATCTGCATCTGCCTGGTTCAGGGTTGCGATCTCCAGCCTGGGAGGCACAGAAGTCAAGAGAGCCCGTCACACCAACCACAGCAGCGGCCATGGCCCACAGGGCACCAAAGCTTGACTCACGGTGGCCACAGCCTCTCTTCCTTCTCCCACTCCTTTTCCTTCCCCCCTTGGCTCTGCTCCGACTAGCTCCTGAGGGCCGGTCATGGAGTGAGCAGACCCTATTCAGCAGATTTGTCGGGTGCCATGCTAGGAACAATTGGGATGGGAACCATCTCAACAGGGTCTCTGCCAACAAGAAGCCCGCCAACAAGGAGGAGACCAAGGGGAGGAGGCATAGCTGATGTACTGAATGGTGTAAAAATAAATTTTATTTTACTTTTTTTCCAATTAAAAATTAATTTATGGACAACTAAATGTAATGCTATATCCTGGAAGGGATCCTGGAGCAGAAGAAGAGCATCAGATTAAAAATTAAGGAAATCTGAGCCAAGCGTGGGCTTTAGTTAACAGCAGCCTATCAATATTTGGTTCACTAACCGTCACAATGTACATAAATGAATAGATGTAATGACTGTAAGAAATATAAGAGGTTAATAACAGGGGAACTTAGGTGCAGGACATACATCTCAATTTTTCTGTAAATCTAAAACTACAGTCTACTTGAGAAGTACTGACGAGGAACTTCCCTAGGCCACTAATGGTGAGCTCTGTGGGGGGCGTATGACGCCTCACGGCAGCTGGAAGAAGATCCATGGGGAAAGTCGACTCATACTCATGATTTAAAAATCTGGAAATCAGCCAGGCACAGTGGCTCACACCTGTCATCCCCGTGTCTCGGGACGTCGAGGCAGGAGGATGGCAAGTTTGAGGGCCTAACAACTTGTACCTTAGCAAGACGCTGTCTCAAAATTTAAAAATAAAAAGGACTGAGGACGTAGCTCAATGGTAAAGCATCTCTGGGTTCCATCCCCAGTACCACAAAAGAAAATCTGGAAAATAAGGACGAACAGAAAAAGACTTTATTCAGTGTGCGTCCACCATGCAATCAGAATCACTGATGGCATTTTGCTACATTTTCTTCCAGTTTTTCTTCCTCTGAATATCTTTTCTACAAATGTAGACTATTTACAATTTTACCCACTTTTTTCCAGTTAACATTGTAACCCGCACCTTCCTGTGGTTTCTAAAAATTGCAACCTTCCTTGGTAACGGAATAAGAACATTTCACCCTGTGATGGATGCCATTCAATGAGCCTCTCTCTACTGTACATTCAGGTTACTTGCAAATTGCAAGATCTAAAATAACCCTGAAATAGACAACTTTGTACAGAGCTTTTGATATGCACAGCAACAGCCTTGGTACAGATTCCTACAGAAAGAATCTTAAGGTCAAATGAAGCAGTGTCTCCAAGTCCCCCGGAACATGTCCCAAACTGCTCCCCAGATAGCTCCTGACAACACATTCGGGACCTTCCCACATCCCAGCCAATGCAATGTTAAAAATCTTTCATAATTTGATAAGAGAAGATGGCATGCAGTTGTAAAAAAAAATGCAAGGTATAGAAGACAGCTATTAGAGAAATTTCCAAGCACCTAGAAGCGGGGGGAACAGGACAATTCCCACATTACCCAAATTCAAACACTGCCCATGTGCACCGACTTGTTTCATCTACTCCCTGCACTGAGCATTTTAAAGCAAATCTCAGATTTGTCATTTCACCTGTTAACGCCCCAGCACACTCCTGTAACCGTCAGGGAGGGAGACAGACACAGAGAGACCCTGGAAATAGATGAGTCTGTGTCGGCTCACTGATCTGTCGACTCTACCTCCCTGGCTACTGGCAGAAGACGCCACCCAAAACACCCTGCTCTGTTGTATTATTTAGTCAAAATCACTTTAGAAACATAAAATTCAATAAATGACAGTGGGTAGAGGATCCCTCTGACCTTGCCACACCTTAAAAGCAGGTAAGATTTGCACCTGGGAGACGCCCTTCCTGGACCTGAGGAGAAAGGTCACCCCATCCAGGATGGACACCAAGATGAGCATTCTGACAAACAGGCCTTGCTGATCGTGAGCTGATTCCCCCTCAGCCACCCCACCCTGCCCAGCTGCTTTTTCTCAACGTGCCACTCGTCATCCAGGGTGATGTGTTTGGCTCTGCTTCTTTGTCTCCTTCCCCGGGGGACCCTCACGTCACATAAAACTTCTCCAAACGGTTTGCCTTCCTGTGACTCTCTCAGGTCAACTCTCCCCCTCCCATATCACACTGTCATATTGAAAATATCGAAAATAATTCTAATGATTAAAATCATGCCACGTCAACAGCCCGTGAGCCTGAGCTGCAGTCACCTAGAAACCACACAGGACAAGACCATCAAACATTCCCGGACCATGGAGAATGATGTCCACTGGTACATTCCTCTGGACAGGTGGCCTTGTCGATGAACTACGATGCCTGACGAGGAACTTCCCTGAGCTTCCCTGAGCAAGGTGACACTTGGAACTGGGCCTGTCCCTTGTGGGACGCTGAGAATCCTTTGAACTCCAACAGAAACAATTCTTTAACATTTCAATAAGATATTTTTGTTTTTTTCCCCTGTTTAATTGTGACTTAATGGTTCATGGACATTTACACATATGCACATTTGTTGTTTTTTCACTTCTAGCATTTCTGAAGCCAGTTGTTCTTCACAGATGAGTAGGTTGAGAACTAGGATGTTTGATTGGTATATTTCAGTCTTCTTTTATATTCATTTTCTTTTATGGTCATTTTTAATTTTTAAAATTTTTAATTTATATATATTTTTCTCTCACTTGTCTGTTTCCCTTGGTTCTTTTCCTCTTCTAACAGCCAATCTATATTGTTCTCCCTTTCACTCTTCCTTTAATTTTTTTACTTCTATCATCTCTCTTCCTCCCTCAATCAATCAGAAACACACCTGTTCTCTCCCTCTCCACCATTCAAAATTGTAAACCCTTTTGCAAACTTGCTATTTTTATCATAGGCAATATCTAATCACATCATTTCTGCTTATTGTGACAATTAATACTGTAGGCATCTTAGCAGGAACTATTTGATTTAGTGCTCTGATTGTTTGCAATGGTTGTTATGACTTGTCTCTGCCAAATCAGTGAGGTACTGGAAACCTTCAAGGACACTGTAAGTCTGCAGGGTAGAACCTACTGCCTCAGATCCACACTGTCACATGGGTAGACACACAAACAACATGAAAAAGCAAGGGAACAAATCTCCACAAACAAACCAAGATACTCCAATAACAGAATTCATCAATATCACAGTGGAAGAAATGGCAGAGAAGGGGTTTAGAATGTACATGGTTAAAACTGGTCTGTGAGGTACAGGATGATGTAAGGAGTGTAATCAGGAAGAAAATAGAAGTGAAAGATCCCTTCAATAATAGAAATTCTGGGGGAAAAAAAAGAAAAGGAAAAAAGCAGAAATTCTCAAAGGAATCAATAAACCAAGTTAAAAATTCAGGTGAAAGCATCTCTAATAGACTAGATCACTTGGAGGACAGGCAATAAAGACAAAATATATAACTTAAAAACAAAGTTGACCATTGAGAAAAGATGTTAGGAGACCATGAACAGAACTTCCAAGAAATATGGGATAACCTGAAAAGACCAAATTTAAGATCTTTTGGGATAGATGAAGGTGCAGAGATACAAACCAAACAATCTTTTCAATGAAAGAATATCAGAAAATTTCCCAAAATTAAAGAATGAAATGGAAAATCAAGAACAAAATGTTTACAGGACACCAAAAATACAAAATTATAACAGACCTACACCAAGGTGCATTATTATAAAAATGCCTTACAAAATAAGGATAGACTTTTACCACAGGAAAAATGAAAGGTCATATTTAAAGGAAAACCAATCTGGATCTCAGCTGATTTCTCAACCCAGACCCCCAATGCTAGGAGGTCTTGGAATAATATATACCAAGCTCTGAAAGAAAATGGATGCAGTCAAGAATACTATACTCAGCAAAATTAAGCTTCAGAATTGATGATGAAATAGAAACCTTCCATGATAAGCAAATATTAAAAGAATTCACAACTAGAATGCCAGCACTGCAGAACATGCTAAATAAGATATTTCATGAAGAAGAAATGAAAAATAAAAGTGAAAACCAGCAAAGGGAGGAACTACACTAGAACACTCAAACAAAGGAGAGACTAATTCAAAGTAAAAACCAAAATAAATCAAAATTACAGGGAACAAAAAGCATTTCTCTATAATAACATTAAATGTAAATGGCCTAAACTCATCAATCAAAAGACATAGGCTGGCAGATAGAATTAAAAAACAAGACCCAACAATACACAAGAGACTCACCTCACAGACAAAGACATTCACAGACTGAAGATAAAAGGATGGTAAAAACATATCATTCATAAGGATCTTGTAAACAAGCAGGGGTGGTTTCTATCCTCAAATCAGATAAAGTGGATGACAAACCAAAGAAAATCAGAAGGGTCAAAGAAGGACATTTTATATTACATAGGGAATTATACATCAACAAGACTAACAACCATAAATATTTATGCCCCAAACAATGGAACATCTACATACATCAAGAAGACCCTTCTCAATTTCAAGAATCAAATAGACCACAACACAATAGTACTGGGTGACTTTAACACATCTCCCTCACCAGTGGATAGATTCTCCAAACAAAAACTCAAGAAACTATAGAAATAAAAAAATACAATTAATAATTAAGACTTAACAGGTATACATAGAATATTTCATCCATCAATGAATGAGTACACTTTCTCTACACAGCACATGATCCTTCTCTAAAATAGACCTTACCTTAGGTTACTCTTAGCAAACACACACAAAAAAAGAGAGAAAATACCTTGCATTCTATCAGATCATAAGGGAATGAAATTTGAAATCAATGATAAAATTTTTTTTAAAAAGCTACCCTAACACCTGGAAACTAAATAATACATTAGTGAATGATTAGTTGATATCAGAAGAAATCATGATGAAATATAAAATTACTCAGAGACAAATGAGACTAGCAATACAACATCCAAATCTCTGGGACACCATGAAGGCAGCTCTAAGAGGAAAGTTCACTGCACTGAGCTCATTCATTAAAAGGATAGAAAGTCACCAAATAAATAACCTGTCACTACATCTCAAAGCCCTAGAAAAGAAGAACAAATAAATACCAAAACAACAGAAGACAGGATATAATTAAAAATCAGAGCTGAAATCAATGACACTGAAACATAACAACCTCAATAAAAAATAGACTATTTGAGAATCAATATAACAAAAGAGGTGAAAGACCTGTACAAGGAAAACTACAGAACTCTAAAGAAAGAAATTGAAGAAGACCCTAGAAGATGGAAAGGGCTCCCGTGTTCTTGGATAAGCAGAATTGATATTGTCAAATGGCCATACTACCAAAAGCACCATACAGGTTTAATGCAATTCCAATTAAAATTCCAATGATTTTCTTCATAGAAATAGAAAAAGCAGTCATGAGATTCATTTGGAAAAACAAAAGACCCAGAACAGCCAAAGCCATCCCTGGCAAAAAAAAATGTGAAGCAGGAGACATCACAATACAAGACCTTAAATCATACTGCAGACCTACAGTAGCAAAAATGGTATGGTATTGGCACAAAAATAGACATGAAGACCAATGGTGCAGAATAGACACAGCCACAGAGACAAACCCAAATATATACACCTACCTCCTACTAGACAAAGGCACCATAAACATACACCGGAGAAAAAATGGCCTCTTCAACAAATGGGTGCTAGAAAAACTGGAAATCCATATGTAGCAAAATGAAATTGACCCCTATCTCTCACCCTGCACAAAACTCAAAGTGGATCAAGGACCTAGGCACTAGAACAGAGACCCTGCGCCTACTAGAAGAAAATGTAGGCACAGCTCTCCATCATGTCAACTTCGGACCCAAATACCTCAATGAGACTCCTAAAGAACAATAATGGTTCACACTAAACAGCTTCTTCACAGCAAAGAGATTAATCAAAAACATGAAGAGAGAGCCTACAGAATGGGAGAAAATCTTTGCCAACTGCACCTCAGATAGAGGTCTCTAGGATATATAAAGAACTCAAAAAACTTAACACCAAAAAAATAATAATAACCCAATCAATAATGGGCAAAGAACTAAACAGTTACTTCACAGAAGAAATACTGGTCAACAAATATATGAATAAATGTTCAACATCCTTAGAAATTAGAGAATGCAAATTAAAATTACACTGAAATTTCATCTCACTCCAGTCAGAATGGCAATCAAAAGAATGCAAGTCACAGTTAATGTTGGTGAGGATGTGGGGAAAAAGGTGCACTCACACATTGCTAGTGAGACTGCAACCACTCTGGAAAGCACTATGGAGAGTCCTCAGAAAATCTGAAATGGATCAAGCATTTTGACCCAATTATCCCACTTCTCGATATATACACAAAGGACTTAAAATCAGCATACTATAGTGACACAGCCACATCAATGTTTACAGCAGCTCAATTCACAATAGCTAAGCTATGGGACCAAACTGTGTGCCTGTCAGCAGATGAATGGATAAAGAAAACGGGGTACACATACACAGTGGAATATTAATCAGCCTTAAAGAATGAAATGATGGCATTTTCCAGTAAATGGATGGAACTGGAGACTATCATGCCAAGTGAAATAAACCAATCCCCAAAGCCAAAGGTTCAACATTCTCTCTGACACGCGGATGCTAACACACAATAAGCGGGCGAGGGGAGGACAGAAGTTCCTTGGGTTAGACAAAAGGGAAGGAAGGGGGATGGGGATGGGAAAGACAGTAGAATTAATCGGAATTAACTTTCCTGTGTTCATACATGAACACACGACCAGTGTGACTCCACGTCATGTACAACCATGAGAATGGGAAGTGACACCACACTTACGTCTAATATGTCAGAATATGAATATTGTGAATGTATATCTTAAAAGGACAAATAAAAACAGGAAAAGAAAGAAATTAGGGAAAAAAGAAAGAATGAAGGATCGGATAAAAGCAATAGTTGAAGCGACCAGAGCCAGATGGGGGGCTCCTGGGTTAGATGGGCCAGGAGACTTCCCGGGGTGGAAAGAAGAGACCGACCAGCAGGAGTGTCCCCTGGGAGGCCTCACATGGACCAACAGCAGGCTGACAGCCTTACATGTGGATGGGGGGGGCCACCTTGCCCCCTGTGGGGTCCCCCAGACCCTGGGCTCTGGAGCATGGTGAGCCCTGTTCTCCACTTCAGAGCAGCCATGTCGCTGGCCTCGGGGCTGCCCTGTGTTTCTGTGAGCCAAGGAGACCCAGAGTCCTTGTCCTCCGATTCCTCGGTGTACTCACCAGGCTGCGTGGCTAATGCCAAACCCACTTGAGTGTGCGCAAGCTCAAAAACAAAAGTCCCCTCTACTCTGGGACAGAAAACAGACTTCACACCTTCAGGGAAGGCTCAGGTGGCAGAGAGAATACGGCTCCCCAGCAATGGCCATGTCCATTAAGGGTGCAAATGGAGTTAAGCTGCTCGTCAGCTGACCTCGACACAGGGAGATCAATAACAAGGTTTTTAAAATCAGAAGAGGGAGGGAGAAGAGGGGTCAGAGTCAGGGTGGGCCACGTGAAGAAGGCGGCGGGGGCAGGAGTGAGGACCAGGCTCTGCAGACAGGGAAAGGGGTCGGAGCCGGGCACACGGCCAGCCTGCCGAAGCTGGGGGACAGGAAGGGGACCTCCCCTAGAGTGGACACCTTGATTTCTGCCTGGTCAGACCCACTTTGTACCTGACCTCCACAACTATAAGAGGATATGTTCCTGTTGTTTTAAGCCACCAAGTTAATGTGGTGAGTTATTATTATATTGAAGCAGAAACTCAAACCCTGCGTGACTGCTTCATGCATCAGTCATTCCTTACACTGATTAACTCACACAAGAAGGTGGCTGTGCTGTCCACAAACTGCAGGTGCTTTCCGGGCACTTTACTGGTGGTTCGCTGCCAAACCATCTGCCAGCTGAAGGGCTTCAGTGAAGGACTTGTTTCCCCCACAGCATAATGGAGACCTCCTCTGTCGTTCAGCTATTATGGTTTAGATATAAGGTGCCCCACAAAAGCCCATGTGTAAGACAATTCAAGGATGTTCAGAGGTGAAATGACTAGATTATGTGAGCTTCAGCCTAACTGGTGGATTAACCCACTGATATGGACTAACCAGGTGGAAACTCTAGGCTGGAGGAGATGGCTCCCTTGAGGTGTGACTCTGGGCTCTATACCTTGTCCCTGGGTACAGCAGCTTTCTCTCGGCTTCCTGGTTGCCACGTCTCGAGCTGCTTTCCTCCACCACATCCTTCCACCAAGATGCTCTGCCTTGCCTTGGGCCAGAGCTATGTGGTCAGCCGACCATGGACTAAACTCGTCCTCCTCTGAGCTGCCTGTCAGGCCTTCTGGCCCCAGTGATGCAAAGCTGACCAGCATGCTAAGAGTCTTGCACCTCGCAGCAATGGTGCAGGGACACTCTCTCCCGGGACACGGGCTGCACATCAGAGCCCACGGCTCACCCGTCCCATTTGCCTGGGAAGGGGCTCAGAGGCAGCTTGGGTGGCCTCAGTGTCAATCACTGTGGCTAAGCTGTCTGCAGTGTCAACAACAAAAGCTGTCAGTGTTCCAAAGCCACAAAAGAATATTAATGAAGTCGACTCTCATCTGTTAATTTCCCAAATGGCCTCAGAAGAGGAAAATAAATACTAGAAATTCATCACCTACAGGATTAGATTCACCGGTAAAGGCAGATTTCCACACCGCCCCTGCGCCCCCTGCCTCCCAGGTGGCATTTTAAATTATTCAGACAGCAGTGAAATACGACTATTTTTTCCATCACCCAAAACAGCCCCTAATGAGTCCAAGAGGCAGAGACACGGGAGCCGCAGGTGGTGGGCTCTGAGGCTGCGCTTCTTTACTACTTCAAACACTGGGCACAGTTGGCAGAATTCACATGCTGCTATCCTGGGGAACATTACTTTTTTTTTTTCAGGTTACAAAGACATCATCTTGTGACTGCACTTCAAAGACGGACATGTTTGCTGGGACGAGGTATGCTGTGCTCACACTCTGCTCAAGGGACACCTCGCATAGATGGCCTGCTTTCCCGGGAGTCTGAAACGTGCTAAGCTCACCCAAAGCTTGGAAGCAAAGCCAGCCATTCACACCCGTGGACAGGCTCGCCCACGACAGCATCCCCTGAAGAAACAGCACTGAAGAATCACCCAGGGGCCAGCTGGTACTTTGATCAGCTGCTGCTGGTAACAAAGAGAGTGACACTGGCATCTTTTTTTCTTATTTAGTCCATACAAAAATTAATCAAGTTCTCACCAGATGGTGACCAAGGTGTCAAAGCAAAATGAGGACACAGTGTGGAACAAAGGCAGTAATGACAGTAAATGTTGTTCCAAGGACTGGTTAATCTACATAAAGGGTCATTAATTTGGAAAATACCTAAATAGCTGCCACAGTCTGGCTGGGCACAAATAACCAAGCCGCCACGAGGCACTTGTAGGTTCAAACAGGAACTACTTTATTGCCAGAATTCTCACCGGCATTCCACATGCAATCCCCGGGAACTCTCTCTCAGCCCTCAACGGGGCTCCGCGAGAACTCAACGGGAACTCTGCTGAGGCAGCAGGAGCCGCCCTATTACCGGACAGCAGGGGTCTATATACAACTGAATACACAGCCTGTTTCAATCCAGCATCATCCAGTCACAGCAAATATACACAGCTTAACTTAATTATCATCATCTTAATGGCTCACTGGAGTCACCTCTCAACTATTCCTTCTGGCAAAATGCCAGGCGCCATCCCGACTCAGCTGTGGCTCTCAACAAATAGCCATGGCCTTTTTTAACAGTATACATGTGGCATCTTCAAGTTGGCTACTGTAAGCATAGTAGACCCACAAGAACCAATTTCGTATTGGTGACACTGGAATTTTCTTCATTGTAAGTCACTTTCCATGGACAGATGATACTGCCAGATTCTGTGCCAAAACCATATATCATATTAATATTTCTTTTTTAGCTGTAGTTGGACACAATACCTTTATTTTATTTATTTTTATGTGGTGCTGAGGATCGAACCCAGGGCCTCGCATGTGCTAGGCGAGCACTCTACTGCTGAGCCCCAGCCCAGCCCCCCATAAATCCCTGGGGGCACCTCCTATCAAAACCATAACAGTAAGCCTTTGTTCTAATAGCTTCATACGTCTTATAGCATTAGATCCTTCCAGCAATCTTACAAGGCAGGTGATCAACTCCCTGGTTGAAGAACCAAGGCACAGAATTTTTTTTAAAAAAGAGAAAGAGAGAGAGAGAGAGAGAGAGAGAGAGAGAGAGAGTGTTTTAATATTTATTTTTTTAGAGAGTTTTAATATTTATTTTTTCGGCGGACACAACATCTTTGTTTGTATATGGTGCTAAGGATCGAACCCGGGCCCCACGCGTGCCAGGCGAGCACACTACCGCTTGAGCCACATCCCCAGCCTGAAAAAATTTTTTAAATGTGTTCAGCGTCTCAGAGGTACTGAGTGGAAGAGCTGGGATTCGAACCCATCTCCTAGGGCTCCAGTGTCCTTGCTCTACCCTCTCCCCACGGCCTCCCAGCAGCAGGCAGGAAGCACTGAGTCCAGTGCCCGGCACAAAACAGAAACTGAAAAATGCTATTTTGCATTGTTGATGCTGTTGTCATGTCTGTCACAGTCTTTCCTTGTGTCACTATGGGAAGGATGAAGGGGACAGGTAACAAATGGATAGATGGATGGATGGATGGATGGATGGACCAACGAGTGGGTAGAGGGTGGGTGGGTGGGTGGTTGAGTGCATGGATGGGCAGAAGGATGGATGATGGATGGATGGATAGATGGATGGAGGAATGGACAGATAACATTTCAGATTCTCACTTGGAAAGACAGACTGCCATCTACCTTAAGATCCAATGGTGTCATCTGGGATGAAAAGTTTAATGATGGATTTGGAAATGAAATAAACCTGCCTCAGCTGAGTCACCTTTCCCACCAGTACTCAGAGCTCCGTCCTCCCAGGCAGGTAGCCCTAGACTCCACTGCCCGGCCCTGTGTTGAGGAGCTTGCTGCCTCTCCAGGTGGCTGCGCCCTCCGAGCTCAGACAGTGAGCAGGGTCTTCCTCATGGTCTTCCTCCCTACAATGTGCATCGTGGCAGGGTCCACCATCCTGTCCACCTCCTGCTGACTGCGGTCACAAGAACACGAAGTACCTCAACCCAGGCTCAAGAGCCTTGAGTGGGTGTCTGAGACCTTGCAGGCCAACGTGGGGCTTAGGACTGTGCCCAAGAGCATCAGGAAGCTGGGAGGGTTATTTATCAGCAGGTGACCCAGGACACTTCCCACAAGAGACCCTCTGGCTGATGAGTGAGTGGCAGTGAGAGGGGAAGAGGTGAGAGCTCAGGGAGGGACATGATGGGCTTGGTGCAGAGGCCAGAGAGGAGGTGAGAAGGGCCGTCAGGACATGACCACCCAACAGCTACGTGAGAACTCTTTAAGTGGATTCAGGCTAAAGACAAAAGGGCCTTTCTTCAACCCCCAGCTTAGCTCTGCACACCCCCCCCCTCAGATGACATCCAAGTGTCCCCTCCAATCCCGGGAGCAGCAGCAGTGCTGGCCTGGAACCAATGGGCACACGTGCCGCCACCACCAGGCACAAGCTGCTTTCTCCTACACCCCATGCTGTGCCTGGAGCCGGGATAATCTCACTGATTCTGATGCTGAGGAAACGGGAACCCAAGTATGACTTGGAGACGGACCCATTCTCCACCATCTGAGGCAGCCCCAGATGAACTACTGCTAGGGTGACCTGCCAGGGCACAGTCAGACCCCTTTGGCTGCAAGTGACCAGAAGAGGCAGTTGGGGACAGAGTGAGAAATGCACTGGATTTCCCAGGACCTCAACTCTGGGTGGCAGGTCCTCTCTGCTGAGCACCTGTGGGGAGCTCATGCCCCTCCGCAGTGGGCATCTTCACTGATTATTTGGTGGGGGTTGATCATGTCAGATCAACTCTCTGCTGAGCTTTATGATTGCAATCAGTTTGAAATGGGGAATTAGAAGTGAAGTTTCAGCATAGGCTCATCTTGGCCTCAAAGTTAAATCAACGGAGACCTCATTTCCACCTCTTTCAGAATCTCCTAAAGTCAAAACTGACCTGTCCCCTGCTCTTGGACATGAGCCATAGGAGGAGTTGTGGCTAGGGAAGGGCCTCGGGAAGTGAACCGGGTGCCCTGACACCTGCTGGCCTCCTCCCCTAGAGGGACACATGATCCAAGGCTCTGGGTTTGTGTGTCTCGCCTTCTTCCTCCCTCAATCCCAGGGAATTACACTGTCCTCAGGCTCCTTCCTCTCCAAGGCCACCTCATCAGGATGCTGTTCCCAAGTCACCCACTGACAGCTCCCACGTCCTGCGAGATCTGCATCACCCCCCCCCCACCTCCTGACGTTTCATCTTCCTGCTTTTTGTCTCCAACTAGGACAGCTTCATGGGGACAGGACACTGCTATGGTGCCTGCTGTAGGCACACATTCAGAGCAGTGCTGGACCAAGTGTCCCTGGATGGGTAAAGCTGGATGCCTGCATCTGCGGGGCCACACTGCTCTGGTAGTCTCATTCCCTTGCTCTTCCTCCGCTGGCTCTGCCTGAGCCACATCTGGACGAAGCCTCCTTGGCCTCCTCAGACAGGACTGAGGTCCCCTGTGCAGCACTCTGTCCCCTCCCCCTGCACCTCACACCCACCCTCAGGACCATGAGCCTGGCTTCCAGCAGCTGTGCGTTCCTGGGCCACTCTGCATCCAGAGGTCCCTGCAAACCGTCCTGGACAAAGGAAGTGCTCAGGAAACACTGGCTGACGAGGGAGGGAGGGAGCGAATGCAGGACCGAGGCTGAGAAGGGAAGGGAGATGGCGACAGCCCACTCCTGTCTCAGCAGCTGGGGTGACCGCTCATCCACTGGGAGCTGATCCCCAGGTCTGAAATGCCAGGACGATTTGGGGGCTTCCAGGGACGTTCCTTCCTTCACACACCATGGTCAGGAAGGCCCAGCCCTGCAGTGACCCTGGTGTACATGAGTGTGAGCTGTACGCCAAGGCTATGTGCATGCCCACAGAAAAAGGGGCAAACAACAAACCCAGAAGACAAAGGCTGGCCAGGAAGGGAGGCTAGACCCCGGGTGAGCATGAGACTGGCAGAGACAGACGGAGAGACCCTGCTGACACCATCAGGCAACTGCTTCTCACTAGGCCTATGTCTCGGACAAGCAGGCCAAAGGGCGAAAGAACAAAAGAGCCTGGGGTGAGACACTTTCCCTGGGCTTCAGGCTCCTCGAGACGAGCACAACCACGTCGCTGCAGAATGTTTGGAAACAATAAAAAAGAAGGTCTACTACCCGGCCGGCACAAAGCTCAGTGCGTGCAGATCAAGTTTCCCTTCAGCCGCACGCACTGCACTGCACACTGACAAGCACGGGGCCGGGGGGCAGTCTCCTGACCACAGAAACACTGGACTCCTATTTTCCTTATCTTCTTTGCCCGTCTGAAAACTCTAAGCTCAGATTAGATTTACAAGGCTCTTCTCTCAATATAACAGTGCACTAGGTAGCAGGCAGGCCTGCGTCCCAGTCCGTTGTCACCCACGGACCTTAGCAAACCTGCCTGAACCTCAGATGTGGTCCGAAGGCGTGAGGGTCTGGCAGTGGTCAGGCCGGAGCAAGGCCAGAGCTAAACAGCAGGGGCGCACCAGGCCTCCAGACGCTTCTGGGATCAGCCAGTCTGCTCAGTTCCTCCTCCCCCCACCCCCCCACCCCACCCCCGTCCCAGCCTGTGTTTGGCCTGAGCCACCTCCACCGTGACAACAACCCAGGAGCCTGATGAAAAAGCAAAAAGCCCCCCCAACCCCAGTCCTCCCTGTAAGAGGCACCTACGAATAAATGATGTAAAAGCCAAATAACCAAGTAAAGCCAGGAAACGCTCCGTCAAAAATAAATCAGCAGGAGAAATAAAGATAAGGCTGTGACGGGCCGTGGAAATGAGGTAGCAATCAACTCACCTAAGCGGCAAGTTCAGAACCCAGCTAAAGCTCAAGCAAGAGCTACAAACAGGATAAATG
Source organism: Spermophilus citellus (assembly GCF_964194105.1). Classification (NCBI taxonomy): domain Eukaryota; kingdom Metazoa; phylum Chordata; class Mammalia; order Rodentia; family Sciuridae; genus Spermophilus; species Spermophilus citellus. Next base: position 5,081,931 of record NC_138189.1, on the reverse strand, counting down.
TCTGCTAGAGGAAAAGGCTATTTTTAGCGGTAAGACTATCAGAGATCTCCATGCATACTAAGCCCCTGACATTCTGAGTGACATTCGCTTTCTGGGAGCTCCTAAGCCTGACTATAAGCCAAGATAGAAAGATTAAAAATAATTGACAATGCTACAATTAAAAAAAAAGGACCAGATCCCCCAAACTAGTGTCCAGTCGCAGTGCCTGACACAGAGCTGGCCTTCAATGATACCAAGTGCCAGGAAATGGAAGGAATTTAGCCCACAGCTGAACAATCTCAGGCCCTGCGTGATAATCAATGTTAGACAGTCCTCATGCAAAGTCAGATTAGCTCCCTAGGAGCAATGCATCCAAACTCCAGGGCTGCTGAGCTCCTCATAAACACAGACACCCCACTGCATCTAACACCAGGACCCATGAACCACAGCAGCCAGCTGTAATCTCACATCACGCAGGGACACGGAAAGTGGGCTCTTACCTTCCACCGATTTCCAAATCAAAGACAAAGGCAAGAGGGTTTATGCTTTGAAGTACCACTTAATCTGATCAAATGGTGACAGAGAACTACCTACTTGCAAATTAAGTATCCAGGGGCTAATTGCAAATCCAATCATTTTACTCTATTTTTCATTTCCGAGTTTTGGAGGAAAATGACTTTTATTTAGGAACCAAGATGATCATATCTGCTTAACACACTAAGTGACATTTGTGAATCTCTGTCAGAACTTTTCTCCCCATCGCCCACATCCCCAACTTTGGACAGGGGGGCAAATGTTGCCTGTCAACCTGGGCATCCTACTTAGGGAATTAAGCTACCATGAACACAGGCATCTGAATGGACGCCCAAAGCTGAACGACCCAACCCTGAAAGAATGATCAACAGGCCCACCTCCCACCTTGGGCAAGGCCAGCCTGCACCTGGAGGCTCAGGCCAGGCTGTTCACAAAGGTACCTGGTCATTGGCGGGGGGCGGGTGTACCCTTTCAGGCAGGATGACAGGATGACAGCCGCTCTCCACTGAGGACTCCAAGTGGCATGAGTCACACAATGTAGGGCCCTTCTCCAGGCAGTAAGTAGTCACTCCCAAGAAAGAAGAGGCAGAGCTGCTCTGGCCCTGCCTGGATCCATGGCCATGTGCCACAGGACACTGTCCCCCTGCCATCATTTCCAAGGGGACAGGATCAAGGAGTTACTCGATTTTCAGTCCTCTAGTTTTCAATGTTTTTGAGAAAGTGCTCGTCACTTGAACACTTCTCTTTTGTATCCACCAATGTGACCCATACTCAGCAGCAACTATCCCTGTAAAAATGCTCCACCTGCCAACGAGTGTCCTCCAAATTATCAAATGAGTCCCCAGCAGAGAGAGGAGGATGCTAAGGTTCATGGAATTTTGCAAAATCTAATGTGCCGAATGCTAAATAAAGAAAAATCTGTTCTCTCTCACTTGGATGTATAACAATAGATAAACCTCTTGGGCCTAGTAAAGTCAGATTCTTCAACTGTCAAACATCAAAAATAAGAAGGCCTATCAAAGAGCATTATCCTGAGGATGAAATTAAATGAGGTGTGTGAAAGAGACTGCACATTTTAAAATTTAAAATAAATGTTAAAAAAAAATAAGCCATGTGGTTTATCAGCCTTATAATTCTGAATCATAGAAATTACTCCTCAGTGGGCAGTGAGTGCATGAAACTAGGAATCTAAAACCTAGAATCGGAAAGGTTTCCTGTAAGTGGCCTCCAATTTGAGAGGTTCCACGTGGTCCTATTAGTAATGAAGAGCAGTGTCACAAGAAAGGGAAAAAAAGTCAGATATAACAAAATGAAATCCAACACGGAGGAAATGAAGCCCTGACTAGTAGTAATCTTGATTGGATTAAGGTAATCTGTAGGCACACCCTAGCTGCCTACAAGAACAATATCATCCTAGTCCTCAAATTATCACCTCAATTCTCACGTATAATGTCTGGTACATGATTAAAAATACTCAGGCACATGAGGAGAAAAGACAATATGTACAAGCACTAAGAGGAAAACAGATAAGAGAAAATGAGTGTATAATAATGAAGTTCTCAGAAATTTTAAATGAATCATGCTGACTATGTTCAAGGAAATAAACAATAAGATTAAGAATTCTGACATACAACTGAGTGACTTAAAAAAGGGGACATACAAAGAAGTCATCTCAAAAGCTCCGGTTGATGAACCTTATCTAGTGACAGTCAGCTATGTGGCTGTGACCCATGAGTGTGGCCAGGAGAAATCCTGGGCAGTGTAGCACCCTAAGAGCCTGGGCCAGGGAGCTAGTCTGGGTTGAAAACCTGACCCTATTATTTACTAGTGGCCTTTGGGGAGGCCAAGATGGCTATGGTTAAGCTCCCTGGCCAAGGCTCCAACAGGCTGTTTTTAGTGTGTGGCCAAAGTCATGAATACCCTGATGCAGTGTAGGCACTGGAGGTCATGAACACCTGATACAGTGCAGGCACTCGGGGGCGTGAACACCTGATACAGTGCAGGCACTCGGGGGCGTGAACACCTGACACAGTGCAGGCACTCGAGGGCGTGAACACCCTGACACAGTGCAGGCACTCGGGGGCGTGAACACCCTGACACAGTACAGGCACTCGAGGGCGTGTGTTGAGAGCCACAGCCAAAGGGGCCCCAGCAAACTTCCAGCTGCCGGCTGATGATTGGTTCACAGCGGCCCCAGCAACATCTAGCTGATTGGCTCCTCTGCGGTGATGTTCATTGGGCTGTTTCCCTGCCCTTCAGACTGCCGGCTGATGATTGGCTCACAGCGGCCCCAGCAACATCTAGCTGATTGGCTCCTCTGCGGTGATGCTCATTGGGTTGTTTCCCTGCCCTTTCAGACCATGCAGCTGCTCATTGGGGGACTTCTTTGGCTCCGCCCACGCGACCCAGCCAATCGGCCTCAAGAGCAGGAGGATTGTGGGAGGTGGAGAGGCTGGTGTTGGGGAGAGGCTTGTGGGAAGCCAGTGGTGGCAGTTGGGCTCTGAGGGTTTTTTCCTGAGGAGCTGTTTTGTTTGGCGTTTGTAGTTCTAAAAATAAAGTTAGTTTCTTTTGACAAGTGGCTCCTGAATTGTGCCCAGCCAGACTGTAGCATTTGGTGGCTCGCACGGGGAGCGACTGAGGGTAAGTAAACTGATCGCCCCTGAGGGCAGGGAGAGAGGATGGGTAGCCATTCTAAGTTTCCTCTTTTGTTTTGCTTCATTTTTGTTTTAAGTTGCCTGTCCCTGGAGATGAGTGAGACGGAAGAAAAATCGCTCACCTCTGAGGAAAAACTATTTGCGTCTGAGGAACAGATAGGGAGAAAGGACGGATACACATGTCAGGAGGGTAGAAAGGCTGATATAATGATTTTGTGTGGTTCCATTTTTATTTCATTCTGTCTCAGTTTTGTTTGGCGTCATCTTGTTGGGTTGTATTATAGTAGAAATACGGGGTCAGAAATTAGTAAAAAACAAACCGAAAGACTGTTAAGTAAATTGTTAGAGGAAGGAGGCATCTCAGTAAAATCAAGAACAGTCAGGGCATACGTTGATACAATACAACAATGTAGCCCATGGCTTTTTAAGGAGGAGTTGTTAAATATATCACAATGGGACCATCATGGTGAAGATTTAAAAAGAATAGAAAAGAAAAGCCCAGGAACTCTGCCAGTTGGCACATTGACATTGTGGGCGTTGGTATCTGGTTTGCTTAGTCCAAAGCCTTCAGTTCAGACAATGGTAGAGGAAGGAGAAGACATATTGATTCAAGTAAAAGAGAAGGTCTCTCAAGTTAGTCAGAAAGCGGAAAATATTCAAGTAAAAGAGAAGGTCTCTCGAGCTAGTCAGACAGAGGAAAAGATTCAAGTAAAAGAGAAGGTCTCTCGAACTAGTCAGATAGAGGAAGAAAGTGTAAAGCAGAAAAAGCCATCAGGGGAAAAGTTACAACAGGAGACTGCAACTAACGCCTTTCTATCAGAGGGTGTAAGTGTCCAACCAACAGCACCACCTCTACAGGAGACTGCTACTAACACCATTCTATCACCAGAGGGCATAAGTGTCCAATCAACAGCACCACCTCCATATGCTAGGAGGCTCCCAACCCCCGCAGCAGTTGATAGTTGGGATCCAGAGACAGGATCTCAAGTATTAACATGCCTTGTATTTGAGGTAGGAGGGCAGCGAATTTACCATGGTTTAAATTTCAAAACAGTGAAGCAGCTAAAAGAGGCTGTAACAACCTATGGTCCCCAAGCACCCTTCACTGTAAGCTTGGTCGAATCCATTAACAACTTGAACATGACACCAGCAGATTGGGCTAATATGTGTAAAGCTGTGCTAAATGGAAGTCAATACCTGTTATGGAAGGTTGCCAATGAGGAATTTTGCAAGGAGACGGTTAGCCGAAATGCAGCAGCTGGTTATCCTCAGAGAAATCTAGATATGTTGTTAGGAAAGGGACCTTATGAGGATCAGCAGCAACAAATTGCATATGATCCTGGCGTATACTCACAAATTGCTGTAGAGGCGATTAGGGCATGGAAGACTTTACAAGGACATGGAGGTTTACAAGGTCAATTATCTAAGGTAATACAAGGAGCTAATGAACCTTACGCTGAATTTGTAGATAGGCTTATTCAAACAGCTACCAGAGTTTTAGGGAATACAGAACAAGCAATGCCATTAATAAAACAACTGGCTTATGACCAAGTGAGTCGTTGGCAGAGATATCATTAGACCATGGAAACATGAAGATTTAAACACATATATTAAATTATGTAGAGACATTAATGAACAAGAGCAAGTCATGGCAGCTGCAGTAAAACAGGCTTTAGATGCCAGAGACATTAATGAACAAGGGCAAATTGTGGCAGCTGCAGTAAAACAGGCTTTAGATTCCAGGCCAAGAACATGCTACAATTGTCAACAAACAGGACATTTTAAAAGGAATTGTCCTATAGGAGGAGGGTTTAACAAAACTAGGTATCAAAGGAGTAGAATACCAGGTATTTGCCCATGATGCCGTAGAGGGAGACATTGGGCTAATGAATGCCGTTCTCAAACCACCATAGAGGGTACTCCATTACATTGGGCTAATGAATGCCATTCTCAAACCACCATAGAGGGTACTCCATTATCAAAAAACGAACAAGGACCAAGTGTTTATCCACGATATCGTGGAGAAAGGCATCAGGCTCCATTGCCAAAAAATGGACAGGGGGGCCCAATGCTCCGGGGCCCAAAGCCACAAATATACGGAGCACTGGAGGAACCCAGCAACCCCAACAGGGTAGTGCCCAGGACACATTGTCCATCAGATCCCTCATCAGACAAACCAGAGGGAGCACAGGGTTGGACATCTGCACCTCCGCCAGATCAGTACTAACTCCAGAGATGGGAGTTCAAATCATTCCCACAGGGGTAAAAGGACCTCTTCCCAAAGGAACAGTAGGCTTATTGTTGGGATGCAGCTCTTCTACTCTAAAAGGACTTATGATAAGTCCTGGGGTAATTGATCCCAATTATGAAGGTGAAATAAAAATTATAGCCAGTTCTCCAAAGGGTATATCAGTAATTTCACCAGGAGATAGAATAGCACAGTTACTAATAATACCAAGCCTACATGATAAATTTTCCAGTCGTGCTGTAGAAAGAGGTTCCAAGGGATTAGGCTCCACAGGTGTAGACTGGGCTATGCTTTCTTTAAATTTAGATTCTCGCCCCATGCTAAAACTAAATATTCAAGGACATGAATTTAATGGGCTACTGGATACAGGTGCAGACCTTAGCATCATCTCTCGTCAAGAATGGCCAAAACATTGGCCATTACAACAAGCCACTCAAACGCTTCGAGGCCTAGGAGTGGCGACTAATCCCCATAGAAGTGCAATGGTATTAGATTGGAAGGATCCTGAAGGATGTGCAGGAACTATACAGCCATATGTATTGGATCATCTTCCCGTAAATTTATGGGGACGAGATGTCCTAGATCAATTAGGTTTGACATTAACAAATAACATCAATCAAAATGCACCCACTATTATGGCTAGACAAGGTTTTAGGAAAGGAAAAAGATTAGAAAAACAAGAACAAGGTATAGCAGCACCAATACAAATGGATCAAGGAACAGACAGACATGGGTTGGATTTTCACAAAGGGCCACTGAGACAATAAAAATTACTTGGAAATCAGAAAGACCAGTGTGGGTTCCTCAGTGGCCCCTGACTAAAGAAAAGATACAAGCAGTCCATGATCTGGTCAAACAACAATTAGCGGAAGGACATATACAACCTTCTGTATCTCCCCATAATACTCCCATTTTTATCATCAAAAAGAAATCTGGTAAATGGAGATTATTGCAAGATTTAAGAGCCATTAATAATGAGATGGTTATTATGGGACCTGCTCAATCGGGGATTCCTCAATTGTCTGCTTTGCCAAAAACTTGGTATGTTTTAGTTATAGATATTAAAGATTGTTTTTTTTCAATTCCAATTCATCCTGAGGATAGTCCACGTTTTGCATTTGCTATCCCTGCTTTAAATCATGAAGGTCCTTATCAAGGACAGGTGGCCCTCTTTATTAGCACAGTTACATTTTTATTAGTTTATGCCTTGTGGCTGTGCTAAGCAGAGGGTGGTGGTTTACTTGCATAAACAAGCTGCAGAGATACTCAGAATGGCCAACTACTGCTTTATGAAGTGGAGCAGCATGGGGTCAGGCACAGCCTGGAAACCGCTCTCCTGTTCACAGCGGTGGCACTCAGAGCAAAGCACGGCCTGCTCTCCACATGAAAACGCTGCTCGCACTGGACACTAGACTTGGTGTTCAGGAGAAGAGACGTGTGAGGCACAGTCAGAGGCAAGCCCCCCCCCCCCATTGTGTAAGACAGATACAAATAGGACTGACCCAGGGTTTGCTGAGGGGAACTCAGGCTGGCCGAGTGCGGAAGGGGAAGTAGTTATCTCTCGGAGGGCCATAGAAATGCTTCCCAGAGAAGCTGACGGTGCAGCGCATTCTTGAGGCTGGAGTAGAAGCTTTCCAATGGGCTAATCAGGGAAGGGCATTTCAGGCACAGGGGAGAGAGGACAGGTGAGGACGGGAAGTGAGCAAATGTGACTGGGGAGGTGAAGGAGGGTGAGTGTGCCTGGGGTGGGAAGTGGGGCCTGAGGACAGAGGTAGAGAAGAGGCATCTGGAGAGGGAGGCCAGAGCAGGGCTGCAGTGGCTACTGGAGGGAACTCATTCTTCCTAGTTAAGGAAGGCTTAGGCTGTACTTCCTGGTACGTAGAACACCTTGCCGGATTCTGGTGTAAGAATTTGACAGACCCCATTCATGGAATCCCTGCAGGCACCCTGTGAAGCAGGTATTGTTTCTACCATCTCTCAGATGAGCACCTGAGAGAGGCTCAGTAACTTCCCCCAAGGACACCGTTGAGTGGAGGCTTGGGCCCAGGAAACATGCAGGATCCGGGCAGGTGGCCGAAGAAGTGAGATGCAGTGGGGCAGTAGACGTGCTTTGTTTGGAGGCAGCAGTAGACCCAGCCAACCCCCTGAGTCCTTCCATGGGCCTTTTAGATATATATGCAGCCCAGACAAAGAAGGCACATTATTAGGTAACCAGCAGGAAGGTAAGTGGGCACCTGCTCACAAGCAGATGTTCACGCCTTCGAGTGCCTGCACTGTATCAGGTGTTCACACCCCCGAGTGCCTGCACTGTGTCAGGTGTTCACACCCCCCAATGGGGGGGGGCTTGCCTCTGACTGTGCCTCACACGTCTCTTCTCCTGAACACCAAGTCTAGTGTCCAGTGCGAGCAGCGTTTTCATGTGGAGAGCAGGCCGTGCTTTGCTCTGAGTGCCACCGCTGTGAACAGGAGAGCGGTTTCCAGGCTGTGCCTGACCCCATGCTGCTCCACTTCATAAAGCAGTAGTTGGCCATTCTGAGTATCTCTGCAGCTTGTTTATGCAAGTAAACCACCACCCTCTGCTTAGCACAGCCACAAGGCATAAACTAATAAAAATGTAACTGTGCTAATAAAGAGGGCCACCTGTGGACCTGTCAAAATAAGTCAGAAGCACATAGCTTCAAACCTACACCACAAAACCCAGACCAATGAGCAACACACCAGACCAGCAAAGGAAGCAGCCCCTCATCTGAGACCCATCAGAGGAGGAGCACCCCAGGCTGGACACAAGAGCACCCTGACCTATAGCCTTGTCACGAGCCTGGTCCAGAAAAAAGCACCTCAATGTCAAAATTCTGATTCTCTGTCCCTGGGCCTCAGCTCAGTGCAGCTTTTCCAGACTTGATGTCACACGTGGCCCACTCCAAGATGACACTGAAACTGCCATCAGTCTGGACCCTCACCTGGACCATCTATAGAACTGCTCACCTACAGTGACTCTCTGCATCCATATCTGCTCTCTGCCCTTGCTCGGGAGAACGCATCCTGTAACCCGAGGCCACCTTAACCCTTTCTGTAAATACAAAGGCATACATATGAACACACACACGTTGTATAGTGTGCAGTGTGACTCGAGGGTCAGAGACAGAAATGATTAGGAGTAGAGGATAAAAACTGTGATTGCCAGGCTTGTGGCTGTCAGCTGACCCACGAGCACGGGCTGAGTGGCCACTGGTGAAAGCAGTGTACCTGTGAGCTCACTGCTATTCAATAAATCCTGCCGTCACACAAAGACGCAAGCACGTCTGGTCCATGTTAACGGCACGTCTCGCTCACAACATCGGATGGTGACGACCGAGTGACGCATGACTGAGCGAGTGGCAGACGCCTGTTTCCTCCCCTCCCCGCAGCTCAGACGCTCACGGCCTGGCTGGAAGCAGAATGGGATTCGGGATTCTTACTCCTCTAAGGCCTGCAGCATGCTCCCGGGGTCCTCGGAAGTCAGGATGTCCACCAGCTGGTCATTGAGGGAAAGGTCCTCATTCAGTCCGCCGGCCGAGGTAAAAGGCGAGGGCTCCAACTTGCTCTCGGCTCGCTGAACCTTCAGGAGAAAGGCAGATGCAGCAACTTAGTGGGCCTCCGCAGGACCTCCACACGACGGGAAGTCAGCAGGGAAGGCTGGCAGTCGGCAGGCAGGGGACAGGGCTGGCCTGGCCACCGTGGGCAGGTGAACTCAGGCAAGCGCTGCTCTTCCTGGAGCCTCCACTGCTCAGTGGAGAAGTGGGATCATGATTCCGACGGCCTGCTCCCGAGGGCTGTGCGCCTACGGCACAGCAGAGCTGGGAAGGCCTTGGGGACCCACAAAGATCTGTGCTGGTGTTGTACCACCCTCACCACCATCGCCAGGGGAGGGGACCCACACCTGGCAGTAGGACCCCGTGACACGGTTCTGGCACGTTTCTCATTAGAACATGGAATTGAGGTGGAAGTGACAGTAGACATCACTAACCCCAACTCTGATGGGACAGAGGAGATATTTGTTTTGTCCCCAGGGTCGTTAATTCCACAGAAATGGGCAGCAGCTCTAGCTGACATCATTCTGGGAGCCTGGCACGTGTGATGTCATGACACTCAGTGCCCCACTTGACAGATAAGGAAACTGAGGTTCAGAGCAGTGAATAGCACATGATGGCCACACAGCTCAAAGGAGTCAGGCAGCTCGAGTCCCAGGCTGCTCCACTGGAAAGGCACCCCGTGTTACAGCACATTGTCTCCTTGGTTACCACCACTGGCAGATAAATAAAGAAAACATGAAAAAGGCTGGGGTTGTGGCTCAGCGGTAGAGCACTCGCCTTGCATGTGTGAGACCCTGGGTTCGATCCTCAGCACCACATAAAAATATATGAATAAAATAAAGGTATTGTGTCCAAATACAACTCAAAAATAAATGTTTTTTAAAAAAAAAAAAAAGAAAAAGAGAACGTGAAGAGACTCCACTGCGTGGTGCTGGGTGAGTGCTGCAGGGCCTTCAGATTTCACCCCTCTGCTCTCCGCCCGCAGCTGCGCTCCGTCACAGTACGGCACATCCGCTCCCCTCAGCAGGTAGAGCTGGGTCTGTGACACGAGGTGCCATTACGTGGGCCGCTTTCCCCCTCACTTCTGCCACCAGGAGACAGAGGCCAGCCTCACTTTGTGATGGTGCCTCTCCTCCAGGAGACGGAGGCAGAAAGAGCAGCAGGCCCCCTCGGCTGGACAGGACTTCTACCTCCAGAAAGACAGGTTTCCAGACACTGGGTCCTGGCCTGTCCAGACTCACGAACCTCAGTTTCCCACACAGAGGAGGAGGGGGATGGCAGACGTTCCTTCCCAGGGGCTTCAACTAGGGGTGGCACTGAGTCACAGCGGCTCCAGCCCTCGATGGCCCTGCACAAACCAACCAAGAGCCCAGGGGGTGCCCTCCCACCCCCGCCACCTGGCTTTCCTTCCTGTCTGTCCACCCATAAACTGGCCAAGTGCTCACTCACCCCTTGGCCCTGGAGGGGTGCCTCAAGCACAGGTTCCACCCAGGCAAGGGCCACACAGACACCACCTGGCCCCGCTAAACCCCTGCCCCGACCCTGCAGTGGCCACCAGACAAGCGCCACCAGCGGACACATGACTCTTCCCTGGAGGATCCTGCTGGCCTTCAGATCCCATGCCAGGGCACAGTGTCATCCTTTCTCCTTGCCTCCTGGCCCCAAACAGTCACTGGTGGGACTTGGGGATAAGCACCCTGGGCTGCCTCGTGCCCTGGGCAGGAGTCAGCTGGTGCCACACACACACACACACACACACACACACACACACCCGCGTAGCTGCCTTCCCGCCTTCCCCCTCCCTCACCCCATGGGGATCACTTCCACGTAAACCCTGAATCCCGGCCCCAGGATGTGCTGTGGAGCCCAGACCAAGAGACGAAGGGGTGCGGCCAGGCTACGGGACTGTGACGAGCGCTGGGTGGTGTCCAGTGAAGGCAGGGGGAACCCAGAGAGCCCCTCACCTCCAGGAAGTGACCAGCGATGACTGGCAGGGGAAGCGGGTGCCTGGGGCAGACTGCCAGGGAACAGCACAGAGCACTGGGCAGATGAAGCGTGGGCGGCAGGAGCTCGGCCTCCCAGGACGTGCGTCCCGAGGAGCGGCAGAGCAGAGAGCGCAGGGAAGGGGCAGGAACCCAGCCAGGAGCCCGGGCTCCCCCAAGGACGACAGCAAGCACCAAGGCACCAGCAGGCAGTGTGGACCAGGGCCTGAAGTGGGTGGCGAGGACACACCTGCCCGCAGTGGGTGCTGGACTGCAGGGCCCTGAGCCCGGCCACTGGTGGAAACCAACCAAGGAGCCAAAGACAGAACCAGCTTAAGTGACCACGAGGGGTGAAGAGAGGAAGGAAAGGTGGCACACTCCCATGATGGAACAGAGTTCAGCATCAGCAGATGATGTCCTGTCACAACCTGGGTGACCAGGAGGACGTCACACTGAGTGACATGAGCCAGGCACAGGAGGACATGTGCCACATGCCCTCCCGCAGAGAGCGGGCTGGAGGCAGAGGGAGCGCGGGCAGCGCTGCCGGTCGACGGGGTCTGCTGCTAACTGCACAGCCAGAGGCTGCAGGCGACCGCACAGACAAAACAGAGGACGGACAGGATTTTCAATGTTTTCCCCACAAATAAATGTTCCGTGTGTGAGGCAATGATGTGCTCAGGACCCTGATCTGATCACTGCACACTCTCCACAGACATCCAGATACCACGCTGACCCCATGAACTCGTCCGACTCTTCTGTCAATTAAAAATAAAACGAGGGCTGGGGATGTGGCTCAAGCGGTAGTGCGCTCACCTGGCATGCTTGCGGCCCGGGTTCGATCCTCAGCACCACATACCAACAAAGATGTTGTGTCCACCAAATAAATAAATAAATATTTTTAAAAAATAAAAATAAAAAAAATAAAAAAATAAAAATAAAACGAAAAAATTTTTTAAAATGAATCACTCAGGGAGGGTTTTAAAAGCATTAGTGGTGAGGATGCAGTCCAGGACGCACGGTCAGTGTCTGGAGGAGCCGGGGGTGAGACACCCACAGATCTCAGCCGGCTCCCGTCTGGTGCGCATAGAGGCCACCCACTCGGCATGAACCTCGCCCCACCACCCAGGAAGAAGCTCACCCGGCGTCTGGCCAGCACGCCTCCCTGCAGACACTGGTATCGTGCTAAGAAGAAGAGTACCGTCCAGCTCACTGCCAGGGAGACCAGGAAGGCAGTGAAGAAGGCCGCTGCGTGGAGACCATGGTTGGGTAGAACCTGCAGGAAACAGGGAGAGTGAGAGTCACCTGCGGTCACACTTCCCATCTGCCAAGGTCAGAGTCTCAGCAGAACACACAGGGAGTCAGGAGAGCCAACTGGGTTTGGACCAGCTCTCCCAGGGCCTGGCTAGTTGCCTTGGGGTCCTTGCTGGCCCTCTCGGAGCCTGAGTCCCTCCTGGTGTTACGGCTCGCCACTCAAGAACGTTCATTTCCAAAGTCAAACACATACCAAACATCAGGCAGACCTGGGTATTTCCTAACAGTAAGGGGCAGAATCTTGCAGGGGCCAGTACCTCAGTGCACTTGAGACCCCCACTCCAGGAGGTCCACCCATCAGAGGTGTAGCCAGGACACCGGGGAGAGGGGGAGGATGCACAGGGCAGCAGACATTCCCACAGGAGGTGGGTGGGCACCAGGCCATCCTGCCACTCCACGATCTGGGCAGGAGCTCGCGAGGGCTCAGCATGACTGGCAGACAAGCAGCCGCACCACCCAGATGCCTGTCAAGAGGAACTTGGTGTGCAGCTGCGGGTATGTAGGCAGTAGACAGTCCCTGGCTTCGAGGTCAGAATCAGCGGCAGAGAGCCACCTCACTTGATGTCACAGTCTTTCCAGAACTGCCTGCACCTAGGAGCAGAGCACAGTAGGGCGTGACGGCCAGCAACTGCCACCCGATGAGGGACACCCTGATGGCCACATAGGCTCCAGGGCTTCCCCACCAGGTTGGCTGAGGATGGCGACCCTACCTCCTCCTCTGCCCAGTCCTGGCTCCTCCTTATCCCCCTCACTGGGGGCGTCACCTACAGGTCAATAATGACCACAAAGATACAGAGCAAAATCAGAAGTGGAGGAGATGCACCCTGCAGAGCCCCAGGAAGACAGCACACGTACTTCCAAGAGCCCCCTGGGTGCGGCACGAGGAGGTGCCCAATCCCAGCAGGGAGTGGGGCTGCTTGTGAGATGCTGGCTGCCTGTGAGGCTCAGTAGGACGCAGCGTCCCAGTTCTCACCCAGGGGTGGGGACGCAGGCCCCTCTGCTTGGCATGAACAGAATTCCTGAAGGAAAGAAGGTGTTCAGTACCAACTGTGGATGTGTTTGTGAAGCCAGCCTAGTCACAGCCAGCCATGCTCACCAGCCTGGCGAGAGGAGGAACCCTCCTGAGACCCAAGGAATCAGACGCCAGCTCAGGCCGACCCTGCAAGCCAGCCTGAGAGCAGCCCCCAGCCCCAGGGGCCACCCTTTCTGCAACCTGGAAATACACTGTGCCCTCCTCTGTCTCAGCAGCTGCTCCAGAGAAGCCAACCCAGGAGAACAAGTCTCATTCAAAACAGCTGCAGACAACAGGGACACTGACTGCTCAGGAGCCAGCAGACAAGTAGCCCACCCCTCATTCCTGCAGCCGCATGCAGGTGACAGTCAAGGGCAAGTCCTCCCGACAGACCAGGCCACCCCAGCCGTCCTGCTGTCAAAGCTGAGCCCCATGCAGGGGTTCCCCTAGACACTGAGGGCAGCTGAACCAAAGCACAATGGCAGGCTCACCGCCCCGTGGCTCAGCCGTCTTCCAGGAGGATGGGCAGCCACTCTGCCTCCCACTTGGACCTCCTAAATCAAAATGAAACCCAGGGTCTCCTACATTTGTGCTGGAGTATCCCTCTGAGCCCTGATTGTGTACCCACTGGACAAGAAAAACGTCACTAAACTGGATAAACATGAATAGTATTCCATGGAGGTGACATTAAAATATTGATAAAGAAGGGATTTCCCCCCCCCCCAATGTCTCTAAAGAGGCCAAGGCACTGAGGTTGAGCTTACCAAGGTCTGCTCTTGCAGATGGGGCAGCCTGTTTCACAGCTTTAGGAAGAAGGAGGGAGGGACCGGGCTCTGGCCCTGCGATCACCTAGACAAGGTGTCCAGGCGAGTCGCCAGGCTGAGCTGATCTGCTGTCAAAGCTGAGCCCACGCTGAAGTGCTAACTCCCAGGATCTATGAGGGATCTAATTTGGAAATATGATCTATGAAGATGTGATCCAGATGCGGTTGTGTTGAGCTAGGGTGGGCCCTGAGTCCCCTGGCCATGTCCTCATAGGAGAGGAAGATGGACAGACACAGGACACACAGAGAAGATGGGCCTGTGAAGACAGAGGCAGAGGCCAGTGTGCAGCTGGGAGCAGGCGAAGGCTAAGGGCTTCCTGGGCCACGTGAAGCCAGGAGGCACGAGGAAGGTCGCTTCTCCAGAACCTTCCCAGGCAGCGTGGCCCTGCCAACGTCTAAGACTCCCACCTCCAGCCTGAGAGAACAAGAGCCTGCTGACTAAGGGGCTGAGCTGTGCAGGTCCCCCAGGGCTCCCAGGACACAGAGCCAGTGTGTGACTGACCTCCTCGCACTCAATGCCCAGCAATCCTGCAGAGACGCCCAGCAGACAAACAGATGAGCAAAGAGATTCAGTAACTCATGTCCACGGCTGAAAAATGCCAGTTGGGCTCTGCTGGCCACCAGTGTCCATGTTCTCCCCTCAGGTCACACCAACCACCGTCCAGGTTGCTGTGAAATTCCTAGTCCCACTCTCCTAGTCCAGGGGAGAAGCTGCTTGACTGACTGGTGAGAACCACAAACAAGGACTGGGCCAGAATCACAGGCAGCAGGTCCTGTGCTATGCACACACTCCACACTCCCCCTCTCCTCCCTCCCCGTCACCCTCTCTCCTCTTCCCACCTCCACCTTCTCAATCCGAATCTGAGGTCCCATGTTCCTTTGGCCAGGAGACTGGCAGAGATAACTGGAAGAGCAGAGGTGCCAGGCAGTTCAGCAAGGTGGGGTCTGGCTGGACGTGGCACACAGCCAGGATGCACGTCCACACCGACAGAGCAGGGCGGCTCTGTGGATCCTACTGTCTTCTCACTTGCAAATTTTACTTCTGACACCAAACAACAGGCACATCTTATAGGCAGAGCCTGCCTCCTGGGGTAAGATCACCTTCACTACCATATTCATCTATCTGCAGTGCTCAATCACACTAGGCCCTGTCCTTTCCCTGCCCACAGCACCTCTACTCTTCAACTTCCACCATGAAGATGGACAAAGAAGAGCTAGGTCTCAAGATGCAGCTTTCTGGGAAGGAGAAGAGGCCACCCAATCACCACCATCATCATCATGCTCACCACTACTGTTGTTATGGTGTGGATACGAGGTGCCCCCAAAAGCCCATGTGTGCAATAATACAGGGATGTTCAGATGAAAAGATCAGACCAGTGGATTAATCCACTTGTCGGATTACTATTCTGAAAGGATTCATGGGTGGTGTGGCTGGAGGAAATGGGTCACTGGGGACATGCCTTTGGGGCTTAGTTTTGTCCCTGGAAAGTGGAGTTCCCTCTGTCTCTCCCCCACCCCTTCTCTCTGTTTCCTGACTGTCATGAACTGAGTAGACTTCCTCTGCCATGCCATTCCACCATGATGCTCTGTCTCATTCGAGCCTAGAGCTATAGTTGGTCAACCATGGACTGAAGCTCTGAAACCATGAGCCAAAAATAAACTTTCCCTCCTCTAAGGCATTCTTGCAAATATTTTGGTCCCAGGGATGAAAAGTTGTCAGAAACAACCATCAACATTCATCACTACCACCATTATCCTCACCATCATCACCACCATTACCATCACCATCTCCATCATCTCTGCCACCATGACAACTACCACCATCACTATCACCACCATCATCACCATCACCATGACCACCACCATCATCACCATGACCATGACCACCACCACATTGTAGCTTAGTGGTTCCATGGCTTTACATATTTTAATCCATTTGATCCTCACAATACTATGATGTGTATGCTATTTTAATTCCAATTTCATAAAGCACGATGCCAAGGTCTAAATAAGTTAACTAAATGGCCCAGGTTACGAGGTAGTAAGTAGTGGCTCTGACATATGCAAAAGACATAAATCATTTGTCTTTTGCATACACTATAAATTCTTTCCCAAGTTTCTCATTAATCTTTTTTAGTGCTCTTTTTAAATGTCAAGTTTTCAATTATTTCCAACTATTTATATACTCAAATCCATGGTTTTCTTTAGACCACATAATATTAGCTCATATTTACTTTTTACAATAATTTTAGCTATTCAGACTTTAATCTCATTATGAAATTGATTTTTGTTTTTCTTCCAAAAGATCTAGTCATTTCCCCAAAATTTACACATGGCATTCTCCCTATGATTTAGAATGCCATTCTACTTTCTCATCCCCAGTGCTATACACAGCATTACTGTAGTTCTGTGATATTTTTAAGGTCTGATAGGGTATATTTTCCCATGTTACTCTTGATTTTCAAAATCTTCCCATCCAGCCTCGTGAACTCAGATTTTCAGGCGAACCTTGACTTGATCACATTGCCCACAAAGTCTCATGGGAATTATTATTGGACTCGCAGTGGATGATTCTGGGTACCATAGCAACTGCTGTAAACGTCTCGATTGGACCTGAGATCCTTGCAGCAGAACACTGCATCCGGGTCTCTGGTGCTTGGTCAGGTGCTGGCCCCTTCACCTGCATGTCAGGGAGATGGGGCACAGGTGAGGGCTCTTGGTATCCGAGTCCTGCCCCCCAGGTAGGGCACAGTGTGATAGTCTTTTTCCCTCAAAGACTACTCACCCTGGAGGAAGACAGGGTCAGACAACATCTTGACAAAATGGAAAGAAATTCCTGAGACCTCCTTTTCCTTGAGTGATATGTGTCAGTTTTCACGTCAAGGAGATCAAGGAGATGGAGGGTCCTCCACATGTTGCAGGAAGAGCAACTTCCTGTCTTTACTCTGTGTTTTTCAGCTGCCTGATGAAGACTCCAGGGGAGCTGCTGGTCTCCCTGGGCTCCTTTTCATGAGCACTTGCAGCTTCCTAGTGTAAGCTCAGCATCTCTGCAGGTACCAGGCAGCCCTGCGGGGCACGCCTGGTTTCCAAGGGTCCTGCCTTGGGTATCTCCCCAGTGGACTCTGGTTCCATCTAACCAGCAGTTGGCCTGGGCTTAACCCTGAAATCAACCTTCAGCTGCACACTTCAGAATATCCCTCCCGTCTTTAAGCCTCACCTCCTCCAGGAAGCCTGCCAGTCTACCCAGCCAGAGTTCTCCTCCTCTTTTGGGACCCACAGGACAATTTATATTCAAGTCATAAACTCAGAAATTCAATCATAACTGTGCACCGTTTGGTCTTTTTTGTTTTTCATTTAATGTCTCAGTGTGATGTGGGGACAGTGGCGTGAACGGGTTGAGTCCCCAGATGGCCCCAGACTCCATTGCTACTTAAAATCTTGCACTGGGCCAGACCCACTCTCTAGTACCGTGTGGGCACCTGAGCCTGGGGCCCTGGGAAGCGGCACACATTCTCAGCCATTGCAGATCACCTGGCAAGGCTGTCGGAGTCATGTCACATGTCAACAGTACCGACGCCCCCTGCAGGTGTGTGCTGAGTACTATGAACTGCCAGGCCCTGCACGGGGTGCCCACCTGCCATCCACCTGCCTTGACAACCACCCAGGAGGTGGGTCCAAGGATCACTCTCATTTACGACTGAGGGCCAGAGAGGTAAGCCACCCTCCCAAGACCACAGCCAGTGGAGGGACAGGGACTCGAGGCCAGGCCTTCTGGTCTGAGTGCCCGCTGTGCCCACAGCAATGCAGGGTGCCATCTCTGTATTCCTCACATCAATAGGGTACTGCTTGAACGTGGCCCCCAGCCCGCGGGCACCTGGGCAGGGCAGGCTGCACCCCAGAGGGGCACTGCTCCTGCTTCCCCAGAAAGGCAGCCGTAGTCCCTGGGAGGGCTCAGCACCATCCTCCCAGAGGGCTGGGCACAAAGCAAGGACAGCCGTGAAGTGGATGCAGCCACGCAGCAGCCAGCCCTCTCCCCAGAGCGGCGACCACCACTGGCGACAGTCAGCTCAATCAAAGGATGCTGACCTATTCAATGCCACCTGAAAGGTAAGACACTGGGGACACAGGAGCTCACAGCCAACAAGGAGAAATGGTCACCAGTGTCCCGAGGCCCACTAGACTTTGGGCTCGTCTCACTCTCCATCTCGTCTGCACAGGGCTCCAGCTCACTAGCAGGTGATGTGGCCTGCTGCCTGGTGACCCTACCTGGCTTTGACTGCTGACCTCCACCCACTGGCCATGCAGAAGGGTTAAATATCCAACACTGCTAGCCTCAAAGGGCTGCCTGAGGGGCTGGGCCATGGCTGATCTCTGGGGACATGGGCTGGTGGGGTCCTGGCCTCTGGGGACATGGCCTCCCACCAGTCACTGGTGAGCGTGGCTCTGCTCTCAAATGCCCCACAAACAAGGGGGTTTGTGTCCAACCCTGTTTTCCTGCAGGAGCCTGGAATCCTGGTACTTGCCGGGCAGAAGGTGCCCACGTGGCCAGCCTCCGACACCCTGCCAGTGAGACCCTCAAGCTTCCCTAGAAGATGCTACGCCCCACGTGCTACCACAGCACTGGCCGAGTGTTTGGCGCACCCCAAGCCGCCCCTGTGCGGTGGTCTTGGTGGCTTGTGGCTGGTTTGCTCCTCCCCCGCCGTCTCTCCCCTCTGCTCCTCTTGGTTTGGGTCCTTCCCTGGAATCACCTGTAGCCCTGTATGACTCCGTAAGTCCTGCGAATCCCACGAGAGAGCATCAGGCCTGGAGGTGGACTGGGAACCACAACGCTCCAACTGTGGGACCCTGGGCAATCACTTGACCCGAGTTTCCCTGGCTGGGCAATGGGTGATTTCAAGCCAGAACCCATGTCCCAAGATGGTGGTGAAGATGATGGGAGTCGGTGTCTGTCAGTTGCTTAGGACAGCTGGCACCAGCAGACACTCAGGAAGTGCTACTGGAGAGGGTGGGGGGTCAGGTAGGTGACCTCGGTGGGATAAGGACACCCAGGGGAGCACTGTTTCGGAATGCGACTGTGAGGGTAATTGGGGGCAGCTCTGAGTGGACCCAGGAGGGAAGACCCACCCTCAGTGAGGGCGGGCACCATCCACCCTCCTGCGTCCCAGACAGAGAAAGAATACGGGGGGCACACACACACACACCCATCTTCTCCTGGATGTCAGAACTCTGGGCTCTCTGGGCCTGGACTGCAGGACCAGCAGCTCCAGGTGCTGGGACTTGGGGCCTTGGACTGAGACACACACCATGGGTTTCCTTGGTCCTGACCCTTCAGATCTGGACCGTGTCATGCTACGGCACGCCAGGGTCTCCGCTCGCTGACGGCCTGCCGTGGGGTTTCTCTGCCTCCACAATCCCGAGTCAAGCTCTCTAACGAATCCCCTCCTGTAACACCTACACACGTCCGTCCGTTTTTTCCCTCTGGAGAGCTCTGACATGCTTCAGGACACAGTGCTCAATGGACACGTGGATGTGCGCCCCAGGAGCCACCAAAATGATGAACGGAAACGGGACAGTGAGGGTGGTGATCAGCAAAGGCAGGAGCCAGCTGCCAACTACAGGGCTCTGAGACGATGCGGGAAGTCACCAGCAGCTGGTGGCAACGTGAGGCCAGGATTAGGGGCAGCACAGGGGGACAGGTGGCACCTTGGCCTGTCCAGATGGCGGCTGCCCCGTGGGGTGTCACCTGGGGAGGCCAACCAGACAGCCATGGCCACTCGGAGGAGCAGCAACACCACACAGTCCCCAGCCTCCACCCAATCTGGGCTGTTGAGGCCCACAGCTGGTTCCTCCCCTGGCTCCCAGGACAGGCCAGAGGCCGACACCGTGGCTGTGAGGGGCATGGGTCACGTGTCTCTTACCGTTACCTTCTCTTCTGCTGTTATGGTAAGAAGGGTTCTCAGCTGTGTCCTGTTCTGGAAAAAAAAAAAAAAAACCACTCTGGTCACTGCTCCCGGAGTCTGGTCCGCAGGGTAGCATTGGTGTCATGTTCAGCCCACCAGGCACCCGCCCCACAGCTGGGCAAGGAGGAGCCCGCGGGGTCCTGCAGTCCTTGCCGGGAAGTCTGTGATTTTGGATCCTGCTTTCTCCACCAAACGTCACGTACAAACCCAGCACCAGGTTCCTAAGACCCAGGAGAGCCCGCGGCACGGCATGTGGGAAACAGGTGGGGGCCAGGCCTCCCGGGAGAGGGGTGGGCCCATGGCTGCCAGCTGTGTGTCCAGGGGAGACCACCCACTCTGCCTAGGGTCACCTCTCACTGTGACACACACCCTGTGGGCCCACCTAATGGCTTCAATTTTCCTCTGTTGAGAAGACACCAGACACATGAAGGGTGAGTGTTCCCACACCCTCTGCAGCTGTGGGGTGCCCAAAAAAACCCACCACGGGACAGGACTGAGGGGTGGAGGCAGGACTTCCCACAGCTGGAAGGGCACAGGCTGGAGCACAGCTCCATGACCAGCAGGGGCGACACACAGCCCAGCCAGGCTCAGTGGGGAGGTGGGGGGAGTGGAGAGAGCGGTGGTGGGAAGACAGGGGGAGCGTCCCCGATCCGAAGTGCTTGAGTGAGAAGTATTTCAGAGTGTTTTCATATTAGGAATATCTGCATGTTCATGAAGAACCCTCTTGGGGCTGAGACCCAGGACTAAATACAAACTTCAGTTAAGTTCCGCAGAAGCCTTCCGCACACACCGGAGAGGAACTTTATACAACACAAAGTGCAATGCATTTTGACCAGAACCCGTGCCCTGAGGTCAGGTATGGAATTCGCATTTGCGGTGTCATGTGGGTGCTCAACCAGTTTGTCAGCATTTTGGATTTGGGGTTTGGGGATGAGCAGTGCTCCCCTGTGGAATCCCGGCACGTCACGTTGGGCCTGGAGCTTGAAGTTCCGTGAGCCATGCACACTGTGCAGCGGTCATCAGGGACACTGTCTCTAACCTGACCTGTGCTCCAAGGCAGAAAACCCCCTCGCCCGTGGGCCCCCACTGTGACAATAGCCCAGGAGGCACGCAGCATGCCAGGTCCAGCTCGGGCAGCAGGCAACCTGTCAGAGGCTTTGAAAGAAACCAACTACGACGGCTCATTTTCTAGGGGCTTAGAAACAAATTTAAATATGAGTCTTTAAAAAAGTGACAACTAGAGGGCGATCGCCCTGCCCTTTCTGCTTGAGCAGCCGCTGCTCTGGCGTATTTATGATGCTCTGTGGGTTTCAGGTCCCCTGAGCTGGACAGCTAAGGCTAAATTTGGAAGGCCACACCTGGAGGCTTTCTGCCCTGCTCTCATCCCCCACAGCACCCCTGCCTCCTGTGCTCCCTGACACGCAGGCCTAGGCAAACAGGAGTGTCCCTGTGCCGTGGAGCTCGGATTCAGACCCTAACCCCTGGCTTACTGTGTAAACTCAAGGCTGGGAAAGATGTTTTGAACCTTAGCACAAGTCAAAAGACATGGGCCAGGGGACTGCAGCGATGGTTTTACAAAGTGGCCATGAAGTGTACATGACACACTGACCTAACTTTCTCCTTCCTGATCTGCCTTCGTCTAGGATCAGTGACCTAACCCACTTGGATTTGGGGTGTGTGTGTGTGTTTGTGTGTGTGTGTGTATGCACCCGTGTGCAAGTGTGTACGTTTGACAAAGCATTTCTGACGCTTCTCCCCTTGCTCTGAGGGTCACACATGCCTGGCACCCAGCAGGCTCTCAGGAAGTGGAGATTATTTTCCTTCTCTCCTCTGTTGCTCCCAGGTGATTCTAAAGTGGCAGAACTAGATGAGACTTGGGGAATCTTCCCACTGCTCTCATCTTTCAGATGAAGAAACTGAAGCCTGGTGAAGTCCCACTGAGTGTCTGAGTATGGGTGAGCACGCAGCTGGCACAGTGGCTGCAGCCCCGAGGCACCGGAGGTGGTGCTGGACAGGCAGAGTGACCCTCATGTGGAGCTCACATAAGTCTCACTCAGACTCAGGGTCTGATCATTTTCAGTCCCAAAGACACACTGACTCTCCATAGCCTTTAGGAAAGCCCAGGAGTCACCCAGACTCTCAAGTCCACCCAGTGGAACAAGCTGAGAACAAGGGACGAGGACCTTGCCAACTTCCAGCACTATTCACTCAACAAACACTGACCAAGCACCTTCTACACTGCACTTCCAGGGCAGGTCTGAGGCTAAGAGCTCAAGACAGCAGCAGGAGGGAGCCTGGAACTCAGCTCAAGAAGCTTGGAACTCTGGAATCTTCTGCCGGGAGGTAAGTGTGCTTTCTGCCCTGACTCTGTCCACAGAACTGCCTCGAGTGCCTTAAAGGCTCAGAAAGGGAGGAAACTGCAACCCAACACACACGCGCGCGCACACACACACACACACGCACACGCACACGCACACACGCATACAAAGACTGCAGACATTGATACAATGATTTCCTCCTACAGATGAAAAACCTGAGGCTCAGGGAAGTTAAAAAAAATGCCCAAGATTCATTAGCTCATTGATCTGTTCATTCTCCTGCTCTGTGTAGGGTTCTTTCTGGCACTGGACACAGCTAAGATGAGGACAGAGGAGTCCCTGGGCTCATAGAGCTGACATGCTAGTAGAAGCAGGAGACAAGGGGCAGAGTGAACATCATAGACAAGGACAAGCAGGACAGACAGGAGCACAGCAGGGTGTGGCAGGGCAGGGACAGTCACTCAGGCTCAGTACCCGCACCTCTGCCACCCCAGCCCGTGACAGGTGCACTGGAAGCCTCAGGCTACACTGCGGCCCTGGCTCGAGGTCCTGATTTTCCTGCCAGAGGACATGGAAGAGTCCAGTGTCATTTTATTTTGAGTGTCTGACTCTTTTGTCTTAAATTTTTATGTTAGCTGACTTGTTCCTGTCCTCTGAAATTGTTGATGGCATTCCTTCTGGGCCGTCTGAGCCTTATTTCTTATCTCTCTGTGTCCTATTTTTTGACTTTGTACCTAATTACTTCCTGACGGATGGATCTGTTCCGACAGCCTCACGGTTTTCTCGCTTCTGGTCTTTATCCTCCAGCATCTTTCATCTTGTCCAATTTTACCTGCAGCTTTTTTTTTTTTCATTTTCCTGTTGCAGCAGAAATGCTGCCCAGGCTCTATGGCCTCAGGGATGAAGGAACTCCCGGAAGTTACCAGTGGCTGCAGCCCCCCCTTCTATCACGTGACCTGGGGCCGTCACAATAGCACTCTAAAGCACATTTCCACATCTATGTCCAGGGACTAAAATCACAATAAAATGGCAGAAGGAGCCAAAGCATCCCAAGCTCCCTGAGAGCAAAGCTATGCCTCCTCCATCTTATACCAGGGTGCACAGTGTTGCCCAGGACCTCCAACCAGGGTGTTCACTGCACAAGTGGATCCACAAAATGGGAAGTGAGCAAAGGAGAGACCAAGGATAATGGTGTTATGGGCTGAATCATGCCCTGAAAATTCAGATGCAGAGGTCCCAAGCCTTAGTGCCTCAGGAGGTGACTCAGAATGTGATAGGGGCTTCAAAGTAAAATGAAGTCATTCAGGTGGACTGTGGGCCACCTTTAGGGTGGCCTGGTATCCTCCTAAGAGGAGGAGATCAGGACAGACATACACAGAAGGACAACCACCATGTGAGGACACAGGGAGGAAGCCCTCTGCAACCTGGAAGCGAGGCCTCAGGAGGAGCCACCCACCAGCCCCTGTTCTCAAGCTGGTGGCCTCCAGGACCCGCATCAACGTGTTGCTTTTCTCTGGAAGCCACCCGGTTAGTGTGCTGGGTTCTGGCAGACTCACAATGAGGGCACCCACTGGGGAAGTGCCCACCATGTGAAGAGTCAAGAGCAGTTCAAGCTGCATACCACTGATGGCACACCCTGAGGGTGACCCTGGGTGAGGCACTAGGTGACTGCCCCAAGTGACAGGAGGTCTCTGACCAGAAACCACTGCCCTGGGTGAGGTGCCACTGAGAGCAGGCAGGCAGGCACTACTGATCGGTGCCCTCCGAGTCAACGTTCCTAAAAGCTCCCACCAGTGACAAGACAGAAAGCCAAGTAACAGAGGAGATACCGGTGAGGAGCTCTGAAAGGTGAGCTGGGCAGGAAGGGTCAGCCTCTCTCCGGTCCCCACAGCTTCCGAGTCCAGCGAGGCCGTGTAGGTCACCCAGTAGGAGTCTCCAACTGCGAGGAGAGAGAAACCCGGCATCAGGGAGGCGCCGGCCACGCCCCCTAGGCGGCCACGCCCACCAGGCCACGCCCACAGCCGGCCACGCCCTTCGCAGGCGCCCCCCCCACAATGCACTGTCGTGCTCAGCGGGCAGCAACTGGGTCTGTGGGCTCCACGCACCCGGGGTGGGGCGGTCTGGGAGTGGTCGTGGGCATGGCTAGCCTCACTTGCTCCTGGACTCCGAGCCATGAGCCGGTCGGCACCCCTTTCTCCCTCGTGCTGCACCTCATCTTTCCCGTGAGCGTGGGAGTGCAGTCCCCACCCACTGGAGGCAGCCTTCTGCCCTCAGGAGGGACCCGGGCTCCTCCACACCGAGGGGCACTCTTCCCACCTAAGTCTACCCTCCGACTTCGCCTTCATCCCCAACAGGACTGGAGCTTGGCCCTAACACAGCGTGCTTACTTCCCAGTTCCTGGCGACCTCAAAACAGTGTAAAAAAGGAGGAAATGAGCACTGATCCTAGGAACCTCGGGCTTTTGTTGTTTTCAAAATCTTCAACAGGTTCATTTTACTTTAACATAAGGATGAAGCCAAGACTCTGAAGACAGGTGATAAAGGGAGAAGACCACTACGAACTTTGTCCAAAAATGGCCGTCCTGGCCTGACCCCACTTGGCACAGCCAGGTCACACTCTCCATGCACTCCAGACCTTGGCCTGGCTCATCCCCAAGTCCCCCCAGGCCGGTGGCTAGGGAACAGGTTATTTTCTGCAACGTCGAGGAGAAACTGAGACTGATCTGTGTAGGAATGATGAGTGGACACTGTCTTGTCCCTAAATGATGCTGGCTTTCATAAAAGAAAAACAGCACATACTACCACTACTCATCATCATCGTCATTAGGTCAGAGTATCAGAGGACTCAAGTCTGCTGGTCATTTGATTTTATCGTCATCTAATTATTCTTTGAGAAAAACAAAGTTGCCTGTCCCCTAAGTTGAAAATCAGTGCCACCTCCCCTGGCACAGCGGACTTCACAGTAAGCGCTATCAACATGCTGACCGGAGGGAATGCAAGGTGCTGGGCAGAGTCTGGACATGGGCTTCAGAGCCACAAGAAGAACCTAACAAGAACAAAACAGCAATGAGATGCCCACCAACACCAGGCGCATCCCACGGCCCGGCCATCCTGGAGTTTTTCAGGGATTAGCTTCCTCATCCTCACCATGACCTTGATCTCCTGTCCTGCTCAGTGCAAGGATGAGGAGATGGGCAGGAGGCATCCCCAGAGCAGAGTGAGATGAGCTCAGGTGAGGAAAGCGCTTGCAGTGGCCAGGGCTCCCAGCAGTGAAGGGAGGGACAGGTGGGTCCCTGCAGGGTCTGGGGGCAGGAGGATGGCTTTGGAGTAGGGGATCAGGTCATACTTCCTGGAAAAGGTCACTCCAGGACCAAGCCCCAAAGGATAGAGGAGATGTGTGCATTCAGAGTCAGAACAGGAGAGCTCTCAGGTGGGAAGCCTGGGCAGTGTGGGAGCTGGAGTCGGTGGCAGGTTTGTCTGGCAGAGCGTGGATGAGGAAAGACAAGGGGAAACGGAAGACAGGGCCGGAGGTGCGGTGGGCTGGGGAGGGCTCTGCAGGAGCCCGCACCTTCCCCTTACAGGCAGAGTCCAAGCCACAGGATCTCCTCCACTCAGTCCACAAGGAGGCTTGGGAAATGTGAGGATCTCAGGACAATGCCTGGCTCAGTGAAGCAAACCCAGGGCTGTCTGTGCTCTGCTCGCGGCCCCATGCGCCATTCTCTGAACAGGAGCTTAAGAACTGGGGGATTTGTTTTTATATCTTTGAAGGATGGAAAACCCTAGGGGTCACTTTTAGGACATCACTGAAACCAGAGCCAGCAAAGAGGTCACAACTTCTGAATCAGCTCCACTAGTAGATGCTGTCAACAAGACTGTATTAAGAAAGATTCTGGGTGGGCTGGGGTTGTAGCTCAATGGTAGAGTGCTTGCCTTGCATGTTTGAGGCACTGGGTTCGATTCTCAGCACTGCATATAAATAAATAAAGGCCCATTGACAACTAAAAAAAAATATTTTACAAAAAAAGAACTGGGCACGGTGGTGCATGCCTGTAATCCCTGCAGCTCAGAGGCTGAGGCAGGAGGATTGCAAGTTCAAAGTCAGCCTCAGCAAGAGCGAGGCGCTAAGCAACTCAGTGAGACCCTGTCTCTAAGTAAAATACAAAAAGGGCTGGGGATGTGGCTCAGTGGTTGAGTGCCCCTGAGTTCAATCTCTGGTACCAGAAAAAAGAACCTGCTTCATCAATCAATGCCAGCTCCCTCAGAAACAAGCCCCTGACAGCCAGCCCAGACGGCAGCACCCCAAGCAAAACAGCCATTCAGCAGCGTCCCAGGGGAACATGCCCAAACACCGTGAACCCGCTGGAGCAACCTGGACATCTCATGAATGTGCTTCCAAGGCCAATGACAACATCCTCCCACCTTGCCCAGCACACACAAACTCTCTGCCTTTCTGAGTGATGGCAATTTTGGTCATCAGGTGATGGGGGCACCAGAGTCATTGGACTCCATCACTCAGAACATGTCTGGCTGAAATTTTTCACAATTAAAATTGAATTTGTATTTTTTTTTAAAACAACACAGGATTCTGCCATCACCTTGCAGAAACTTCTTTCTGAAAGCCTGGAATCCATCCTGGGTCTTGTTCCCGACCGACTCCCTGAGGGTGAGGCCTGTGATGTCATCCAGCACGAGCAGTTCTGAGAGGTTGGCTGACGAGGGCGTCTTGGTGTTGTTCACGAACAGGTGAATGAGCACCATCTGTGGTTCGCTCTGCCCTGACACCTGGGACAGGAGGAGAGGAAGGGAGGGCCCATGGCTGCAGGACCAGCCTGACCTCTGCACGTCAGGTCTCACGGGGGTCCTGAGGATTTACCAGGCTCCTCTGGTTTCCAAGCCCCAGAGGGTGTTGACCCACACTGTCAAGCTGTGGCCCAGAGACAACTGCAAAGAAGTTGGGACCCTGAGGTGCAGTGAAATCATCCTGCTAAGTGTCCTGGAAGGAAAACTACCCCAAGGTCAGGCTGGGGAGAGGGACTCAAAAGAGCAAGTGACAGCTCTTTGTACTGAGTTATGCTAAAGATGCAGCCCCAGCTCAGAGCCCAGGCAGAATGGCTATTTGGTCCCCCAGGAAAGATCTGAGCTGGTCACCTGCATCCTGGTCAGTCTTCTCCAACCACGTTCTGCCTGCTGTAGATGTGTCCATGGCCCATGTGGCTGGTGGACTGGACAACCGTGCCCTGCTGCCCTCCAGCCTCATCTCCCACCACCCTGCACCCCCTCTGCCCAGCCCTGCTGAAATAGATACAGGAGCTAAAGAGAAGGAAGCAATGTATGTCCCGAGCTGAGTGACAAACAAGGTTCAAAAACGTGTGTATAGTATTCCACCACGAATGTGTACCTGCATGCACACAGGCTCACACACACACACACACACACACACACAACCACCTGTGCATGTTAGAAAACATCTCCAGAAGAAATGTGAGAACACACTGCACTGATTGCACCCAGGAAGGTCAGCCAGGTGGCTGAGGGCCCCGTGAGGGCAGTGCAGTGAGCAGGGGCCCCGCAGGCCTGGGCTGTCCAAACCCTGCACGTTCCAGAGGGCTCGCCTTTGACCTGCTTGAGGGAGATAACCTCTCAGGCTCCTGGAATATCCTGCCTGATAAGGAGGTTTTACACCTGGGGCCTGGGACCACACCTGCTCATCGAGGTCAACAATGTGATCCGTCGTGGGTGCCATGGGCCACACAGTGGCAGTGTGGCCTCCAGGGGGCAGAGGACTGAGCATAGAGGTCAGTCTTGCAGGGGCCCATGCCTGACTGAGCCCTGAGGAAAACTCTGGAAGCTGGTCTCCAGTGAGCCTCGCTCTTGGCCAGACTCTGTAGATGTTGGCACACACGGTGCTGGGAGGACCGGGTGACCGGGCCACAACACCGCACAAGGACACCAGAAGCACCTGCCTGGTCTTCCAGGGCTCCCCATTCGCCTCATTGCTTTCTCTGCAATACACCACATCTGGGAGCAGCAGGGCTCCACTGCCTTCTGAGCCCTTCAGCAATCCCTGAGCTGAGGGTGCTCCTGGGGCCCAACTCAGGCTGGTGTAAAACTGTCTCCTGGGGTTAGTAAGATGGAAGACCTAAAACAGTAAGCAAATTTTTGAAACTATCAAGAACCATGTTTTTGTGGGAGGGAGGATAGTAGGGGATAGGAAAGGTAGCAGAATACAACAGTTACTAATAGGGCATTATGTAAAATTGTGGATGTGTAACCGACGTGATTCTGCAATCTGCATTTGGGGTAAAATTGGGAGTTCATAATCCACTTCAATCTAATGTATGAAATATGATATGTCAAGAGCTTTGTAAAGTTGTGAACAACCAATAAAAAAAATTTAAAAAAAGAACCATATTTTTGTAATCTGAATATAAATATATAACCCTTTCTTCCCTATTCTAAATGATCACTGTTATTTTTTTTTTAGTTCTTGACAGACCTTTATTTTATTTATTTATATGTGGTGCTGAGAATCGAACCCAGTGCCTCTCACATGCCAGCCAGGTGCGCTTCCACTGAGCCCCAGCTCCAGCCCTGATCACTGTTATTTTTATAAACAAAAATTTAAGTGTTCCCACCCACCCTCAGTCTCAGCACTGCCATCTAGGGATCAAACCCCTGCTGTCTACAGCATCACCGTGGGTCCAGACAAGAGCGGAAAAGCCCACGATTTACAGCCCGTGGGCTGACTCTACCAAGTGACCTGGGAAAAGTCCAGTTCAAGCATAAGTGACTCGTGGAGACTCACCAGCGCACATTTCTGAAAAATTACTCCATTCTCTGAAGTCCCTTGAACTTGTCTTGAAATATCTCCATACTAAAATAAAAGAAAGAAATTATTTGAAAGTGAAGACTATTCCACGCTACACAATTTAATAAAAGCACGCGATGGTAGACTTTTTAAAGGAGGATAGAGGGATTACTTCAGCAGCTGCAGCCACCCAGGGAGCAGGTGCAAACCTCCCCCTGGTGTGAATCCTCTGTCGTGCACAGGAAGAGCACCGGGAGAGGTAACTGGGCTGTCCCAGTGACGGTCACATTTTGAGGGAGAGAGGGAGCACTTTGCTGGAGGAACAAAAGCCTGTGACAGTCAGCTCAGAAGGGTCCTTCCACCCGCTGACATTCGTGAGGAGGTGCTGCCTCGTTACTCACCAGGTGGGGCGTTACAGCAGACTCTCTTTTAAAGAGGTTCCTCTTGGGCCAGGAAGGTGCGAAGGCAAATAAGGAATGAGTCCACAGCCCTGGGGAGGCTGCCGAGGTCAGGACTGGGCTGGGGACGTTGGTGTTCCTGTTGGGTTTCATTCCAAGTGGGACTTCTATGCAAGACAGCCAAGTGCAGCAGGACGGGAGCGAAAGGCAGTAAAGACAGCAGTTAGACTCTGAGACGGACCTCACGGTGTGAGGAGGGCACTCGGAAAGGGACCCTGGGTGAGGGGCTGTGCTCATGAGTGAGTGGATGGAAGAGGGGATGGATGGATGACTCACGCTCTTTGCCAGAAAAGCGGGGCAGGATCACGGGAAGCCGAGGGCTTGGGAGGGGTGTTTCTGAGCATGGTCTCCTTACCTGGGCCCTGTGCAGCAGTGTACATTCCTGGGCCCTGGCCACAAATCAGAACCACTGGACTATGGACACTCCCTGGGTGATTCTCACCATGGGATGAGATAGTCCTGGGTTCCAGTCCTGGCTCTGCCACTCTTCAGCTGTGAGCCCTTGGGCAAGTCACCTAGCCTCTCTGTGCCTGTTTCCTTAACTGCTATGGTCACTGTGGTTTGCCCCCAAAGGCTCATGTGCTAGAAACATGGCCCCCAGCACTGAAAGGTGGTGGGACCTTTAAAAGGTGAGGCTGAGGTGGGGGCGACCGGGTCATGACCTCCTCAGAAGGGACCAGTGCTGATCTCCAGGAGCAGGTGAGGTCTCCCGGGAGTGGATTACTTCTGCCAGAGCCAGTCACTCCTTATAAAGGGAGCCCAGCCCCTCTGGTCTCTTGCTTTCTGTTTTCCTATAAAACTTCGTCAGACACACCCCTGCCAGGCCATCACATCAGCTGTACTGTGTAGCCTAAAAGTCCTCACCAGAGGCCCACCAGATGAGCTGTCCCCTTTTGGACTTTGAGCCTCCAAAACCGTGAGCTAAATAAACTTCTTGATCCAAGTACCCAACCTCAGGCACTTGATTGCAGCAATGCAAAAATAGACCAAGATGTTAACTCTCAAGAAGACAGAGTAACTCCTGCCTCAGTGGACCCCCCGAGCCTCCACCTACTGCAGCACAAGCTCTGGTGGCCATCATAAGGAGGACAGGCACAGGCTGGACACAAGCACTGGCTGAGCCAACCAACACAAGATGACTCCCTCGAGAATCTGCTCTACATTGAAATATTTTGAAAGTTTATGAGCATTGTGTGTATAGAAATGACTCTTTAATCACCCGCGCTGGGTTCAGGAGTCCTGCTGAGCAGGTGCTGCTTGGCTGCTAGTGGGCTGTGGGACTCTGGCCAGGGGAGCAGAGTTCTCTGAGCTTGGTCCTTCTCACCTGGGATGTGGTTAAGACACCCATGGGGCAGGGTGCCTTGGGAGCCAATGAGCCACCACAGGTCACATGCTTGAAGTTAGAAATTTAACTAGATGGGCAGGTAGAAAGACAGACAGACTGACTGACTAGGCAGTGTGGAGACAAGTCTCACTGTGCTGCCCAGGCTGACGCAAGTGATCCTCCTGCCTCAGCCTCCCAAGTAGCGGGCACTACAGGAGTGCCCACCACGCCTGGCAGGAATCTGTACTTTCACGATGACCCAGACTGTGCAGCTGTGCTTCCTTGAACATCCATCTCTGTCCAAACACAACTGCAGGGTGCCTGCAGACGCACCCATTTTGGGTCATTCTCACTGGGTCGACAGCAAGGTCTTTAATAGTGCATTTTAAACCTACAGAATTTCAAAATATAGGTAGGGAAAAATGTTTAAATTGAAAAAAAAAAGATGTGGGATGGGCCCTAGATAAAATTAAGGTCTCTTTTTCCTTGGACAATGTCTGGTGGATTTGGTTCGTGAAGCTGCCAAAAGTGAGGATCAGGGTCCCCACTGCACAACTCTTCACACTGAGAAGCTGGCACTGGGACCTGACAGCCCTGGCCACAAAACAACCGGGCTCTTTCCCAGTCCGGCCGCTGAGCTGGTCAGAAAGGTCTGGGGAATCAAGTGGGCTCAGGGCAACGGACGTAAAATCTTATACTGGACGTAAAAGACCTACGTGAGTCTCAGGACTCATCTCTGGGCACCTGTTTGTGTCCCACTGGCTCCTCCCGGTCCTCGGGAGCACCCCCTCAGGAAGGCCCCTCTCTAGTCAGTGGGAATCCTGCTGGGTCTACGGACCGGGGGCCCACCTGCATCCCAGCCTATCTGGGTCCCAGGATGCCACAGTTAGGCAAAGAGTCCAGAGAACTCCAACCTGGCCTCAGTGACAGGTTCTGGGACACACATGACAAACTGAGCCCACTGGTTTCCCTGAATTTATACGAGGACCAGTGGAGGGAAGCTCTTCACTCTGCAAGGGCCAGCCACAGGGCTTGGATCCCAGGACTGCCACCACCTGGAAAGGCTGCTCGGAGGAGGATGCCCTCCAGAGGACAGCAGCTGGGCAGCACCTGGGTCCCACAGGGACCTGGTCCCGGGGGCGAGGTTCAGTTACAGGAAGATCAATTTCCTCTTGCGGGCAGAGGTGTGACGGACAGAATAATGGCCCCAACGATACTCGGGTCCTAATCTCAGGTAGCAGGGACTGCACAGAGGGACTACACTGAGGGCCCTGTGAAGGGGCGAGAGCTGGGTCATCCAGGTGGGCACTGAATGTCAACCCAGGGGTCCTAAGAAAGAGCCCAGGGGAGACTTGAGGGGAGAGGGGTGACGTGGCCACCCAGCTGGCTTTGAAGAGGTGGGAAGGGCCTCGATCTGAAGAACTCCAGGAGTGAGCTGCAGGTGCCACCAGAGGTGGACCCTGCCCAGATCCCCCCAGGGAGCGGCCCTGTCCACCCTCCACTTCAGCCCGGGGAACGGAGTGTGGCTCCTGGCCTCCAGAGAACATTGTTGTTTAACAGGGACGAGCAGCTTCTGAAGCTGTCACAGCAGCACAGGTCACCAAGAGCCTGGCACTCAGCATGCTGTTTCCCTCAGCAGGCTCCTGCAGGCGGCGTCCAGACAGCCCGGCATCCAGACAGCCCTACCGCTCAGGCATGCTCTCCGTGTTTTGTTTTGTGAGTTCAGGGAACAACCTGTCTGCCCAGGTGGGGGGACACCTCGAGGACCCACAAGGTGACACAGGTGAGGGTGGGCTCTGGGTGCCACCACTCAGGGTCAAAACAATGAGAAACCACCCAAAGCAAAACTCACCTGCTGTCTTCAGATGAGAGCCCTCCACGTGCAGCCACGTCCTACAGAACAGGCCCTAAAACACACGACAGGTCCAGAGTTGTGAGCTGAGGAACACACTCCTAGGGAGCGGGCCACAGTCACTTTCCTGAACAGCTCCCTGGAGATGAGCGGCACCTCTCTTCCAAGTCTGGAAGCACCTGCCCAGACACACTGCACTTCTGGGAGCTGTCTAGGGCACAGCACAATGTGGATGAAATGTCACAGACAGATCTGTGTTGGAATCCCAGGTCTGCTTCCACGGGCGGGGGCCTGGGCAAGCCCCAGGCATCGTGATTCCCAAGAACCCACAAGCTGCTGGGGTGGCAGTGAAACACCGGATGGGGAGTTGGAACTGGGTTCTAGTTAGAAGCTTTTACTCACTGGGTGTCCTGGGCCAAGTCTCAGCTTCTCTGAGCCCTGCTCCCTCTCTGAAAAGGGGTGATCTCAAAGCTTCCCCCCCAGCTTGCCTAGCCTCAGATTGATGAAATCGTATACAAACGGCACCCAACCAAACCCTTCCACTCCACTTTGTGAACTCTGGACTCTGGAAAGGCCAGAGCCCTCTCTTGTATGCTCCTAAGGGCTGCCCTGGATGGGGCCCCTTCAGCGTGCCAGGTCCAGTGCTAGCTCTCCAAGCCTGCGGTACAAGAGCTCAAAAGAACCGTGGAGTATTAGCCTCATTTTAAAGTGATCTCCCCAGACTCGGGGTAAATAGGGGACTCCCTCCAGGCCTCATGGGCACGGTGGTGGAGACTGGCTGTCACCCCAGCAGCTGCTCTGGACTTGGGCTCCCACAATCCGCTCTCGCTGGCTTCTGTGTAATTAAGGAGGATGCATGAGCAGGAGGGCTGAGCAGGACACTCAGGCCTGGTCTCAGGTCCAGTTCCAATGGCCACACGGGAGTGGGTGTCTTCACTTGTTCGTGCTATTATAACAAAACACCTGAGACTGGGTAATTGGCAATGAACAGAAACTGGTACCGGGGTGCGCTGTTGCCGTAGTAAATACCTAATACTAGGAAGCAGCTTGGGAACTGGGTAATGGGGAGGCTAAACTGTAACAGGTGTTCTCGAGGGGACTCGGGTGTTGGGGGCCATGTGTGTATAAACCATGGTTTGCTCAAGCCATTAAGGCAGGGAGGCCACTCTTTCGGGAACTCCTGGGTGTAACTCCCCAGTCGCCTGGATCAAGCCGGCCCCATCTTAGCTCACAGCCTTAGGATTAAACAGCCTCCCAGAGATGGGCATAGCCCTCCAAATGCCAAATAACCTGTCTACTGCAAGACCCCTGGCACACGGGCAGCAAGCCCCTAAACAAGACTCCTCCCCCACGGAAACTTTTATCTGTACCGCGATAAATAAAGCAAGTACAGGCTTCTTCTTTATTAGAAGCCAGACCCCTCTGGTCCACTCAACCCGTCACGCTCCTGCTTTAAAAATATCCTTGCCTTTTGTCTTTAATCCTGACACATTACCTTCATAGCTTTTATTTTGCAGGCAGCCCATCCCTCCGGTGGGTGCCCATTCCCTCGCCCACACCGGACGTGAGCCAGGTTTGGCAGGAGGAGAGCTGTAGGGAAAGTAGGGACTCCCTGCCGATGAGTCAGGTGCCCAGAATGTTGGTAAGGATACAGACAATAAAGCCAACCTGATGCAATCTTAGATGAACATGGACACGGGAAAAGCCATCCTTGTTATAAAGTGGCAGAAGTCGTGCCTGAATCTTGTCCTGTGATGCTCTGGGGAAGGCAGAGCTCGCGGAAAGGCACAGGGGCATCTGGCAGAAGGAACCTCAGCAGGGCCAAGGGCACACCTTGACTGCTTGTAGCAAAACCAGAGAGAAAACAACAGATGAAAGAGAATTTATAATCAGAAGAAGAGCGGCCTTGCTATCTGGGAAACGCTCAGGCGGCCAGGCCGTGAAGACGGAAAAGGGTTCCGGAGAGGATCCCAAGGCAGCGGCCAAGGGAGCTCCCGGAGAAAGATCCCTGTGGCCCTGAGGAGGCCACAGGCTGTTGATCAGGACAACGGAAGAGGGACCCTGACTGCATTCTGAGGATCCTCAAGACCTTCCAGGCTGCTCTCCCATCCCAGGGTCTCGGGGGCAGAAGAATATCAAGGATGTGCACCTCAAGCCTGTTTCCTGAATCCCAGGGAGGAGCTGCCCCGCATCCTCTGGAGGCCACAAGCAGAGGCTTTGGTGGTGTCCACCTGGCACCAGCTGTACAGGGTGTGACACTGCAGGAGCTACAGAGGCATGGCTGTCCCCAGCTGGACTTCACAGGGTGCCCTGGAGGGGCTTGGGGCCCGGATGAGAATGGTCAGTGGGGTGAAACACCACAGGGACCCCATGAGAGCAAGCAGCAGTGAACTGTGGGTGCAGGGCCGCCCCCAGACCCAGGACAGCTAAACCTCCTAGGCCAGCCTGGAGGGTCACCGGCGCCCAGCCGACCCGTGGGGGCTGCTCTGAGTGCACCCAGCAGAGTGAGGCCAGCCCACCAGGGCCTCCAGTGCCAAGCCCCACCCTTGTGTCCAGAAGGCAGGGGACGCAGTCCAAGATAATTCTCCAGCCTGGGGCGTTCATGTTTCCCTACAGATGTGGGGTCTGGTCGGACCCCTGTCGGCGTCTTCCCCACTTCTCCTGTTTGGGAGGGAACGTCTATTTGGCGCTGCTCCACGGCTGTTCTGCAGAAGCTCCTAACCAACTGGACCTCCGGGATCACGACGCCGGGGACTCTGCCTCGGCTCCCTGCTCTCCCCCAGCCTGTGTCTCACCCAGGTTGACGCAGGTGAGCTTCCTGGGAGACTTCGGACTCGCAGGTCGACACGTAGGGTTACGGGGGCAAGGAGTGCACCGTGGATGAGAGCGCTGTGTCCCTCCGACACTCAGGATGAAGCGGGCACCCAGGTAACGGTACTAAGGGGTTTAGGAGGTAATTAAGCCACGAGGGTCTGCCCTCACAGACATGGTGAGTCCCCCTAAGACACGTGGAGGGGACTAGCTAGGCTTCTTCTTGAGCTTTTGGCCCTGCCCCTTCTAACACATGAGGACACAGCCATCTTGGAGGCAGAGACTGGACCCTCACAGGACATGGAACTTGCTAGCGCTTGACCTGGGACCCCCCGGCCTCCAGGACTGTGAGCACTCTTCCACTGCTACAGATGGCCCCTGTGGTACTCTCTGGACCAAGACTCTGGGACACGCCAGCTGAGACCACACTGGACACAGAAGGGGCTGTGTGGCTACTGTCTCTGTCCCCTGAAGAGCCTTCCCTGTGTCCTGTCTCGTAGTCAGAGCAAGCCACCCTGTGTGGCTGTGGGTTCCAGGCCTGGTCCTTGTGGGCCTCTATAGCCCTGGACGCTCCCCTCTGGGGGCAGCCCTATGGAAGGGCGTGAGCCCCACCATGTGGAGCCCTCCCAGCTGTCCCTCATTCCACTCCACTTGCGGCATCTGTTACCTCCTCAGCACCTTCCCTGACCACCCCATGGCTCTCCATCCACTCTGCCCACACGTGTGCCCGCTCAGCCCTCAGGGCCCACCACACACAGCAGTGCACTGCTGGCTACCCTCCTCCGACTCTGGGAATCCAGAGCAGGCATCACCTTGGTCTGCCTTATTCTCCCACGCAAGCTGTGGGACATAGTCAGTGCCTGGCAGGCATGCCGTGGCCAGTGTCTGGTGGGCATTCTGTGGGCAGGGGATGGGGGATGGCTGACTGGGAGGCCTCCTCTCCAACA
The DNA here is from genome assembly GCF_964194105.1 of Spermophilus citellus. Lineage (NCBI taxonomy): Eukaryota > Metazoa > Chordata > Mammalia > Rodentia > Sciuridae > Spermophilus > Spermophilus citellus. Next base: position 5,045,339 of record NC_138189.1, on the reverse strand, counting down.
CCCTCCCTGCCTTCTGCCTTCCATGAGCTCCAGCAGGGCCTTCTGCAGCCAAGGAAATGTGCTATGACAGAACTGTCCACTGAGCAGCCTCCAGACGCGGGGGCCATTCTGCACTTCAAATGTGGCTGACGCACTGGCCATCTGGGAGACAGTTGGAACTGCCCAGTAAGAAGGGACAGATGCCAAACAAACCCTGAACACTGATGCCCAGGTTTACTCCTCCCTTTCCTGTGCAGCCAGCCACTAACAGCAAGTGCCAGGGGAGCACAGGTCTAGATGGACAGCCTCCCCGCACCTGGACCACTGTGGTCACAGCCTCCTTGTCTGTAAGATGGAGATGAGTCCTTTCATCAGAACTACCTAAAGAATTAAGTCAGATAATGCACATAAGGCACTTAGCGTGGCCCAGCACACAGCAATCACCCGGGGAATGCCCCACACCACTTGTGCCCTCCCTTACTGCACTACTGTAACTATGTCATCACTGCCACTACCGTGTCACCTCTCCATCATCTGCAATAAAACTGAGAAGGAACCAGAAAAATTGCTGTCTTGTAAATGAGAAAAAAATGGGGCTTAGAGATGGACCGAGCCTCTTGTCAAGAACAGATGGGGGCCGTGATTACGGCTCAGTGGCAGAGCGCTTGCCTAGCGTGGGGGAGGCACGGGGTTCAGTCCTCGGCACCACATAAAAATGAATACATACAATAAAGATTTTAAAAAGTGTTGTATCTGTTTAGAAAAAATTTAAAAAAAAAAGGAGGACAGATGACGTCTTGGTCACCGCTACTTCCTCTGGAGCAGGCGAGGGAGAATCAAAGCCGCACAACGACGCTCTTGATCACTACCATGTGCTGCTTAGTAAATGGGGTCAGCCCCGGAGAAGGCACAGACGTCCTGCTCTCAGGAGCAGGAGGAGTGTAAACAACAATGTGCTGCGCGTCCCTGCTATCCATGGACGGGGAGGGGAGAGGAGGAAATTAGAAAGTCATCAGGTGCTGGGAAGAAAACTGGGGGAAGGACAGAGTGGCTCCCAGCCTGAGAGGGGGACGTGGTGAGGGAGGGCTGGGGATCCCCTCCTGAGGGTGTGTGCCTGGAGCGGTCAGGAGCAGCAGAGGCCAGGGTGCCAGAGCAGGGTGACTTGGCAGGACAGACCTGGGTGAGGTCACAGTGCAACGGGCGATAGAGGGGCTTTCAGGCCACCTGGGAACTTGCCTCTGCTGAGTACTAGGGGGCGGTGGGGGCTGCCCTGTGAGGGTGGCAGGAGGAGGCTGTTTCCAGTGGGACACCCGCCGCGCTGCGCTGCTCTGCTGACAACGGAGAAGGTGGGCAGGGGTGGGAGGGGGACGAGCTGGAAGGCTCCCGATGGTCCCCGAGGGCAGCAGCCAGGACCAACAGGGTCATCATCCAGAGTGAAGGCCACACCGACGTTCTGAAATGGAACCCTCGGGACCTGCTGGCTGATGGACATGGGGAGGAGCCAGTGAGGAGGCCGAGGGCAGTGCCGAGGCTGTGGCCCAGCAGCAGCAGGGCGGCGAGGGGCAGTCCACGCCGTGCGCAGGCCTGTGGCATGCCCCTGGGCCTCCACGGAGTCTGGCAGGCGGATCTGTGCTGGACTTCCTGGAAGTCACCCCTGGAGGTCAGAATTTGGGGCTGTCAGTGGACAGATCACCCCAGGCGTGCGTGGCCACGAAGGATAGAGGGGTCCGAGCTCTGCCGTGCTGCAGCCTGCAGGTGGAGGGGAGCCCAGAAGCCCCCAGAGACCCCGTTTTACCTGACCAAGCTCTCAAGAAGTACTTGAGGATGCTTCTCTGGCCTGGTGAGCTGCTCAGAAAGCCAAGATCAGTGTACCTCGTAACAGCAATGTGGCAGCACCCACCGGCCTAGGCTGTTTTTGTGTTTCGGGCTGGAATTTTTTTCTCTTTTTCCATTAATTGATCCAACCTGAGACACACCCAGTGCATTCGCCTTAACCTCACAGCTAACCCAGATCACTGCTGTTTGATATTCAAGTAGAAGAGCAAAAACACAATACCCGCACAAACAGTGATGATGTGGGCCTCATTCTGAAGTGTACATCTGTCCTTCCCTAAGTCCCTGGGCGTCAGGTAGGGCTTGCATACAGCAGTGCTTCTCAAACGTGCTAGTCTCAGGAACCTTCACACCCTCCACAAGTATGGAGGGCTCCCAAGAACTTTGCTTTGTGCAGACTATATTTATTTTATTTTTATGTGGTGCTGAGGATGGAACCCAGGGTCTCGCACATGCTAGGCGAGCACTCTACTGCTGAGCCACAACCCCAGACCAGAATCTATTTATTAATATTTAATTAATATTAATATTTTCTTTTTTTCCTTAGCACAGAGAAATTATTTTTACTATATTTCAAATTAGAGTTAGAATATTTTCGAGTGTCAAGCTGGGCACATACCTGTAATCTCAGCAACTTGGGAGGCTGAGACAGGAGGCCAGCCTGGGCAACTTAGTGAAACTCAATAATAAAGGAGGCTTAGGGTTTAGCTCAGTAGTAGAGCACCCCTGGGGTCACTCCTCATTAAAAAAAACAAAACACTAATTCCCTTTTAAATAGGAATAATAATCCCATCGCACATCTACATAAGCAGCATATCTTATGAAAAATAACTACATTCTCCAAAATAAGAGTATGGATGGCAGTGTTTTATGCTTCTGCAAATCTCATCTGAGTCTGGATTAATGAAAGAAGCTGAATTCTCAACTCTGCTTCTGGGTTAAATCTTCTCCTATATACATATTGTGTCACTTTCAAAAAAGTCCACTGTCCCCTGGTAAGGAAATGAGTGGGAAATGTACATAATGTCTCAGTATCACTATAAAAATTGCTCTGACTCCTCTGACCCCAGATGCAGTTCCTGGGCCCCACTTTGAGAACCACTGGGGAGTGAGAGGCAATCTCGGTGAGCATCAGATGAAGAAACCACAGAAGACACTCCCATAGGAAGGAGACAGGCGAGGGGCCCAGACAATGAAGCAAATGTTCCAACCAAGGGACGCAGGGCTTCACGGGTCCAAAGACAGTGGAATATGTCACAGTGCCTCCCACCTGGGGCTTCACCATGAACTTCTGTGCACACAGGATTGTGGGAAGCCATTCTGACACGTGATTGGGTGACTCCTGTTAAGGGCCTGAGGCGCTTTGGCTCTGTCGAAGCTTTCCCGACCCTTTCCTGATGAGAGAGCCCATCTGTGTGGGGGTGTGCCTGACCACTGACCCCGGGGACCCAATCACTGACCCTGACCTTGGAGTGCAGCCCCCCTCAACCTTCATTGGATGGAATTCTCCCCTGAATCTCTTGTTCCCCAATAAAGGGCTACTCCCAGGCGTGTTCACTCTCTCTCTCTCCTGCTAGCCCTGAGTAATCCTTGCTGCCCTGCTGGGCGGCTAGAGGTGGGAACCAGAGAGGTGAGCCGTCTTGGACCTAGCAATATAAATAAGGTAACTGGTTTGTGTGTTTTATTTCGATCTCTTCTAACTAACTTTATGCCTAGAACCTCATTAATGAAACCACTGCGCAGGCCGCGTGGTAGAATTGGCGCCCTCGAGGGGGGCATTCTAGATTAGTTAGATTGAGTGGGAGTGCGCTATAAAGATAAGGAAAAAATAAAGACAAAGGAAGATAAGGAATAAAAATAAAGATAAAGGAAGAGGTGACAATTGGGTCACAAAAGTACCTGGAGATATTGAAGGAAAGAGACGTTAAATTACTTAAAATGGGAAATTCTACCTCTACGGATAAGGAAATGTATCTGACTATTTTAGACAGTATAATTAATCAGAAAGGAAAACAGATAAAGAAAACTCAGTTATTACAATTCTTAAAGATTGTAGGTGAATATTGTCCTTGGTTTTGTGACCAAGAGTCTCCAAATTTACTTACGTGGGAGAAATTAGGAAGGAAGTTACAGAGAGTCTGTCTTTCTAATGAACTACCTGGAGGCATAGAAAATATACAGAAAACTTGGACAGCTCTAGAAATTTGTCTTTTTGAATATATGGGCCAGAGTTCATGGCCCCCTGAGGACCTTTTAAAAGGCATTCAACGAGCTGTTAGGTCTATTCAAAAGGAGAATCAGCCTGAGGCTAAGTTAATTACCTTCCCCTTAAGCCGTTTAAAAACAAAGGCACTAGGGGCCAAGCCAAAGGTTAAAAATGTGAACTTAAACTCGCAGCCCCATGCGGAGGATTCAGATGGCGCGGATCAGCCCGCCTTCTCGCCGCCATCATCTCCTCCTAGCGGGAGCCGAACAACAATACGGGGAATTCCAAGGGAGGTCGCACAGTGTGACGTCACTGGCACCGACCAGGACAGTCCGCGATTTTTACCGGGACAGGGACAGAGACCACAGACAGTTTTCTTAGGATCTTCAAAGACAGTTGAATTAAATCCTGAAACGGGGCCAGAACAAATTCCTACTGGGATTTTCGGGCCGCTTCCTGATAATACTGTAGGTTTGATTTGGGGACGTAATGAATTAAAGGGAGCCATTGAGGTAATACCTGGTGTGATAGATTCAGAATTTAAAGGACAGTTATATGTTACTGTAAAATCCCATTATGCCCTAAGGCTCACCCCAAAGGATACAATTGCTCAATTAATATTATTGCCTTGTGTCTCAGAAAGGCACCTGCCGGTAGATTCAGTTTCTAAACCGCCGGACAGAGTATACTGGTCACAGTTAGTACGGCAAGAACACCCTTTATTAAAACTTAAAATTAATAATAAAAATTTCCTAGAAATAATAGACACAGGGGCTGATATCTCGGTATTATCTAGTAGGTTTTGGCCTAGAAACTGGCCTTTGCATGTAGCACCAGCTAACCTAGAGGGAATAGGACAGGTTTCACAGCCTGCTCAAAGTGCCAACTATCTCCGTTGGGAAGATTCCGATGGGAACAGTGGAGTATTTAAGCCTTATGTGTTAGAGTCTTTACCAGCTAACCTATGGGGAAGAGATATTTTAGCCAAAATGGGATTGTTATTAGTTACTCCAAATTCTATAAGGTCAATTGAGTAAATTAATCAGAGATATTTTCCTGGAGGTGATAAGGAGACCCTTCAGGAAGAGTATCTGTTTACAAGCCAGTCTCCACGACAAAGATTAGTAAATGCTCCAAACCAAAATTTTTACTAGGGGCCCTGAGTACTTCCCCGATCCCTAAGACAGCTGAAAAAATCACGTGACTCACAGAGGAGCCTATATGGATTGCTCAGTGGCCCATCTCAGGGGAAAAGCTTAAAATAATTCATAGATTAGTTGAGGAACAACTTCAGGCTGGTCATATTGAACCAACGCTTAGTCCTTGGAACACACCTATTTTTGTTATTAAGAAAAAGTCAGGAAATTGGAGATTACTACAGGATTTAAGGGCAATAAATCATGCAATTCAGCCTATGGGATCATTACAGCCAGGACTTCCCTCCCCCACAGCCATCCCTTTAGATTATAGCTTGATGGTAATAGATTTAAAAGACTGTTTTTTCTCTATAAGGTTACATCCTGAAGATTGTGAAAGATTTGCTTTCACTGTCCCAGCAATTAATATTAAGGAACCTGTTAAAAGATACTGCTGGAAGGTACTTCCTCAGGGAATGCGTAATAGTCCTACACTGTGCCAAAAATATGTTGACCAGGCGATAAATCCCATTAGAAATAGCTTTCCTGATGCATATATTATTCATTTTATGGATGATATATTATTGGCTCATGCTAATCCAGAGGTACTTTCAGAAATTTTTACTCAGTTAGAGACTTCGCTTACAGCAATGGGTTTATGTATAGCTCCTCAAAAAATTCAAAAAGTGTCTCCTTTTCAATATCTAGGTCAGATAATTCAAGGACACACAGTCCGTCCTCAAAATCTTCAGATAAGAGTTAAAGAGTTACGTACCCTTAATGATTTTCAAAAACTATTAGGAGATATTAATTGGCTAAGGCCATCCTTAAAACTAACTACTTCTGAGTTAAGTCCTTTATTTTGGATATTACAAGGAAATCCTTCTCCAACCTCTCCACGTCAGCTAACCCTGGAGGCCAAAACAGCTCTAAGGAAAGTAGAAATTGCAATTAAAAATGCACAGCTTACTAGAATAGATCATAAATAAATAGTGTATTTATTAATATTTCCAACTGAGCATACCCCAACAGGAGCCATATGGCAAAGATTAGGAGTTATTGAGTGGATTTATTTATCCCACTCCCCTCAGAAAACATTAATTCCTTTTCATGATTCTATAGCTCAATTAGTAATTAAAGGTAGAACTAGGATATTACAGTTAATTGGATCTGAGCCTGATATTATAATTATTCCATTTTCTGTTCAACAGACTAATTGGCTTTTTCAAACTTCTAGCTCATGGCAGATAGCCTTTGCAGATTTTCCTGGGCAGATAGATAGCCATTATCCTCGTGATAAGATTGTACAATTTGCATCATTAACGTCACTTATCTTTCCAAAGATTGTATGAGCTTATCCAATAGAGAAAGCTTTATCGGTGTTCACGGATGCTTCCAACTCCGGTAAGACAGGTTTCTTCAGCCGTGTTCACACAGAGGTAATACAAACTTCTTATACTTCTGCCCAAAGAGCAGAGCTTCAAGCTCTGATTTGTGCCTTAGATTATTTTTCAAATGAGCCTATTAATATCTATTCTGACAGCTTATATGCAGTCGGAGTTACCAAAAATATTGAAACCTCAGTTATTGGGTATACTTCATCACAGGAGTTATTTGAATTATTTCATAATTTACAAAAGACAGTGCTAATGCGAAAGTACCCATGTTTCATAGGACACATACGTGCCCATACTAATCTTCCTGGACCTCTAGTTTCAGGTAATGACAAAATCGATAAGTTAGTAGCTTTTTGTCAACAGATGTCTTTGTATGACTGTGCACTAGCTTCCCATTCCTTGCATCATCAAAATGCTTCTAGCTTACATAAAAAATTTAGTATTACCAGAGAACAAGCTCGTCAGATTGTAAGCCAATGCCCTAAGTGTGTTATTCACACTCCATCTCTGCCATCAGGGGTAAATCCCCGTGGATTAAAACCAAATCAAATATGACAAGTGGATGTAACTCATATTCCTCAATTTGGTAAGCAACGTTATGTACATGTCATAGTGGACACTTATTCTAGATTTATTTTTGCCACAGCACGTACTAAGGAAAATACTCAACATGTAATTTCTCATTGCTTAGCAGCTTTTTCCGTTTTAGGGTGTCCTATGCAGATCAAAACAGATAATGCTCCAGCTTACATAAGCTCTTCTTTTCAACAATTTTGCCAAGAGTTTAAAATTAATCATAAAACAGGAATTCCTTATAACCCCCAAGGTCAAGCCATTGTGGAACGAGCTCATTTATCTATTAAACTTCAATTACAAAAATTAAAAGGGGGAATAGGATTTTGACTCCCCAAAATAGCCTTAATCATGCCTTGTTTGTTTTAAATTTTTTAAACTGTGACACAGAAGGTCACACTGCTGCTGAAAGACAAATGTCTCCCTCAGTAACAGGCCCCTTAGGCAGAGTTCTGTGGAAAGATTTACAAACTGGTCAGTGGAAGGGTCTGGACCCGGTAATAACATGGGGCCGAGGTCATGCTTGTATCTTCCCAGAAGGTGCTTTCTGTCCTATTTGGGTGCCTGAACATGCTATCAGACATGGAGGAGATAGAACCCAGATTCAAGTGACTGAGGATCGACCCGGAGGAGCCACTACCCAGAAGGAGGAGATTTCGGAAAAAGATGAAGAAAGACCAGATTGAACCAGCCGAAAAGCTGACTTCATGGAAAGATGTGAAGAAATTGACAACCCAGGCTTCCCAAATACTTCAACGCCTAGGAAAGAACAGGACCCCAGTCTTGATGGTAACAACAGTAATTGCCCTACTGGGCTGTCAGGTAAAAGGGAATCAAGTAGACACTTATTGGACATATTTCCCAGATCCACCCCTGGTACACCCAGCTGTGTGGACTGGAGAATCTATTCCAGTATTTACTAATGACTCATTCATGATGGGAGGATTTACAGATACTCATATTACTCCCAATCATGTGACTAGATTTAATTATTCTGGCTACAGTGCCCAATTACCTTTGTGTTGGTCACATGATAAACATGCTGGCTGTCTGAAAGTATCATTCAAAGAAAAGACAGCGATCGGTAAACCTAGACTGACAAATAATTCTATTTATGGGGACTTAAAACCTAATACTAGATCAGTAATTAAGATGGGACTTTCCCATAACAAGCCAGTCATTTCTGCAAAACCTCCACCAATACCCCACTGTCCAAATAGTTCTATAATTGAGATCGGCACCTTCCCTAAATGGATGGATTGTGTAAATACCTTTCCTGTACAACATAAGGTGTCTAAAGATAGTGGGTATATTTTAGACTGGTCTCCAAAAATTGATAAGAGACAATTACGAAGAAACTCTGCTATGACACCTGCAGGATTTGCTAGTAATATTTGACTTATACTGAAGGGGGTGTTCAAAAAGATATTTGGCATTTAGTTGCTGCCTCAGAATTTTTACATTTTTCAGATAAACCTTTACCAAAATTTGTCGGCAAGAACTGTAAAGAGGGATCTTGCTATGGCTTAAGAGCTTGTGTCCAATCTCCTTACGTTTTAATTATTGGAAATATAAAAGTTAAATGGATAGATGACAGATATTGATAAAAGGATTGAAACTAAATTAAACGCCTTAGAGGCGACTGTTATAGGTAATGAACTTTCAGCCTTAAAATTTAAGGAAAGGCTTAAATGCCATGCTAATTATAAGTATGTATGTGTTACAGCTGCCAAGTACAATGCTTCTCTCTGGGATTGGGAGAAGGTTAAAAACCATTTATTAGGTATTTGGCAAAATAGTAATAATAGCTTGGATATTCTGGAACTTCATCAACATATCCAAGACATTCAAAATAATAGAGCTGATTTTTCAGATCCTTCTTCTTTGGCTAACCAAATATTGAAGGAGTTAAATGGATTCAACCCTGGAAATATTTTTAAACACTCTGCTTGGTACATTATTGGATTATTCTCTTTGCTGTTAATTCTCTTTTGTATTGTAACTATAGGATGGCGAGTCTTCCAATCAAGAATCCAGGAACTCCAGAGAGTGAACCGCCGCCTCATTGTTCAGAAAAGAAAGGGGGGGGCTGGGGATGTGGCTCAAGTGGTAGCGCGTTCGCCTGGCATGCGTGCGGCCCGGGTTCGATCCTCAGCACCACATACCAACAAAGATGTTGTGTCTGCCGAGAACTAAAAAATAAATATTAAAAATTCTCTCTCTCTCTCTCACTCTCTCTTTAAAAAAAAAAAAAGAAAAGAAAGGGGGGATATGTGGGAAGCCATTCTAACACGTGATTGGGTGACTCCCGTTAAGGGCCTGAGGCGCTTTGGCTCTGTCGAAGCTTTCCCGACCCTTTCCTGATGAGAGAGCCCATCTGTGTGGGGGTGTGCCTGACCACTGACCCCGGGGACCCAATCACTGACCCTGACCTTGGAGTGCAGCCCCCCCTCAACCTTCATTGGATGGAATTCTCCCCTGAATCTCTTGTTCCCCAATAAAGGGCTACTCCCAGGCGTGTTCACTCTCTCTCTCTCCTGCTAGCCCTGAGTAATCCTTGCTGCCCTGCTGGGCGGCTAGAGGCGGGAACCAGGGAGGTGAGCCGTCTCGGACCTAGCAATATAAATAAGGTAACTGGTCTGTGTGTTTTATTTCGATCTCTTCTAACTAACTTTATGCCTAGAACCTCATTAATGAAACCACTGCGCAGGCCGCGTGGTAGACAGGATGTTCTCTCTTACTCCTTCCCTAGATAAACCCACTCATCCTTTGAACGTTAGCTGAACGATTTCATCTGACCACCTAACTGAATGACCCTCCTCCCTAGCCCTTCCTCATCGCTCCCCACCACTCTGTTCAAAGTACTTAATCACTGCGCGATTATGAACATACTTCCCCGGCACACAGCATGGCCCTCAGCAAAGATGTAATAATACGTATGAACATGTGTATGTCTGCGTATACACATGTGTGCATGTGTATGTGTGTATATATACATGTATGTGTGTATAAAATGAATGGAGGGAGGGAAGATTTCAGACAATCACAACAGAAACAGCTTCAGGAACTAGGATCGTGCTCTGGAGAGAGTCTTCCACCACTGTGGGGAACCTGGCCCCAGGCCCCACAGAGTGGGGTGAGTGCTCACGGCAGGGACACCCAAGGCCCACAGAAGCCCCAAGTTCTTTACTGTCCAGCTTATGGAAGGATTGTCTGAGAGGGGCCCAGAGTGATGCAGGAAGGACTGGCATGGGCAGGGCCAGGACCCAGGTGAGGCAGGTGCTAGAGACACCGAGGGCACCTGGACACAGGTGCTCACTCGCAGGTTCCTTCAAGGGCAGGAGATGACTTGGACTCACTCTGGTCCTGCATGGCCTCAGGCACTTCCCAGAGGGCACTGTCCCTCCTCTCAGCAGGCCCACCCTCTGCACCTGCTCTTGACAGAGGCCGACATCCACCTCAAGGTTCCAACACAGGTTTTCCCAGAGCTTGGGCAAAGGAGCAGGGCTGGCCCTGGAGCCCACCCACACCTGCAGGCACAGAAGAGCACGAGGCCAGGGCCATGCTTTCTTGGGCCTTGGTTTTTTCCTTCCACAAATGGGCCAGATAATTCCCATTTCCCTTGGCAGAAGCGAATGAAAGGACCCAGTGAAAATGTGCTGTCCTTGGGCTACTTACAGCTCAAAGTTCACAGACACAGTGCAGTCCTTCGTGAAACCGAGAAGCATCAGAGGCATTCTCAACCTCTGCAGCCAAGAGGGAGCCCTGGGGCATGCATCAGACAGAGCCCCAGGACTGCATGCTGGCTCTGGGGGAGAGTGCGAGGACTCCAAGGGCACCAATGATCCAGCGCCTGGTGAAGGCGCTCCTGGAAATCTCTGGGTTTGCAGCCAGGATTCATGAGACAGCCAGGAAGGAAGAGGGAAGCAATGGGACACAGACCTTGGACAGATCCCCCTAGAGCCTGGGGGAAGAGATGGGACACAAATTAAGGAATGAAATCTAGGATGGATCTTCACCAAGAACCAGAGGCAGACAAGGGACCTGATCAGGGGGAGAAGACATGAGGCTGGTGACCAGCTTGGGGAGGAGGAGAGAGCTAGGGTGTCCTGTGCCTTTCCAAGTTTGGACACAGAGAAAGACCAGGGTCAAGGCCAAGTGGGAAATGGCCAAACTCACCAGGGAAAGTGTAGTGTGGTAAAAATACAGCCAATACCCCCGAAGCCCATGTCACAAGCTGCACCTTCCCAAGAAGAGCTGGCCACCGCTTTAACTGATGCACAGTGGCCTCTGGAGGAGTCACCATTAGGCAGGGTTGTATGTGCAAGGAAAGAGAAGTGAAGTGATTTGCTCCGGGACACAGAGCTCCTAGAACGCGGAGCGGGATTCCAACCAGGCCGCTGGTCTGGTGGTGGCCAAGTCTTCAGCGCCAATCCAGAGCCGCCCCCTCCCGTCGGGGTTCTCGGGGCGCGCGGAAGGCACCTGGGGGACACCGCCAGACCTGGCGGTCGGATCCCGTCTCCTCTTCCTAGTCCTCTGCCCAATATTAAAGGCTCCCGCCCCGCCTGCTGACCGTGGGCCGCGCGGGTCCCACCCGAGCCCGGGGCGGCGCTGCTCACCTGTGCTCTGCGCTCGAGCCCTGCCCCGCTGGGTGCCGAAGGGGTCCCCGGGCAGGGCCCGACCTGGCGCGCCGCGGGCAACGCGCGGGGAGCCTGCTCGCCGAAGGGGTGATGGAGCGGGCCGGGGCCCGCGGGGAGCCAGCCTCGGGCCCCCAGAGCCAGGGCCGCGACCAGGACGCCCCCGGCCAGCACCCACGTGGCGCGCCACCCAGCGCCCACGGGATCCATCGCCCGACGGGGTCCCGCGCCCCCAAACCGGCAGGCGCCGAGGAGTCGCTGGGCTTCCGGACCCCAGGCCCGCCCCGCCGCCGAGCATGCTCAGTGCGAGCCGCCGCGGAAAGTTTTCTGGAACAAACACGGGCATCTGGACTTGGCGGGCCGGGAGGCGCCCGGGGTGTGGGAGGGAGCCAGGGAGCCAGGCTGGTGAGGCTGAGCGCTGCGCGGTCACGCCCGGGTTGCTCGCGCTCTGCCGCGTGTCCCATACTACCCAAATCAGGACTCCAGAGATTACCAGGGCTCCTCTACGAAAGCCCACCCGTTTCTCTGGATCCCAGCTCAGCCTCATCTCCTCTAGGAAATCCCTGCTACACCGGACTAGATCCCCACGCTTCACCCACCCACCTATTAGGAAACCGAAAGGCCTTAGGGCATTTGCAGACAGCCTGCGAGGTCTCTATAGGAGGAGCTGGCAGGGAGCAGGCAGAGAAAAAAGGTGACCGGCACTTCCTGTTGGGTTCAGTATTCACTGGAGTAGCCCCTGGAACTGCCCAGCGGGGCACATTCCCAGGGAGAGGCAGGTAGTTTCTGATTCTCTCTGGAGAATCAGAAAGAGGGCAGAGCATGTCTGGAGCCTGGAAGCCTTTGAGCAGCTCCTCTGAGCCCTTCTTGGGGACACGTGGAGACAAGGCTTTGCTTTGCTTTGCCCCGGGGATTGGGGGTGGGGTGCAGTTTGTCTGCTTCCTGCTTCTTTTTCATCCCCTATGTGCACAGCTCATGCCTGATCACTGGGGAAAGAGTTCCTCTCCTGCCAGTTTTCTTGCTGGGCAGCCCCTGAGGCTGGCATTTTACCTCCCAAACACACACCTCCAAGGACAGGCCTTCTTGACCTGTCACGGATAAGGTGATGGGTTAAGGATCTGAGAGGCCAACATTCCCACAGTAGGTTTGCTGTCCTAGGTGGTACCTGGCTGTGTCAAGAGTGAGACAAGGCCAAAGGCTAAATGCCAAGCATCCTACTGGAGCAGCAATGTTATATGGCAGTGAGTAATTTAAAATGACATTTTAATATTCAAACAACCTTGTAATAAAGTGCAATGAACATTACATGATTCCCTTTTTTTAGACAGGTCCTGCTGTGTTGCCTGGGCTGACCTTAACTTTGAATCCCTGGATGCAGCCATCCACCTGCCCCTCCTCCTGAGGACTGAGTAGCTGGGACTAGAGATGCATGCCACTGCACCAGCCTTTACATTTGGAAAACTGAAGCCTGAGCATCCCATGAAATAGCCAGCATAAAGCACAGGGTTATTGTCCCTGAAGATGTGCCCAGGAGCCTTGGAAATTCTTCTGAGGAAACATTTAAGCAGCTAGCAGAGACTGTGTGCCCTGAAGCCAGACAGGTGCAGGGTTGAGTGTTGTACTCCTTAGTTGCACCTTGAGCAAGTCACCTCTCCTTTCTAGCTGTGAGTTTTTTCACCGTAAAAAAGATGAGGAATTTGGATAATAGTTCCCACCTTGCCCACCTGGAAGGGTAGAGGGAAATGATGAAATAGACTGGAGAGTTGAGCCTGATCTCCAGGGCAAGAAACTCAGCACAGAAGCCCTCTCTGTTGAAACAGATCCCTGGAGTACCTCCAGCCCTCCTCTCACGGGGAATCCAGGTAGGAGCCGGCACATGCACACATCTGGGAGCACTCATGTGCCCCTGGCTGCACTCTGGCTCCCAGGAGGATTGCTAGCAGGCACTCTGCATTCAGAAGGAGCAGGACGATGGCATCGCCTTGTGTGTCTCCACACAGCCTGGAGATCCAACCAGCCTGAGCCTCAGCAGGCTCATCCCTGCTCCAGAAAGACACTGCAGGTTCTCTGCAAATGCCCAGCAAATGGAAGAGCTCCCACTGTCTCAGAGCTAGTAGGGCCAGGGTGTGGCAATCTGTTTATACATTGCTTTAGAGAAAAGCACTGGCCATAGGACACGGGATGAAAACGGGGAACTTCAGGGTAGCAAATTTGGGGTAGTGGTAGGTTGTGAGGCCCCAGGAAAGCCAGCCCTTAGAGGAAGGAGCAAGAGCTGAAGTCCAGTCTGCTTGAGGCTACTGAACTGCTCTGACCTTGAGCTTCCTCCTCTAGAGGATGGGCAGTGAACAGCACCCTTCACGGAAGGTTAGTGGGAAAGTTAATGAGATCATCAGATTAAATGCTTAGCTTATCTAAGCGGTCTATCAGTTTAAAGGAGCAAACCTCCCTGGTGCTTGGGGCACCCTTTCTCCACCGGAGCCCAGGTTGCCTTCTTAAAAGTCCTGCGGGGTGGGAGCGCGCCTCTGGTGGGCATGCTCAGTGCACAGGCTGGGCCGGGGGCGGGGTGCCTCAAAGTTTTGGGCGGACGGCCCAGGCTCCTCCCTCCTGCTCGGGCGGAGCTGGGAAACCAGAGAGGAGCAAGGGGAAGGCGACTTCACCCACCGGAAAGTGGGCGAGCGCCCCGCGCTCCTGGCCGCCCGGGCTCTGAGGGCCGCATCGCGGACGCCGTGGGTACCTTGCGGTGGGCCGCGGGCCAGGGCAGTGCGCGGCGGCGGGCGGGATGCGGCCGGTCCCCCGTCTGAGCGCCCCCGATGGCCCGCGGCGCCGCGGCCTGTGCGAGCGACGCGCGGCTGCTGCTGGGCCGGGAAGTGCTGCGGCCCGCGCCCGCGCTGCTGGCCCTCGCCGTGCTGCTGGGCGCCGCTCTCGGCCTCGTCCTCGGTCTGTGGCTCGGCTGCCGCGCGGGCCGCCTGCGCCCGCGACACCAGGTGAGTTCACCGAGCCCGCAGCCACGGGGCGAGACTCTTGGGGCGCGGTCCTTCACGGTCCAGTGTCGGAGCCCAGGCTCTGTGTCCTGGGCTTTGGCGCGATTGCCGGCTTTGAGTGCCCCTTCTGCTCCAGGAGGGAGTTGGAAGCAGGGATTTGGAGGGAGGGTACAGGGCATTGGCCTGGCGTCCTGCTGAAGTGTCTACTGCATCCTACTTTGCTGCATGATCTTAGCCTGCAGGCCTCTTTGGGCCAATTTTCTCCTCCAAAGGACCGCGAGTTTGAACATAATGCTAGCAGATGTGCCCAGTTCAGAGGGGTGCGCAGGGGGCTGGATGTCTGCTCCTGCTTCTGCACTTCCTGCCGGGCCCTGTGAATTACCCAGCTTAATTCCCAGCTGCTGTAGCATTCATGGTTCAGTTCACTCATCCCTACAGCAACAGGTGGCTGAGAACCTTGTACAAGGAGCCAGTGGCCTAGGGACTCGGATGGAATTCACGGACCAGGAAAGACCTTGCCCTTGTCAGCTAGCAGGAGAAAGACACATTGCAAGTAAACATTTGGTCATAACACATGGGTTCTGTGACAGAGAACGCAGACTAGCATGCCTTGAGTGCCAGGGAGCCGCTGAGCTAGACCCTCTGCCTCAGTCTCACTGAGTCCCGAACAGCTTTGATTTCCATTAACGTTTCCATTCTGCAGATAAGGAAACTGAGGCACAGAGAGGTTAAGTAACTTGCCACAGTGAGCGCGTGAGCCTAACCCCGAAGCCACTGTGTTTTATGTGGATGAGGCTTGGGCGGCTGCTGAGAAGACCAGCAGATGCTGCACACCACAGCTGTGCTGATGAAGTGGGCGTCGTGGAAACACCTGGCACACAGTAGGTGTGGGTCAGTCGTGGTCCAGGAGGTCCTTGTTCTAGATCCTTTCAGCTTCTGCCTCCTTGAGGAGTAAAGCGATAGGATTGGAGATGAGGTGATGTTGTTTCCCCCTCCCACCTGCTCCTGGTCCTTGTGAAAAGGAGACATGTCTGGCCTGGGCACACAGCTCTTTCCCAGTGAGCTGACCTCTGGGAGTGTCGCGTTGCACAGGGACAAGGGCTGAATCGGAAACAGTGCAAGGTGCTGCAGGGAGTTGGGGGCTGTCTGCACCGCCCGTAGGAAACATTAAGGGAGTCTGGCTTCTTGTGTGGAGACAGAAAGGTCTAAGGAAGGGAGACTGCCAGTCCTGGCCCTGTGCAAGGTTTGTGGGCCATTGGTTCTTTATCCTCACTGGGGCCTAGCAGGCGGGGACCTATCAACAGCCCACTTCACAGTGAGGTGATGGAGGCTCTGCAAGGTTGATACTTACTAGTCCAGGCTCACACAATAAACCAGCATGGGGGCGGGACCCCAGAGCCAGAGCTTGAACCACCTGCTACCTGGTAAGGTGGTCGTTAGCATCCTGTTTGGTAGCTGGGTCAGCTGAGGCTCACAGTCTAACAAAGATGTGTGACTTGGCACAGCCGGTCAGTTGAGGGTGATGGTGACCAGGCCAGCATGGTAGCCACAGAGGAGGCTCTGGCTCAAGGGCAGAGCCACGGGCTCTTATGGCTTAAATGTGACCTATGCAATGGCCTCCTTTCTAATGGGACTCCCTCCCTCCCCTGTCCTTCCTGCAGTCTTTTTCTAAAACACACATCCTACAGTATGGCTGTCTTGATGAAAACCCCGTGCCCCCTGTTGCCTCCAAGATAATGCCAGGCTCCTCGCACAGTGCGTTAGGTGGTGCACCTTCCCCTGCACCTGCCTAGCACAAAGGTGGCCGTGCACCCACAGAGATGGCCCGGGAGGCCGCATGCCCTCTCCTGCCACCTGCATGCGTGTTCTCTTCTGTTCCGAGTCCCCCAGTCCAGAAGTTTACCGTGCATTACTCTCCTTTTCTTTTGTTCCTTTTTTTATCTCTAGAATCTTTAACTTTAAGTCAAGTTACCCCTGCATGCCGTGTGAAGTGCTCCTTTGAGAGCAGCACCCAGAAGCCAGTGTCCTCAACTCTCAGCGGCTGCTTTTGGTAACTTATTCCCATTTCTAAATAACATGGCTGTGTTGCTGCTGCTTTCTGGCCTTAGCAGCACGCGCTGAGTTCCCTGGTGGGAAGGAGGAGGATTTAGCTCTCTTCCCCCTTCCATCAGTACATTCACCCCCAATCCCACCAGTCCTCTTATTGCCTGGCTAGAGGGGAGCTGGGGTTAAATCGTATTGTTTCCCTTATGATGATGTTGTAAGCATGACTCACTCTAAGTCAGGGATCAGTTATGGTCATAAATACTTTCCTTTCTTGCAGAACATTTTGTTTTTCCTGAAATTAACGTGTCAGATTTTCTGTTAGATTCCACGTGCTTATCTCTCCTTTGTTTGTTGTACATTTCTTTTCAAGACATTGGAATACATAAGGCATTTGATCAGTTTTATCTTCTTGAGAAAAACATCCTGACATGCTCCAGTTTGAAATGGCTGCTCTCTAACATGAAGAGCAGACCAGCAGCATCAGCATCACCTGCAGCATGACAGGAGGGCAAACTCTGGGTCCCATCCTAGACTCACAGTATGAAAACCTCTAGGGTGGGTCCCAGCAAGCCATGCTTAATAATCCCTCTCAGTAAATTTTCTTAGTGTTTGAGAAACAGCTGCTCTGGGCTTCCTCTGTCACCGTGGAGACTTCACAGGGCCACCCTAACAGGACTCCTTACCTCTCTCCTGGTTGGATCCAGGTGCAGGATCTTGAGCACTTGTCTTTCTCTGATTTCCTTGTGTGGGTGGAGGGCATCCTGAAGTAGCTTTCTGAGAATGGGGTGGATTAAACTATTTTGAGAACTCCTCTGTCTGAAAATGTCTGCATTCTTCCATCTTTATCCCCAATTTGGTTAGGTAACTTAGGTATAGAATTCCAGGTTGAAAATAGTATTCCTTCAGAACTTTGAAGGCATCTTTCCATTTCCTTCTACTTCCTTTGTTGGCGTTGAGAAGTCTGATTCTGTTCTGATTTTTGGTACTGTTCATGAAGCCTCTTTTTCTTTTGCTCCTTGGTGGCATCTTGAAGAATTTTTCCCTTGCCCCAGTGTTATGGTTTAGATATGGGGTGTCCCCCAAGAGCTCACGTGTGAGACAAGGCAAGAAAGTTCAGAGTGAAAGGATGGGTTCTGAAAGCCTGACCTAACCCCTGTGTCAGTCCCCTGATGAGGATTGACGGGGTGGTGACCCGAGCCAGGTAGGGTGTGGCTGGAGAAGGAGCTCCATTGGGAGTGTGCCTTTGGGGTTATATTTTGTCATGGTGAGGGACCTCTGTCTCTCCTTCCTGGTGGCCATCGGTTTCCTGAGCCACTTTGCTCCAAGAGTCCCTTCTGCCGTGATGTTCTGCCTCACCTCAGGCCCCAAAGAATGGAGCCCCTGAAGCCATGACCCCAAATGAGCTCCTCCTCTCCTTGTTCTCGCTGGTCTTTTGACCCCAACAGTGAAAAAGCTGACTGAACCCCAGGGAATCAAACTGCATCAGGACGGGCCTTGGTGGCATCTGTGCCATCTGTTGTACGGGCCTTTGGGTGGCTCTCTCAATCCAGGGGCTCCTTTTCCTTATTTGTTTGAAGATTCTTTCCTTTCATATGTTCGCTTTCTTCTTCCAAGAACTCCATCATGCTTAGCCTAAATTGACCTCTGATTATTGATCCCCCCCCATATCCCATCTCTGGGTGTGTGTGTGGGGCGTGGGGGTGTGTGTGTACTTTCTGGGAGACTTTTCTCAATTTCATGCTCACAGTTGATCTCCCTGGTTTAATCATCAAGCACTCTGTTTTGTTCTAGACCCCTGTGTTTACAGCGGTGCTTTCTTACCTTGTGAATGAGCTACCTCCTTTCATCAGAGGACAGTGCACTGTTTTTGTGCAGCCTCTGACTCCTGCTTGCTTTCCACATTAGTGTCTGTCCACAAACGGCTGGAGGTCCTTGTCCTCGCTGGTGGCCCTTGTCCTCAGAGTCATTTTAAACAGGGAACTAAACAACTGATGCTCCTGGGGTGGGGGAGTTTCTCCTAGGGTGTTCCCTGTGGTCCAATCTGGCTGAGTCCTTCCACTCAGAGCTCTTGCACTGGTCCGCTACAGCTGCTGAGCCAACAGTCCTGAAGTCTGTGGCCATATCATCTGCCCTCTCTCTACCCCAGGACACCCAGACTTCTCCAGGTGCAGGGACCTCCCCAGACAAGCTACACCTGTGCCTGGCACAGGGCCTTTGCACGGGCTCTTCCTCTCCCTAGAATGCCCTTCTCTGAGGTATCTCAGAGCCTCACTTTCAAGTTTCTTCCCAAAGCCACCTTGTCTCTCCCCATCCGCCCAGGCTCCACAGCTTTCTCTGTAGCCCCTGTCTCCCCACCACGCTCCATATTTATTTGTGGATCTGTTTAGCTCTTTCTCCTTTCTGGAAAGGCAGCTCTGTGGAGGTTTGGCATTTGTTGTTTGTGACTCTGTTCCCAGGACCTAGAATGAATCTCAGACTAACACAAGGCAGTGCAAAGCGTGAGGTTTCTGCAGTGGAGAGATGGCGTCCACACGCAGCTAGTGGTCATGGGGGTTGGGAAGTGTCTCTGCTGTGTCCGAATTTAATGCAGTCTGTTCCCCTTGCTCGCAGTGGTTAGGCTAAGTTCACAGAGATCGTGAATTGGTGCCTACTGAGCCTTGGTCCCCAGGGGAGGTGCCGGTGAGGACCTGGGAGCCTCTGCTCGCGTTTCCAGTGGCCAGTCATCGGGGTGCTGTTCTGCGTGTTTCTGATTAGAGATCCCTCACTTAATACTACTGTCGATGTCACCCTGGACCTCAGCCAGTGGCCCTTGTTTCTGCCTCCGCTGGGCACATCACAGCCCCTGCCCGCCAGGGGGCACAAGAGGGCCCTTCAGCGCCACAGCTGGGGCCATTGCCAACAGCAAAAGTGACAATGAAACACAAGATGGGAATTTAAAAATGCATTAAGAGGGCTGTGGAAAGGACACTTGTCTCAGAGTGGGTGGGGAAGGGGGCCCTGCCTCCCTCACCTGCAGCCCCTTCCTTCCCACTAGCCTGGGTGCCCGTGTGGCAGGGAACGGAGAACACCCACAGGCATGGCTTGGCTTGGCTTAGCGGCCCCCCGGGGAGTTTGCAGATACAGGATCTCAGTTCACAGCAGGAATCGCTCTGTAATCTAAGGTGGCCCAAGGGCTTTTCTTTACCATCATCCAGTGGCATTAATGAAAAAGAAAAAAACAACCAGGGAGGTTAATATTGATGAGCACCTCGCCCGCAGAGCCTTGTCCTCAAGGCTGTGGTCAGCAGGGCCACCAAGCTGCAAGAAGCAGGGATGAGCTTTGCCCCAGGCCTGTCCTTGGGGTCCTGAGGGGCATGGAGGTGGGACTGTCGGGTGGGAACCCCTGGGCTGAAATCCGGGGGCACGAGCCGACTGACTTCGACATCCTGTGTCCATCCACCCCTGGGAGTTTTAGAAAGACACTCAACGTCTGCTCAAGAACCTGGAGCCTGGTGCACAGAGCCCCTCGGAGACTGGCTCCCCATCCAGGAGGAGGAAGAGAGACGTGCAGCCGTCGAGGGACGCAGAGGCCCCAGATGTAAGTGCTGCCTGTGTGTCTGCCTGGGTGCCGAGGTGCTGCTGCCCGCCCGGCAGGGATGGCGTGTTTCCCCACGGGCTTCTCCTTTGAGGGGTCACTTACGTATAAAATGCAGAGTTCAAGTTTAAAGTTTGACACATTTAACAAACGTCTCCACCTGGGAACCAGTGCCCACCACGGAGGTGATTCTGTCACCCCGGAAGCCCCCAGTGCCCCTTCTGGGCCAGCCTCTCGTACACATGCTCCCAGAGGGGATGCCAGTTGGCTGTCCGTCGCCAGGCTGCCCCTGCGTTCGGGGACTTTGTGGGGGCGCGTCCTGTGCTCTCTGTGCTGCGTTCCCACCAGAGCACTCTCGAGACTTCCCTGTCCCATCGTCACCACTCAGGAGTCCTGGGCCCAGAAGTGCCCTGGTCACCGTCCACCGGCTGCTGGGTGTCTGGTTGGCGGCCTGGCTTGCTCCTGTGTGCCGCGCACTAGGCTCCGCCCTGTCTGTGGCTCTTTTATTTTCCTTTCTCCTGGTTCCTTCTAAGTGGACGTCAGTGTAGGGAGCGCGGGCCGCGGCAGAGGTGTCAAAGGGGATTCTCCTGCTCCTTCCTGTCACCCTCTCTGAGCCTGCCCCAACCAAGAGCATCGCTGGTGAGCCAGGGGACAGGCTGTGACATTTCCAGTCTGTTCCTGTACCCAGGGAAGGACGGCGGGCTTCATCTGCTGGGGGAGGGGAAGACTGAACTGACATTGGTCAGCGCCTGTGGGCGCCAGCAGTTGTCCGTGTCCTCTCTGGGTGACGTACGTGCTCCTGTGAATGACCTCACCCAATTCCTATTTACATCCCCATTTTCCAAATGAGGGATCTGAGTCCTGCAGCCGGGGAGTGGCCCGGCTTGGATTTGCGCCTGGGTCTCTCTGGCCCCTGCCTGGCAAGTGCTGCCATCACCACATCCCTCTGTCAGCTCAGTGGCCCAGTGACCACAGGAGAGTGGCCGGGTGTTTTCAAACAAACCCACCGAAGCCTTGAAACCCACAGGGGCAGCTTCTGGTTACACCGAAGAATCAGTTTCCGGAAGGCGCCTAACCCCTGCACTTCCCATGGGTTCCCGCAACCTGGCTCCTCTTGCCTGCTGGCAGGACCCTGAGGAAGGTGGGCTGCTGTCCCCAGGGCTGACCCAGGCAGGTGGAGGAGATGGAGACCGCCTCTGTGACCCCAGGGCAGAGCCTGCCCTACGGGCGCACGCTGTGCGTCTCTGGTCCGTCTCCTGTCTCTGTGTCGGTGTGCTCCTCGCTGCCCCGCCCGAGTGTGTGTGTGCACCTGAATCTGCACAGCCTCTCTCCACCTGCACCTCTGGGCTGTGTGTGCTGGGGTGTCCAGGTGACAGCTGAGTCTGGGGGCATGTGTGCCTCCCTATGTCTGCCTCTCCCATCTCCTCTCCTCTCTCTCTCCACTGCCTGCTCACCCCCTCATACTATGAAGATCGTATCACCAAAGGCAAGTCTGTGTGCACACAAAACTTGTACACAACTGTTCACACCAACATTATCCACGACAACTGAAATGTGAAACAACACAGAGGGCCACTGGCTGACAAATGGATACCTGAAATGCAGTCTGTCCACGCAGCGGAATATTATTTGGCCATTGAAAAGGAACCAAGCCCTGCTATGTGCTACAGTGTAAACAAACCTTCAAGCTGTCGTGCTAAGTGAAAGTCACAAAAGGCCACCTAGTACAGGACCGCATTGGTAGGACTGAGAAGGTTATGACAGTGGATGGTGGCTGCCAGGGGCTGGGGAGGTGAAGGCAGGGTGGAGGCGACGGCCCAGGGCCCTGGTTTCTCCCCCTTGTGATGAGGATTTCTGCGGCAGCTGTGGTGATGTTCTGCGTGTCTGTGCAGACATGGAGCTATTATATCCTGCACCAGGGCGAGTCGTGGTATGTGGACTACGCCAAAGCTGTTTACAGAAAACAGTCCTGCTCATGCAGGGGCAGCTTTGGGACCTAGATCCTGCCCAGTGCTGGCTCTGCCACGTATTTGCTGTGTGATGTCGGGCAAGAAGCATAAGCCCTCGGAGCCTGGGGCTTCTCACTTTCACAGTGGCAATCAAGAAGGCTCCTCCCTGGGGAGGCTGAGGGTGCGGGTGGGAGCTCCGCCCCAGGATAGGTGTTCCCTGGGTGATTGTAGGGCCCAGTTTCCTGCCCCTGGAGGGTCAGCTCATTTTCCTGCCTGGTGTGTTATTCGCTGACTATTGAGCTAGTCCTGGCAGATGCCCGTGACCAAGCTAATAATCGCCCAGGGTTAAGTTAAAGATCTGCCTGTTCCAGTGACTGCTTGCTGGGCTCCCTGGACTCCGGTGGACTCCACGTGTGTGGACAGGGCTGTCTAGGGCACGGCAAGCAGAGCCATGGCTGTTGTCCCCTACTGCACAGAGAAGGAGCTGTGCTGTGCCCCTCTGCAGGTGAACTCTGTTTAATGAGTAGCTCCTGTCAATCATCAAAGCCAGGCAAAATTCCAGAGAGCTCTGAGTCCGCCCTAGGTCTCTGTCCTGTCCCTTGCTGTAGAGGGAGGGCAGGGACAGAGTCTTTGTGACGCGCTCATGCACTCGCTGGGAACACCTTTATGGTAGTGAAATGGCTTTTTCTACAATTATGCTTTAATTTTCTGAATAATTGCATTGTTTCAGCTGAAGAAGTTTTACTTTGTAAATCTGCATTACAACCAATTTTCTGAATAATTTCATTGACTCGGCTGGGCAGGTGGCCAGAATCCAGAGGACTCCCAGACTTAATAAGGAGAGCTTTAGAAGCTCAAGTTGGTGGGTCCCCTTTGGGTGGCTGGAGCCAGGCTGCCTCCTCCTCGGTTCCACACGCCAAGGGCTCCTGGGTCCTTCACTTCCTGGCCAAGGCTGTGACTGTCCCCCTGCCCTGTCCTCCAGGGCACTACCTGCTGCAGGTTTCGGGATGGAAAAGACAGACAGCTACACCGTGGAGCCTCACCTGCAACCAGGACTGTGTTTGCCAGGCTCCCCGTCCCCGGGGTTCTTTCCACAGGTCTCGGGGTCCTGCCCCGGCACCCTGTTCTTGCCTTGTTTTGCACACTAAGTGCAGTTCCCTGTGTCTGTGCTCGCTCTCATTCTCCACGCGTTCTTCTCTCTCCTCCCACCTCTGTTTGGGGGAAGTCAGAAGGCCCAGGGCTTTTCTGCCTCTGCATCTTTCCCTTGAGCAAATGTGTCCCCCTGGAGAACCAGCCAGGGCCAGCGTCCTGAGCACGTGACCTGTGCAGTCACGCAGGCCCTGCTGGGAGGGGCCCTGGCCTTGGCTGCTGGGCTGGGCTGTGCTGTCCCTCCCTCTGACAGCTTTCACAAGAACCCTCTGTCTGTTCTGCACTAGGCCCCACCGTGGTGAGAGCAGGCTGGGTTCTGTCTGTTAGTCTCACCACTGTTCTTGGCTTTTGCACCATTTCATCAAAAATGCTTCAGCAAGGAGTGGGTCAGGTGCTGGGGTGGACAGCAGCCCTGCTCTGGCCCTCAGGTCAGAGGGAGGCCAGGAAGGTTTTCAGAGGAGCAGCAATAGGAAGTGCATGTTTAAAAATCATTCACTTCCCACATGGAGACTGACCTGGGAGGTGCTCACCCCTGAGCCTTAGTTTGCCCCTCTGTGAAGTGGGTGTGACCCTGGAGTCCCGGCCTCCCAAGCTGGCTGCTGTCTGGCGACTGCATGAGCAGATGGGCACACCGTGGCTGGCATGCAGTTGGCACGCATGGCGGGGAGCCAGGAGGGAAGCCGTTGCAGCCCTTCAGGGAAACGGGTGGCTAAAGGTGGGTCTGTGGACTCCCGAGGGCTTGGGGAGGGAGATTAGTGGGACTGTGGCTGGTCAGACCTGGGGAGTTGGGGTGCAGGGAGATTGGGTGCCTTGTGTCTGGGCATGGCAAGGCCATGCCTGGGGCCTTCTCTACTGAATTCCCACTTCCCTTTTGATTCCCTGGTTCTTGCTCTTGTTCTTCCCTCTTGCTATGTTGAAGGAACTAGCATGGTGTCAACTAATTGTATTTACTGTGCGAAACAGTGCAAGGATGCCTGTCAACTCAAGAGGACGAACCTGGAGCCAGGAGATTCGCATTCCCATCCTGGCTCTGGGGTTCATGAGCTGTGTGGCCTTGACCTTGGGCACGTGGCCTAACCTTTCTACATCCTGTCCTCTCCATCTGGGAAGTGGAGACGGTGACTCCTGTCGGGTCCCAGGAAGCTTCGTGCACCACCCGGTTCTTGACCTCTGGGCCTATGTTTGTGAGTTGTGAGGTGCAGACAGGAGGCCAGAATCAGGGCCTCCACACATGGCTGCTCCCGGTGAAAGTGGAGACCATGGGCCACAGTGCAGCTCGCTCAGGAGCATCCCGGCCCCTCGATCATGAGCAGGTGGCCAGTCCCTCTGTGAACCCCATGGCAGGTGTCCAGTTGGGTGAGTGGAGCAGTTGGAAGGAAGCTGGTTGTCTGCTCTGGGTGCTTCCTCCAGGATGCGCAGGAAGCAACAAAGCGGAGGAAGAGGGTCCCCCACAGCACCTCGTTCCAGAGCAGGTCGCCCAGGGCCTGTGAGCAGTCCCCTGCGCCTGCCTTCACTCACTCACCCGGTGTCCCCAGCATGTTTCCGGAGCCAGTCTTCACTGCCTGGGCCGCGCACAGGAGGGCACGCCTACCGGCGGACAGGAGCAGAGGACGTCGGGATACTTCCCAGAGAAGTCCTTCCTGCCATAGGGGATGGCTTGTCACCACTGCACCAGGGGCCCAGGGCTGAGGTTCTCCCCTGGTCCAGAGACTCACCTGGGAGCTTGTTCATGTGGCCTTGTGGGTGGGTCTCCTGGACCTGCTTACTGCCTGGGAAGACGGGCTCAGACAGGTTGCTTAAGGGTCCAATCCAAGTCCTGTGTGAACATGTGTCACGGGTTTATACTACTGACGTGCAAAAATCATTTCTTTAATTTTTAAAGAAGTTTAATTGGCTCATAATGATTATACCTACTCATGGGGTACAATATAATTCAAAATGTGTAAAGATGTAAGGTTCAAATCAAGGTCGTCAGCATTTCCGTCTCCTCAGACACGTATCATCCTGTGTTAAGAAACTTCAGCTCTCCTCGCTGTGTTCAGATGGGTCACCAGCCGTCGCAGGCTGTGCTCCTTCTCTGCTGCAGAACACGGGGCTGAGTCCTCCTGTGTAAAGTCGTTCCTTGTTTTTGTTCTTTTCACTTATAGATTGTTCAAAATTATTTAGAAGACACTTTTAATTAGTCTCAGGTTATTCAAATCCTTACTGCTTTCTAAGCCAAAGAGTCAGAATTAAGTGATCATATATTTCTGTCCATATACCCTCCACCCATCCGTCCACCCACCTATCCGTCCACCCACCCATCTGTCCACCCACCCTCCATTCATCTTTCTCTCTACTTATTTATGCACACACATATATCTGTGCCTCCACCACCCATCCACCATCTGTCTGTCTGTCCTTCTATCCATGCACCACCCACCCATCTATCTATCCATTCTACCAAGAGAGACTTGCCAGGATCTGCAGATGCCCATCACAGTCCCTCTGAGACCACTCCCTCACTTGGATCGTGGCATTTTGGACTCGTGGGGGTCTGTCTTGTTCTGCAGAAAGCCTCCAGACCACTTGTATGAGCTTTTCTTTGCTGTGACCAAACTCCCTGACAAGAACACCTGGGAGAGGTTCATTTTGCCTCACAGTCCAGAGGTTCAGCCCATGGCCAGTGGCTCCGCGGCAGGAACGTCCTGCCAGAAGGGCATGCCTGGGGAGAGCTGCTCACTCACGGCAGCAGGAAGCAGAGAGAGGCAGGAAGGGGCCAGGGACCAATATGGTCCAGAGACCTGCTTTCTCCTGCCACAGCCACCTGCCTAGGTCCTCACCACCTCCCAGTGGGCCTGGTCAGATTATTAATCCACCAATGGGCTAGTCCACTGATGGTCCAGTCACTCTCCTCTGAAGGTAACTACGCTGCCTCACCCGTGAGCTCTGGGTCCGTGCCAGGTCTGAACCATGACGCTGTCTGTTCTCTTTCCCAGGAGTATGAGCCGTCCTTCAACAGCAACATCACAGCATTCGCCCTGAAGGCCAGAGTCATCTACCCCATCAATCAGAAGTTCCGGGTGAGAGCTCTGAGCCCCGTCTTATAAGCGCCGTGATCTTGGTGACAATTAGGGCTTGCCGTGGGGTGGGGGATCCAACGTGCAGCTGAGTCCCAGTCGGGGTGTTAGGCCAGCTCTTCCCCCACAGAGACCTTGAGGTTGAAAGCAAAACTGGACGGTTACTCCATTTATGACAGGATTGTCAGGGCTGGGGCAGGCCGTGTGTCAGGGAGGGAATGACCACAGCGCCTGTGTCCCCAGGGACCCAAGTGGCAGCACAGTGGGGCAGCATCCCCCCGCCTTCCCACACTGACACAGCCTGACGTCGACGTGGTCACCCCTCTCCTCCTCCCTCACAGAGCCTGGACGCAGGCCAGCGGGTCCTTCCCATGAGCGTCTGAGGGGCTGGCATGGGCTCTTTGTCACAAGCTGGACATGTCAGCTTTGCAGTGTTGTCTCAGTTCACCCACAAAGGGACTAGGTCCCAGGGAGGCTGCTGCCCTGTCCGTGGCCCCCCGGCAGGACCAGGACCTGCCGACCTCGCCTGCGCCCCCTGGGGGCTCTGGAAGAGTTTCCTGGTCAAGTGTGTGTGGGTGTTGGGAGACACGCTCCAGGGCACATTCCCACTCCCATCTCAGCCATTTACTACTGCTGGCCTTTCCCGTGCCGCGGTTTCCTCATCTGTGACGTGGGGATGATGGGTTCTAATGCCTCACCTGGTTGTTTTCAGGACCGTGGCATCAGCCACTCGGCACACGGCAGGATTTTGGAGTATTACATGCTTTTTTATTCCTGGTGCTGGGGATTGAACCCCAGGCCTTGCGCACACTGGGCAAGTGCTCTGCCCTGAGCCACATCCCCAGCCCACTAAATGATGTGCTTTTGAAAAGAGCCAGAGTGCCCTGGAGGCTCTGAGACTTCCCACACCACGGAAGTGACTCCTTGTTCAGTGTAGCATGTCCCAAACTGATTCTCCACAGAACCCTTGGGATGAACAGTAACAGGATAGAGTTCATGAACTGTTCCCTGGAACACACTTTGAGAACCACATCTTTCTTGCACTCTCTGGTGGGTGGACGAAGGGCATTTATATAACAGCAACACCCACTGCTGAGTCTGTCCAGGCAGGACTGACCTGTGGTAAAACAGGCTGTGAAGACATGACCAGGAAGCTTTGGAACCCAGGACAGGACGCGGGGTCAGTTCATTCCAGCAAACAAGGGTGCGAGGGTGCTCAGGATGGGTACAGAGCCTGGGGTGGCCCAGAAGCAGGAAACAAGGAGAGGTCGGCCGCCAGAGCCAGCTGGCCTTACAGCTTGGGCAGTACAGTAGGGGACAGGGCTGCGCGGAGGTGTGGACATTCACTGAACTCTGCAGCTGCGCTGGGCACCAGGCTGTGGCCTGGGCAGTACTGGTCATGGGTGGACTGCCTGGAGTTAGAGCTTGGGCCTGTCAGAGGGCAGTGGGGGCCACCTTGAGGGCCTGGGCCTGGAACAGCTCCTGCCTCAGTGGGCTTTGTGGCCAGTACAGGTAGGGATCTGAGGCAGTGGAGGAGGGGAGGGAGGCCAAGTTGGCTATTGGGTGTGGGGTACAAGTGGTATTTAAGGACAGAGCCAGGTTACAGCTGAGATGGGGCCCAGCACAGAGGGGACAAGTCCAGGGACAGAGAACGTGAGTGTGAGCCAGGTCCCGGGGCAGACGCTCTGTCGGGTGACCAGCACCCTGCAGCCTGCCCAGCCAGGCCTTCTGGTGAGCTGCCCCAGTCCATCAGGGAGAAGTTGCTAGACACACAGGGGATGCACCGCGGATGCTGACAGTGTTCCTGCCTTTCTGCCACCCAGCCCCTGGCTGATGGCTCCTCCAACCCGTCCCTGCACGAGCACCTGAAGCAGGCAGTCCTGCCGCACCAGCCCACCGAGGCCTCCCCGGCCAGCAGCCTGGGCAGCCTGAGCCAGGCCGAGAAGGACGACGGCAGCTCCTCATCCAGCCTCCACTCGGCCAGCGACGACGGGTTCCTCGGCCGCAGCTTCCTGCGAGTGAGCAGCTTCCTGGAGGTGCTGGCCTGCGAGAGGTGAGGACAGAGAACGAGGCCGGGGATTCCAATCTCAGGCCACCAGTGGTCACACCATTGTCAGAGGAGGAGGGAACAGAGAGGTTAAGGGACTCGGCCACAGATGCACAGAGACCCAGCAGGAGAGCTGGGACCCCAGGTGGTCTGTCACCTCGTGATGTTGGCCAGCATTAGGGTTGGAGTCAGGCCTGAGCCCTGGGGACAGATGACGGGGGGCCTCACTCAGTCCCTGTTGTGCTCCGTGCATTGCACGGTGGCAGCTAGCACTGATCAAGTGCCCCCGAGTACTGTGCAGAGCGTGCTCAGCAGCCAGGTCCCTGCTGTTCCCGTCGGCCATTAGCAGCATCCAGCAGCTCATCAAGCGCCTCCTCATAACCCCGGAGTGTTGGGACCTCAGCACAGGAGTGAGTGCAGGAGGCAGGTGCACGCGGCCTGCTCGGAGCAGCAGGGCCGTGTTCTGGTCCTCACTGCTCTGGTCAGATGTGCTGACGTCTGTCCACCTTCTCTTTTGACTTCTCAGTGTGGACATCGACCTGTGTGTCTACAGCCTTCACCTAAAAGACCTGCGGAGCCTGGACACGGCGCTGAGGCAGGAGAAGCACATGGTATGTGGAGATGTCCAGGGAGCGTGGACACCTTGAGGAACAGACTCAGGACAAGCGGAGCTGCCCTGGGGAAGGGCCGGGGGTCAGCCTCCGAGCACAGCCTGGAAAGCAGCCTTGCCTGGCGGTGGCTGGGCCTCCCTTAACCAGGGAGCGTCTCCTGGTAGAGGCAGAGAAGGGGCGTTCCAAGTGTCTGTGGGGTAACAGTAGTGCTGAGAGTAACCATGAACACCAGCTTTACTGAACACCTACTGTGTGCTAGGCCCAGGGTGTATTAAACAGGTGATTACACTTAAGCATCACTATAAACCAGAGAGGTGGGGCCATTAGCTTCCCCATTTCACAGGAAACTGAGGCACAGAAAGATGGACTCACTCATGAAGCTTCAGATGTGGAGCAGAGACAGGAAGTTCAGTGTCTCACAGGTGGTGCCATCTGGGCCATGAGTGAGATAATGGAGTGAGCCGACTGGGACAGCAGGACTGGCTCTGCAGAGGCGCCAGGCTCTGCCTGCATCTTGCCTGGGGTTGGGCTCCTGGGAGCCAGAGACGAGTCCCCTCAGCCTGGCACTGAGACCACAGGGGACAGAAGGAGCAGTGGATCTTCCCTGAGGCATGTTCTCTGGGCTGGTGAATGAGGAGTGAGACCTCCATAGAGAGGCAGGGGAGAGAAAGCGTCTGGGAAAGAGAGAGTGGAAGAGCAACAGCAGTGGACTCAGACACGCAGATGCACCCACAGGCCGCTTGTCTGTACGCTGGAGACGGCGAGGGTGCCCACCCAGAGTGCACCTGGAGGAAGTCTGGCTCTGTGCAAGCAGGCCTGGCCTCATAAGCAATGCCAGTGTCTGAAGCCGTAAATGACACCAGAAATCGGGACATAGAGGTTTCCCTGCACCCCTCTGCCCTGCCCCACATAGGTCCCTGGGCGCAGAGGCACCTGTGGCTGCAGCCTGCTTTCCCTGGGCCACACCCGCCCGCCTTGGGGGCTCTGTGCTCCTGGGGTGAGGGGGGGGCTCCTATTCTCAGAGTGCCTCCAGCCAGCCAGCAAAGTGGTCCTGGCCAGCCCCGCCCCCCAGAGCAGCCTGTGGGCATGTGGGGCAGTTACTCACCACCAGGGAGCTGGCCTCTGCCCCCTGCAGGATGCAGTGGCAGACACCAGCGGCAGCCCCTGCCTTTGTGGAGCCCACTTTCTGGTGCAGTGGGAACTGCAGGAAACACATCCCACAAAGCACAGTGGCAGTCAGCACAGCACGGAGATGACAGGGTGCTGCCCAGGTGGGCAAGGGCCACCTGAGCAAGTGAGGGGTCAGGGAACAGGCAGGTGTACCTGGGAAGACACACAAACAGAGCCTCCAGGGAGTTCCTGGAGATGTGCCCTGCACCTAGTGGGTGCTGCACAGAGGAGTCTCTGACGCATGATTGACAGGCACACGACCTCACTCAGTGGAACTTGCCCTCCTCCAGGGCAGTCCCCGAGGGCCTCCTAGGAAGCCATGCCACATCCTTTCTCCAGCAGAGATGGGCGGGGCTCAGGGTGATTCAGGCCAAGGGCAACTGATGCTGGGGACTCCCTGCTGGCGCTCGCTAGGGGAAAACGGGCCTGAACACGGACAGGGAGGACATGGGGACACGTTGCAGCTGTGACCTCTGAAAGCAGAATGGCAGAGATGAAGGCAGATTCTGGGAGGTGGGGTGCTAGAATAAGGGGTGCGCCAGGACCAGGGGGTTTTCTTCTGGTGCTGGGACAGTCTGTGTCTCGACTGTGGCAGTGCCGCCTGGGTCTTTACCTGTGGTAACGCTGCATAGAACCACCCCCAAACACACACACGCACGCGCACACACACACATACACACACAAGCATGCACACGCACACACATATGGATGTACGTGGCTGGGGTGAAAACGGCTCTAGTTTGGTGTTGACATATTGAGTTCAGGGCAATCTCTTGCTTGACAGTGTGCCCCAGTGATCTGCAGTGCCGTCCTGGGCATGAGCTCCTAGGCCTGTTTGTTTTTTGCACCTTCTCTTGAGTCTATCATTATTTCAAAATGGGAAGTTTTTAAATGGCCATCTTAAAAGCGACAGGACCAGGGTACGTGTTACTGATTACACTTGGGGTCAAAAAGATGCATTTGAGGCTAACATCTTGGGGAGAGAAGGTCACCTTGCACACCCGTGGTTTTCAGTGTGTGGAGAGCCAGAACACTTATCTTGGTGCTCGTTACACGGGGAAATGGAATGAAGGGTGCGGGAGGAGATCCAGGCTGGACCCTCAGCAGGCGGATCCCTGTGGCCATGCAACAGGGGGCACCTTGTCCCGCTTCCCAGCCCTAGGATCCTGTGTGTGACATGTCAAGACGTGTCCACCTGCCTGTTGCCCTGGCAACCTGGTGGTGACGTGTACTATGTGAGCCTGGCAGCTGAGGGTGTCTGGAACCGAACCCACTCAGAGACTGGCCCAGAGCTGCCTACTCCTCTAGCGACCTCACACTGAGGCTGCAGCTGGAATAGGGTGCTGTCTTCTTCCAGGGGCTCAACATCCATAATTCAAACAGCCACCAATGGAGATTAATCAGAAAAAAAGAACTGTGCCTATACCAGACATGTTGCTACTGCTCAACAACACAGTACAACTGTTGGCACAGCATTTGTGCTGTACTGGGCACTGCAAGTAATCTAGGGAGATTGTGGTAAGCTATGCATTGGTTAGTTGCAAATACAACTTACCAAGGGTTGGCTAGTTGCAAAAGAGATGACATAATTATACAATTATGCCCAGCAAAACCAAAAGATATTTGCTGTTGGGCTTTTATAGAAAAAAAGTTGCTAACCCTGGGTCAAAAAATGCTTTATAATATGAACATATCCATGTGACCTTTGACAAAGATGCAAAAACAGTTCAGTGAAGGAATGAGAAACTTTGGGATACACGGTGCTGGAACAATTGGACAACAACTTCAGCCTCACATTTTATACACACATGAACTCAAGTGGATCCTGCATTTCAATGTAAATGTGTAAGGCTTTCAGACAAAAACAAAAGAGAAAATCTCCAGAGTCTCCAACACCACCAAGAGTTCTTACACCAGACACTAAAAGCTTGACATCATTAAGACTAAAGACTGTGGCTCTGCAAGAGACCTTAAGATGAAAACCCAAACTACAGCGCGAGGGAAAAGCTTCCAAGCCACGATCCTACTCCAGGACCATTGCCTAGGACATGAGGAACCCCGAGGGCCTCCTGGGAAATGAGCATCTAATCAGGACTTCACCAAGAAGGAGCTGGAGATGGCAAGGACACAGAAAAAGACGCTCAGCACCATGAAGCCTGCCAATGTCTTGGCTTGGCACAGAATCACGAGCCACCACAGAGCTTTGTAGATTCAAACAGCAATTCTTTATTCCCGAACTCACACCGGCCTCCACACACGCTCTGGGGAAATCCCAGTTCTCCTCCGCCCAATTCACCTACTCCACAAGGCTTTTTTTCCAATATCCCATTTGAATCTCACGAGAACTCAACGGGAGCTCAGGCAGCAGGAACGCCCTAATCCCGGCAGCAATAATCTTCAACCTCCAACTTCCCTAAAACCCCTATTGTCTTAAACCGGGAACGCCTTAAAACCAAATTATCTTAAACCCGGATACTTCCTAAAACCTGGATCCACCCTGGTCATTGAGCAGGGTCACCTTTCTCAAACACACATGCAAGGTCACAGCAAATTTCCAAGGCAAGTCCATTTAACATGGGGTATGCTGGCAAGGAAATATCGATGCGTCATTCCTACTTGGCAATGGCCCTCAGCATCTCCCCCCTTCTGATTAATAAAACAACAAGCAATGTGGCTAGGGACCGTGCCTGGTAGGTTGTCCAATTCAACATATGGTTCTTACCCCTCATAGGAGAACTGACCTTTAGGCATCAGCTTCCTGTCTTAGGTTGAATCCACTGCAATCAGATCAACCCGTCACTGACTACCGGTCCAGCATTCAGCCATGCTTGTGGATAGGCCTATGCACCAGTGAGGGGGTGAGGTTCTTGCCTCACCTCTGTTGGCCCCCAAATTTAGCCTTGGTGCCAGTGGGGGGGGTGAGGTTCTTTGCCTCACCTCTGTTGGCCCCCAAATTTTAGACCATCACTAGTAGAAGGGAGGATACAGAAATGCCACGACACCAAGCCAATTGATGGCTCCTTTGGAAAAATTGCGTCACTGGTGACACCATCAGCAAAGATATGCCAGCATTACCACAATTAACATGGGGTGCGCTGGCAAGGAAATTGCATCACTGGTGACACCATCAGCAAAGATATGCCAGCAGTACCACAATTCTCTGCACCAGACGATATTTCACAATGCATGCAACTGATATATAGTCCAGGCAAGTTCTGCAGGCAGTTCAAATCGGAGGAGTCTATCAATATGTCCATTTCCTCCCAAAGTAAATCAAGTCCTTGATTGAGCATTACTTGTTGAGTTATATTCATTGATGCATCAGTTTATACAGTTTACTGTGATGGCTATCATAGAAGCTGTAGTTTGGTTTTATCTTAGTCTTCACCGGCACTGGGATGGAGATGGGAATTCTGGCAATGATGCTAAAGAGACATTATCCTGAACAGAATTATTAAATATAATGAAAAGGAAAGGTGAAAGTAAACAAACAGATCTGTTAACCTCCTTTAAAAACAATCCTTAACAGCTGTTTACCTAATTTAAATTAGTAAGCAAACAGATCTCTTAACCACCTTTAAAAACAATCATTAACAGCTGTTTACCTAATTTAAATTAAACAATTTAAATCACATGAATAAAAAAAAATTCGGATCCATTTTTTCATGAGCGCTCCTCATATATGAAATATGGACATACACACATACAGACATACAACACAAAACAGTGCACACATAACATACAACACATAAGACAATAAAGGCCTTGTAGTTTTACCTAGGTGAAATCTCCATTGCAATGTTTAAAAACTCTAGTCAAAAAATAAAACACAGTCAAAAAATAAAACTGATCAGAAAAACATTAACCTAGGTTTGTATGAGCTCAAAAAATAAAATAGAACTTTACGATGTGGGAAAAATGCAATAATAAAATAGATATTGAAAAAAGCACCGTGGTTAATCACTGTCGCAGATGTAAGAATAGCCAAGCTGGAGCTCTGGATATCAGCTGTTATGGATTTGAGTCAAATCATCTTTTTCTTCTGTAGAAATTGCTTTAGTTAATCTCTCTGGAATCCAAATCGGCTGCTGTTCTCCCTGTGGAAACAAACACAAACGGAACCCCGACTCCAGACAATAACTGGAGCAGGACCTTTCCATTGTCCTGTTAGAATATCTTTCCAAAGTACCTTAGGCTTATGTACATTTTTCCGATACATATGTCTTTCCGCAGCACTAAGTCCTGATGAATCCAAATTTAGAAAGTTTAGAGTAAAAAGGGTTATTTTAAGTTTATCTTTGGGGGATATATACCCCTTACCAATTCCCTCTTTTTGCTTTAATAGGTATGTTTTAATAGTTTGATGAGCTTTTTCAACTATGCCTTGTCCCTGTGGATTGTATGGGATTCCTGTTATATGAGTAATACGAAATGATGAGCAAAATTGTTTAAAAGAGGCAGAAGTATAACCAGGACCGTTATCAGTTTTTAACTGTTTAGGAACACCCACAGTGGCAAAATTTTGTAAGCAATGAGCTATAACATCTTTAGTTTTTTCTCCGGCATGAAGGGAGCCCATCAAAAATCCAGAAGAAGTATCAACTGTAACATGTAAATATTTTAATTTTCCAAATTCTGGCAAGTGTGTGACGTCCATATGCCAAATATGGTTAGGTATCAGTCCTCTAGGATTGACTCCAAGATTAACTTGTGGTAAAAAGGTCACACAATTTTGACATTGTTTTATTATATGCCTAGCTTGTTCCTTAGTTATTTTAAAACGCTTTTGTAAAGTATTAGCATTAACATGAAACCTTTTATGAAAATTTGTAGCTTCTTCTAATGTAGAGAAAATATGTACATCATGTGTAGTTTTATCTGCTAAATCATTGCCCAAACTAAGGGCTCCGGGCAATCCTGTATGTGCCCTAATATGTCCTATAAAGAATGGATCTTTTCTGTCCCAGATTAGACTTTGTATAGTTGAAAACAAAGAGAAAACAGTAGAGGAAGGGGAAATCCTACCAGCATCTTCAAGGGATATAATAGCATTAACTATATATTGACTATCAGAAAATAAATTAAATACAGAATCTTTGAACATCACAAAAGCTTGTAAAACTGCATTAAGCTCTACCTTTTGAGCTGATTGTTTGGGTACTAAAAATGTAAAAGTTTGATCAGGGGTAACTACGGCTGCTGTACCATTATTAGACCCATCAGTGAATATATTTGGAGCATTCATGATAGATGTTTTCCTTGTCATTTTAGGAAAAACTACAGGATGCTTAGACCAAAAAGACAACAAAGGATTCGATGGTAAATGATTATCAAATGAAACATTAGATTTACACATGATTATTGCCCAAGTATTTAACTCATTAGCTAACTCATCAATTTGATCCATAGTATATGGAGTAATAATTTTATTGGGAGAAATTCCAAACACTCCCTTTGCTGCTCTTATTCCTTTGAGTATTAATTGTCCTACAGCCTCAGGATATCTAGTAAGAATAGTGTTAGGAGAATAAGAAATGTATCCACAATAATGGACCTTCTTGCCAAAATACTCCTGTAGGAATATTTTTTGTTGGTAGTACAATAAATAATAAAGGCAAACTTATATCAATTCTATCTAGATGCATATTTTCCATATATGTTTCAATAATTTTTAATGCCTTTCTAGCTTTAGGAGTTAACATTCGGGGTGAATTTGGATCTGATGGACCTTTTAGAATATCAAATAAAGGTCCCAACTCTCCTGTTGGTATGCCTAGATAAGGCCTTATCCAATTTATGTCTCCCAATAACTTTTGAAAATCGTTGAGTGATTTGAGTTTATCTACCCGTATTTGAATTTTCGGTGGACGGACCATGGTTGAGGATAATAGAACTCCTAAATAATTGGAAAATTTAATTGTACTTTATCTATTGCTATCTCTAGATTATAATTTTTTAATAAGTTCAGAAGTGTGGCATAACATTCCAGCAATATGTTTTTATCTTTATGTGCTAATAATACATCATCCATATAGTGAAATATTTGTAGTTCAGGATTTTGATTTCTAAGTGGCTGGATTGCTTTATTAACATAAATTTGACACATAGTTGGGCTGTTAGCCATTCCTTGAGGGAGTACTTTCCACTCATATCTCTCATCAGGACCTTCATGATTTAATGCAGGGATAGTAAATGCAAAACGTGGATTATCCTCGGGATGAATTGGAATCGAAAAAAAACAATCTTTAATATCTATAGATAAGACATGCCACGTTTTTGGTAAAGCAGACAATTGAGGAATTCCCGATTGAGCAGGTCCCATAATAACCATCTCATTATTAATGGCTCTTAAATCTTGCAATAATCTCCATTTACCCGATTTCTTTTTGATGACAAAAATGGGAGTATTATGGGGAGATACGGAAGGTTGTAAATGTCCTTCCGCTAATTGTTGTTTGACCAGATCATGGGCTACTTGTATCTTTTCTTTAGTCAGGGGCCACTGAGGAACCCACACTGGTCTTTCTGATTTCCATGTAATTTTTATTGTCTCAGTGGCCCTTTGTGAAAATCCAACCCATGTCTGTCTGTTCCTTGATCTAATTGGACTGGTGCTGCTAAACCTTGTTCTTGTTTTCCTAATCTTTTTTCTTTCCTAACACCTTGTCTAACCCTAGTAGTGGGCGCATTAGGATTGATGTTATTTGTTAACATCAAACCTAGTTGATCTAGGACATCTCATCCCCATAAATTAATAGGAAGGTAATCCAAAACATATGGTTGTATAGTTCCTGCACATCCTTCAGGATCCTTCCAATCTAACACCATAGAACTTCTATGGGGATTAGTCGCCACTCCTAGGCCTCGAAGCGTTTGAGTGGCTTGTTGTAATGGCCAATGTTTTGGCCATTCTTGAAGAGATATGATGCTAAGGTCAGCACCTGTGTCCAGCAGCCCATTAAACTCGTGACCTTGAATATTTAGTTTTAGCATTGGGCGAGAATCTAAATTTAAAGACAGCATAGCCCAATCTACACCTGTGGAGCCTAATCCCTTGGAACCTCTTTCTACATTACGAGTAGAAAACTTATTATGTAGGCTGGGTATTATTAACAACTGTGCTATTCTATCTCCAGGTGAAATTACTGATATACCTCCTGGAGAACTAGCTATAATTTTTATTTCACCTACATAATCGGGATCAATTACCCCAGGACTTATCATAAGTCCTTTTAATGTAGATGAACTACGTCCCAATAATAAGCCTACTGTTCCTTGGGGAAGAGGTCCTTTTACTCCTGTAGGAATGATTTGAACTCCCATCTCTGGAGTTAATACTGCTCTGGCAGAGGCGCAGATGTCCAACCCTGCACTCCCTCGGGTTTGTCTGATGAGGGATTTAATGGACAATGTGTCCTGCGCACCACCCTGATGGTGTTGCTGGGTTCCTCCACTGCCCCGTATATTTGTGGTTGTGGGCCCCGGAGCATTGGGCCCCCCAGTCCGTTTTTTGGCAATGAAGCCTGATGCCTTTCTCCACGATATCGTGGGTAAATACCTGATCCTTGTCCGTTTCTTGATAACGGAGTACCTTCTATGGTGGTTTGAGAACGGCATTCATTAGCCCAATGTCTCCCTCTACGGCATCGTGGGCAAATACCCGGTATTCTATTCCTTTGATTTCTAGTTTTGTTAAAACCTCCTCTTATGGGGCAACTCCTTTTAAAATGTCCTGTTTGTTCACAATTATAGCACATGTTTCTGGCCTGGCATCTAAAGCCTGTTGTACTGCAGCTGCCAAGACTTGCCCTTGTTCATTAATATCTCTACATAATTTAATATATGTATTTAAGTCTTCATGTCTCCATGGTCTAATAACCTCTCTGCAGCAACGATTTGCTTGGTCATAAGCCAGTTGTTTTCTTAATGGCATCGCTTGATCTGTATCCCCAAAAATTTTGGCGGCTGTTTGAATAAGCCTATCTACAAAGTCAGCGTAAGGTTCATTAGGTCTCTGTATTACCTTAGATAGCTGACCTTGTAAATCTCCATGTCCTTGTAAAGTCTTCCATACCCTAACTGTGTCTGCAGCAATTTGTGCATATATAGCAGGATCATATTCAATTTGTTGCCGTTGACCCTCATAAGGTCCTTTTCCTAAAAGCATATCTAGATTTCTTTGAGGGTAACCGGCTACTGCATTTCGCCTAGCTGTCTCCGTGCAAAATTCCTCATTGGCAACTTTCCATAACAAATATTGTCCTCCATTTAGCACAGATTTACACATGCTAGCCCAATCTGCTGGCGTCATATCCAAGTTAGTAATGGATTCGACCATGCTTACCGTGAAGGGAGCTTGGGGACCATAGGTTGTTACAGCCTCCTTTAACTGCTTCACTGTTTTAAAATATAAAGCACGGTGAATTCGCTGCCCTCCTACCTGCTCAAGTACGGGGCATGCTAATCTTTGAGGTCCTGTCTCAGGATCCCACTTATCAACTACGGGGTTTGAGGGCCACTCAGCTGTTTCCATCGGTGGGGCTGTTGGTTGAATTACGCCCTCTGGTAATAAAACGGAGTTAGTAACAGCCTCTTGTTGTGGCCTTTTTCCTAATAACCCCTTTTCCTTTAAATTTTCTTCCTCTCTCTGACTAGCTCGAGAGATCTTCTCTTTTGCTTGATCTAAAATGTCTTTCTCCATGGTCTGAATCTCTAACAATTTACTTAACACCTTTTCAGTTTCTTTTTTACTAATTTCTAATCTTCTATAAAGATAACGCAACCCAATAAGATAACATAAAACAAAACCGCAACTGAATGAAACAAAAACTAAATAAAAAATCGTTGTATCAAATTTCTCTTCCTCAGGGCGGACAAACTTCAAATCTTGAGCCAACCATTTTTCCCAGTTTGCCTGAGAAATTTCTAGGGACAGGCAGCTTGAAACAAAAACGAAATAAATCAAAACAAGAACACATTGTTTTTTAAAATGGTCACCCATTCTCTCGCCTTCCCTCAGGGGCGAGCAATTTCACTTACCTCCAAGTTTCAGATGCTCCCCGTACGGACCACCAAATGCCAATGTCTTGGCTTGGCACAGAATCACGAGCCACCACACAGCTTTGTAGATTCAAACAGCAATTCTTTATTCCCGAACTCACACCGGCCTCCACACATGCTCTGGGGAAATCCCAGTTCTCCTCCGCCCAATTCACCTACTCCACGAGGCTTTTTTTCCAATATCCCATTTGAATCTCACGAGAACTCAACGGGAGCTCAGGCAGCAGTAACGCCCTAATCCCGGCAGCAATAATCTTCAACCTCCAACTTCCCTAAAACCCCTATTGTCTTAAACCGGGAACGCCTTAAAACCAAATTATCTTAAACCCGGATACTTCCTAAAACCTGGATCCACCCTGGTCATTGAGCAGGGTCACCTTTCTCAAACACACATGCAAGGTCACAGCAAATTTCCAAGGCAAGTCCATTTAACATGGGGTACGCTGGCAAGGAAATATCGATGCGTCATTCCTACTTGGCAATGGCCCTCAGCAGAAGCCATCAGGGAAAAGAAAGTAAAACCACAGTGAATGTCGCCCCACACCTGTCAGAATGACTGGATACAACACAGCAACAACGCAAATGCTGCAAGGCCGTGCGGGGACTGGGCTGCTGGGTGGTGCTCACGGCCACTCTGGAGGGCCCTGTGGTGGGCTCCAGTCACTGCCTCCTGGGCATTCGTCCCTGATGAGCTCACATTTACCCCCCAACCTGTACATGCGTTCAAAACCCCATCTGGAAACCACCCCGAGGTTCACAAGGGGCAGATGGCCAAGTGTGGGGTGGACGGAGCAGCTCTGGGCTGTTGTGGGGGTCCCTGCTCCTAGGAGGGCTCTTTTGGGTTTAAGAGACATGTCTCCTTTGAGCAGGAGGGTGAAGGGATACTTTGTCCACCCTGGTTCTGGGAGACTCTTCTAATTCTCCCCATGAGGAAGCGGCCTCCCTTTGCCATTTCTATTTCCCTGACACCTGTGGAGTGGGGACCGTGCAGAAAGTGGACACCTAATAAACACTCGATGAATAAATGAAGGTGAACATCATTCAGAAAGAAGAAGGCCATCGTCATGAGGTGTCACCTGAGGTCTTTTCCTGAAGCCAAAAGCACGTGGAGGAGGGGGAGGGAGGAAGGGAGGAGGGTGGAAGAAGAGACGGACGGGAGGGAGGCCTGTGTTTAACCCTGTCTCCTGTTGTCCTTCCTTTTTGCCAATAGATGTTTATTCAGATTTTTAAAATGTGCCTCCTGGACCTTCTTCCTAAGAAAAAGTCTGATGATGAATTATATCAGAAGATTCTGTCAAAACAAGAACAGGTATGTCTTGAACCTGTATTTCAGATAGCTTAAAAAATAGTTGATTACTATATAATATTACAATAATTTATTTTTTGCTTTCATGTATAAAAATGATCTATTAAAATATATATGTCGCCACGTCTTCATAATAATATCTAAAAGTATGTGTACAAGCACAAAAAGAACAATGCGTGTTATTAAAATTCAGGAGAACATTCAGAGCAGACAGAAGAAGAATGTTGGTCATATTAACTACTCAGGCACAATCACTGTTAATGTTGTTTTCTTGCATGAGTTTCAATATAAAGAAGTAATTTTTGAATTTATATTGTTTCATCCCACGTACAAAACTGTCTTTTCCTACAAAAAAAAAGAAGTCATGTGTTTATTGGTTATAGCTGTTTATTCTGCTTTGTATTCTGCTCTTCTTGGTCTTTTTTCCATCTGAGAAAACTTACATTTATTTCATGTGCAGCAAAAAGAGTCAGGGCTTGGAGTCAGGCTGGGTGAAGTCGGAACCCTGGCTCCACCTTTTACCGGTTTTCAAAATCCTAGTAATAGTGATGTGTGAGCACTGCCATCACCTGTCATTCCTACCCCGATGTCACCGCCATCTTCATCACCATGGCCATCACTGCCAGCGTTTTCTTTTTATTACCACCACCAACACCATCACTGCCACCATCACGACGTCATTGCTGTCACCACCGCCACCATCATGTGTATCGACAGCAGCATCACCATCCTCCTCCTCATTGTATCATGGCCACTCTTCACCATCATCACTGGGTGGTCATCAGCACTGTCAGGTACTGTCACCACCACCATCTCTTCATCAGCGTCACCAAGATCACCCTGCTACCTCCACTGTTGTCCTCTCTGTCCCAGTGACCAGATGTTACATCATCTTCATCGCCATCTCCACCCCCCCACAACCACCCCACTACCATCCTCTCCATTGTCGTCCTTCTCATTACTACCACTGCCCCTGTACTGTGTCATTGTCACAGTCGGCCTGGCTACCCCACCACCATCTTCCTCATCCTCATCACTGCTCCCTGTATCTTCATCGTCATCGTCATCCCTGGTCCCACCATGATACTGGGGGCTTGGAGAGACTGTCTCCTCACCACTCTTCTGGATTCTACAGGAAGATTTCCTCCCTTGGTCCTGGGGAGAGGAGTGGCTCATCTTCCTCGCTGTCTGCACCTTCACCGCCATCCTCACCCTCAGTACCACCACAAGCACCGTCAGCAGGCAGTGCTAGACCTACATTATGCACCTTTCATGACAGTCCCACGAGTGACTATTATTATCTTTGTTTTATAGCTGAGGAAACTGAGGCTTGGTGTGCTTAAGTGGCTTTCCAGTGGTAAAAACAATGATAATGGCAATATTTGTCATCATGTACGTAGGAATAAAGTAAGACACGCTGTCATGGAAAGAATGAGAGATTTGGAGTCGCAGATCTCAGCTCAGTTCACCCTCTCCTGCTCACTCAGCCGTAACCCTGGGAAGCATCTTAGTTATCGCAGTGGCTACTGTTGACTGAGGCAGTCTGGCCAGGTGCCTGAAGGTGTGATTCAATTTAATGCTCACAGCAGAGTTGGAAACCTCTCGAGGAGGACAAGACGTACTTAGAAATGTCAGTCGCCCTTTGGAGAGAAGCAGCATGACATATGAAGGTGGAAGGGGGGACGAGCCTAGCACTGCCACTTCCTGCCCAGGAGTCTTAGGACAGAATGTCTGACTTCCATTTATCATGGTCCTCATCAGGAGGAAAGCTGTCACTTCCCTCTGTGGAGACGCTGTGAGGATTAGAAGTCACATGTGGCCTCAGCGGGCCCAACCATAGCGTTCTGGCTCAGTGAGTTTTCCTGGTGAAGCTGGACGTCCCCAGTGTTGGTCACATGGCAATTAACACAACTCTGCAGAAAAGAGACCCCGCCCTCGCTCCACGGTGGGGTTTGAAGGAACCATGATACAGGGGATTCCTGCGTTTCTTCCCAAGTTCTGGACCCATTCAGACAGAGCCAGACATTTACAGAGACGTGGCTTTGCTACTGATGGAGGCCAACGTGGCGGATGGGACTTAAGAGACGCCGCAACCTCAGGTGGCTTCTTGCCACTGAACCCCGGAATCAGCCCCGTCACCTACCTCGTCACCAGCAAAGCTGACCACTCCGGCTTCCCCACATGCAGGCAGGGCCTTTGCTGCCGGCTCGCTCCATGCTGAGACTGCAGCAGAGCAGTGGCCTCCCCAGTGGTCCGTCCCACAGAGACAGCCTGGTCAAGCCAAGCCAGGCGCTCACTTCTGGCTCTCGAGCCCCAAGGAAGACGCAGCAGTGTTGCCCTGAGGGGTCGCTGTAACCCTTCCCCACGGAAACCAGAGGAGTGGGAGAGAAACGTTCCCTCCTGCCTCTGACGCCGTGATCTTTTCTAGGACTTTGTCATGACTGAAAAAATAGGATTTCATTGCTTTTCAAGGATGGCTGGTTATTTTTGAGGGCAGAATATAGAAGAAAAGGATCCTTGATTCTTGATGTTCTGTGTTTAATGAGGAAAATAGATTTTTATCATCAAAACTGAAGTAGGGCAGTGCCCTGAACATTTAATTGCCAGTGAGAATAACGTGGTGAAGAATAAAGCACCTATGTTTCTAGAATTTAAGATACGGTCGATTTTGTCTTTATTTGCTTCCTTCCTATTCCTTCAGGATTTGGAGGAATTGGAAAAGGCACTTCAGGTCAAACTGTCGAGCACAGAAACGCTGGGCACCAGCGACTCTGGGTACGTCACCCTGGCAGACGTGGAGAAGAAGGAGCGGGAGCACAGCGAGCAGCTCCTAGATGACGTGCGTGCGGTGACCCTCACCCTTATGAAAACCCTGGTCTCTGGGACAGTGACGCCGGCTGGTTAGAGAGGGAGCTGGGAGCAGGTCTACTCCTTGAATTCTCTGGGGTGCTCTGCCCTGGAGGCAGCGATTCAGTTCTCAGGTTCAGACACAGAGAAGGGGTGATTAGGGAGGACAGATTTACAGAGGAGGGATTTTAATTTACATTTTAGACTGACCTTTTTACCATTCAAGGCAAGGATTGCTCTGGCCCTCAATGTCACAACTGCCCAGGGGTAGAGCAGAGGCCAGCTGCCGACTTCTCAACCCCCAGGCCAGCCTCTAATTCCAGAGGGGATGGCTGC
This sequence comes from Spermophilus citellus, assembly GCF_964194105.1. Taxonomy (NCBI): domain Eukaryota; kingdom Metazoa; phylum Chordata; class Mammalia; order Rodentia; family Sciuridae; genus Spermophilus; species Spermophilus citellus. Next base: position 5,001,443 of record NC_138189.1, on the reverse strand, counting down.
CTGAAATCACTCTCTTTTTCTTTCTCTTTTTTTTTTTTTTTTTTTTTTTGTGTGTGTATGTGTGGGTTTCACCTCTCCCTACCACAAATCATATATCAAATGACATTTTCCTGGCTCTTGATTTTGGCCAGTCACTTTGCTGGGCACTGAGGACTCAAAACTCACTTCCATGTGGCTCTGCACAAGAGGTGTCGGGAGACCCACGGTGAGCAGAGGAGAACTTTGCGTTTCCCAGCGCTGTGACAGATGCACAGGAAAGACCAAGACACCACAAGGCTTGGGGTGTATCCCTAGAGGAAGGGACTGAGAGGCCAGCTGGGGACAGTGTGGATGCTGGCCAGCGGGTATGCAGAGGGGGAGCCAGAAGGAGCTGAGAGCCGGGAGAGCAGGAACAAGCCACAGAGGTCTGGCTGGGGGTTTTTCACACACTAGGGAGGTGGGAGTCACGGAGTGGGAAGCAGGGGTAGCTTTGTCCTCCTCCAGTGTTCAAAGGACCACCGGGTCTGTGCAGAGGATCATGAAGAGCTGTTGGGCAAACCCAGCAGGACCTCCATGGGGCCAGTGTAGTCAAGACAGAGGTAAGCAAAGGCCCGAGAGCTGCTAGGTGATGCATTGCCGAGTGGCGGGTGGGAGGAAGCAGGAAGCGGGTGTCCAGCTCAGCTCTGCAGAAGTAAGGGTCCCGGAGCAGCCAGCTGGGAGGGAGATGGTAAGCCCCGCTGGGAGGTCTCCCGTGGGAGAGGCCAGCATAGAGGGGCTCTGAAGGCCCATGTAAGAAGATGAACGTCCCTGGAGCTGTGGAGAGGCGCTCAGCCAGGTACTCAGCCTGGATTCCTGTGTTGGTGACTCCCCAGCACTGAGTAGAACACCTGGAGAGAGTTCATAGTTTTCATAAGATTCTTGGTGGCAGCACCAACGCTGGGTGCTGCCAGTACATAAGGTGGAAAGAGAAGGACCAGGAGAGGCAGGGGAGGGGTGTGTGGGCCTGGGAAGAACTGCAGCAAGTCTCATCACAGATGTGTAGAGAACCACGAGAGTTTGGGGAGAAGCCAGTGGACAGCCTGGCCCCAAGGGGGTGGAGGGAAGAGGCTGAGCGGAGGGCGTGGGCCTTGCCTGGGCATGCGGGGGTGTGGCGGAGGGTCTGTGTTCTCCCACAGGAGCTGGGCAGTGTGTCATCTGAGAGGTGAGGGGTGAGAGCAGCGAGAATGTGAGAGTGTTGGGGAGGTTGAGGTCCCTGCTGGGGGTGCATAGGAGGTGACCAGTGGCAGGCGACAGGTTTCCTAGCTGCAGCAAGGCCCCTACGGTGGCAGGCTGCTTCACCAGGTGCCGGCTCTCTCCTGGCAGGGCCAGGCTGACTCAGAGCTCAGGGTCCACAGGGTTTGGCCCCTCCAGCAAGAAGTGACACATAGGCATCTGAGAGGCCCAGCCGAGATGGAGAGAATCCAGGCAGTGGGCTTAAAGGACCTGAACCAAATTCTGGCTCTGACTCTCCCGATCTCCAGGACCAGAGCCCCTTCCTCCTAGTGTGTGTTATCCAGAAACAAGCCTGTGAGGCGGGCAGCTTGGCCCACGCCCGAGTGCCACGAAGCACAGCTGGGATCATCGATCTCAAAGCTCAGAGAGGCTCCCAGGTTGCAGATTAAAGCCCCCAAGTTTCTAAGCCATGTGTTGGTTTACACCCTGCTCCTGATAAGATGGAAGGGAGAGAGAATTTACAAGCAAAATGTTGTCATGATCAGCATCATCTCTGCAAATTGTTCTTTCGTACTTTAAGGATAATAACTAATATTTAAATGGCCATTCATGTTTTTATCTCCAACCGTGTTTAATTCCTTTTAAAGACCAGGAAGCTCCCAGGAGCACATTGTTGCATTTCCTGTGTCCCCAGCTCGTAGTCACAACCAGTTGAAGAGCCCTTAAGTGGGGTGAGCTCATTGCTTTCCTTCCTGATAGGCAGCTCACTGGTGTGCTCTGAAAAGCCACCTCGGAACTGACTGGCACCTGCCACAGGCCGGGGAGGACCCTCGGTAGAGTGCGATCATTCCAGGAGAGACTCGCTGGCGTTGCGGAGTGGCCCAGTCTCCGCCTGCGAGGAGGAATGAATTGCAGTTCCCAAACCCGAGCTGTGGAGCCCTCTTAAATAAGTTCTCCTCCCGTCACTTTTTCTCATGCCCATTTCACAGATGGAAGCTTTCTGGAAACAGATGGAAAACATCCAGCACTTTCTTGTGGACCAATTTAAATGTTCCAGCTCCAAAGTGCGGCAGCTCATGACAACACTGACAGAGACAATGATTGCAGCCGAAGGGCTCTTGTGCGCGTCTCAGGACCTGCAGGCTCTGGTAATGTGGGACCAGGCACTAGGACATTCAAGCTGGAGGTGGGGAATCCTGTGGCCCAAACACCTTAGGGAGCATTATGTTGAACACCTTCATATTATAAGTGGGGATGTAGCATCCCCAGTGAATCCATCCACCCACCCATCCGTCTACCCACACCTTTATCCACCTACCCATCCATCTACTTAGCCATCCCCTACCCATCCATCTACTCACCCACCCACCCATCCACCCACTCATCCATCTCCTCACCCATCCACCCATCCACCCACCCATTCATCTACTCACCTATCCACACATACACCCATCTATCCACCCATATATTCACCCACCCGTTCACCCATCCATTCATTCCCTCATCTATCCATCCATTTACCTACCCACCCACTCACCCATCCATTCATCCTCCATTAGTAGAGTAATAGAAGCTCAGAGAGGTTAAGTTTTGTGTTTAAAATCATACAGGTCCAGGTAGCTGAGCCTGGATTCAAAGGTGGACCCGTAGATCCCTCTAAGCCAGTGGTTTGCATCTCAGCTACACATCAGAGTCACTGGGGAGTTTTAAACCCCAAGATGCTAGTGCCTCCACTCCAGACCTGAATCCGTGGGGGTGAGGCCCAGGCCCAGGCATCTTTTAAAGTCCCCCAGTGACACATGGGCAGTCAGCAGGGAAAGCTGACACTGTGTCCATACCAGTGGGCATCACCCCTGCTGCTCCGCATCACCATCTGGGGGTTTTAAAACCTGATGCCAGGTTGCACTGCAGCCTGATTAAGCCTGACCTCAAGGTGGAGACCACCTGGGACCAAGCATCAGGACTATTGCAATATCTCCAGGTAATTTCAACATGTAGCCGGGCTTAAGAACCAACACTTAGGGCTATGGACACTCTCAAATCTGCACATTAATAAGGCTCCCAGGTGTGCTCTGTGGTTCAGGAACCTTCTGTGTTTTTCTCACCATGTACATGTAAGGTCTTTGGGCCGAGCGGGCTGGTGCTGGGATTGGCCCAGGGCCTCCTGTGTGCTAGGCAGGGGCTCTACCACTGAGCCACCCACCACTGTCTCCTTGTTTCCTTGGCACCAATAAAGAGAGAGCAGATATTCACAGCGAGCAGGAACAGAGCCAACTAAGTAGCTATGTGAGGAACCTAGGATCCTGCCCCAATGACATGGTGGAGTCCCAAGCTTCCCAGTTTGCCACTCGTCAGCAGGTGAAGCTGATATGAGCAGATCATCATAACGATGAATGGAAAGGGTTACAGGCTATGACTGTGCAGAAGAGGGACAACGTCAACTCCATCCCCAGCATCCTGGGTACCAAGAGGAAATATGTAGCCGGGCTCTCAGAACTCATTCTTGATGAATTCTGGGAGAATCCAAGTTCTCAGGCTGGTGCCTGAGTGGCCCTGCCCAGGCATTTGGACCTGGAATGTGTCACATAGCATCACTCAAAACTGGAAGAGCTCTTAAAGTGGACCCAGAGGTTATCAGGTTCAGTCTCTTGAAACAGACAAGGGGGAGATGGCCGTGGATAATTATAGAAATGGTGGTTGTTCGTGGAGGATGAACTTCTCTGGCTCTTATTCCAAATGCCTGGCATGTTTTATTTAATGCTCTTAGTGGTCAGGTTAGGAAGCCGTGCCCAGGTCAGCAGCACTGAGGGACGAGACAAGCTCCAGCGGCGTGGACTTTGACGGCTCCACTACAGCTACTATTGGGAACAGGGGTGGCCCCCGTGCTCCTGCGCACTGGTCTCCATTCTCTTCTCTCCTTGAGTCTAAACCCAGAGGTGTCGTTGACCTGCTGAGCCCGGCTCTGGCGAGTGCGGGTCTCTCCGCATCCTCCCTGCTGCCAGAGGCCAGCCTCAGCACCAGCAGCCCTGCTTCCTCTGGAGAGCCGCTTGTCCTCGCGCGCCCCCTAGGGGTCCTGGCTGCTGAGCGTTCACAGCAGTGTGGGCCTGAGGGAGGAGGGTTCACAGCAAGTGTGGGCCTGGGAGTGAACCGCGGGTTCCCTGCATAGCTGGATAGCTGGGGGGGTCTCTCTCCTTACCCCTTCCACACCTGGTTAGATCAGAAACCAGCAGGACCACGCAGTGGGGACACCGTGACTTAGGTGTGACCCTACCTTCAAGATCTCAGTCCAGCCAGGGACTGCCCTTCTAGCTCAAAGACCTGAGAGGACGGTGCAGGGAAAGTGAGGAGAGGACCGGTCAGGCAGGGAGCAGGAGGAGGCAGTGAGAGTGTCCGTCCCCCGACATCACTTGCATGAGCAAAGCCCTGAGGAAGCTGAGGGCGGGCACCCATAGCCAGGAGCAGGGAAGAGTGCAGAACAAGTCCCCGGAGGCCTGTGTGCTGTGTCTAGGAAATTGGGGGGTTTGGGGCTCAGGGGTGACAGCCACGTTGGAATCTCTGAAAGACCCCCCTGTTGGTGATGTCCGGGCAGAGCAGAGGCAGAGGTGGGAGGTGGGGAGAAGAGACCAGAAGTGGCCTGCAGTGCCAGGTCAGTGGTGTCCCTGCCTGAGCTGGGTGTGACCGTGGGCAGGAGGGAGGGAAATGCAGATCTGGGCTGAGTGGCGCCGTGGTCCCCCGTGCGTTCTGGGCCCCTGCACCTGACCAGCTCTGTCCTCGCAGACGTCAGGACCCACGTTTGCCTCTAGTCAGCCTTTCCCACCGTCCTCTTCAGGAGTCCGGTCCTGCTAATGGATACTGTGGGAAGCCAGGTGGGAGCCTGCCGTGAACTCAGGGAGCGGGGCCACTCTTAAAGCCAGCCTTGCCATTTAGAATCCCCGAAACCCCAGGACTCAGCTCTTCAAGGCTCCAAAACCGAGATGTCTGTAGCTTGAATTCTTGTTTTTTTCCAGGGCTGTGAAGGCTGTGGGGCCACGTGCCCTGGGGGCAGGGTGACCATAGAACATGGGTTTTCCTCCCCTGTGTGTGTATGTTGGTCTCCTGCCCATGAGGGCAGCCCTCTAGAGAGCGCTCGCCAGGTGCTAAGTGCACAGTCACCCGTGAGTGCCTCCGTGCCCCCTGCAGAGGCGTTTCCACCCCTACCTGGGCATCGGGCGCAGGAGGCTCCGAGAGGGTTCAAGGCCGGTGCTCTGGTGGTAGGATCGGAGCCCTAGCCTCCTCCAGAGCTGGACGGAGACTCATGGTGGAGCACTGAGGCCTTGGCTGTTGCACGGGTTTCCCCTGCAGGACGCCCTGGAGAGAGCCATGGGGCGGGCGCACATGGCAAAAGTGATCGAGTTCCTGAGGATGCAGATCCAGGAGGAGACCAAGTGCCGACTGGCCGCCATATCCCGCGGCCTGGAGCTGCTGAGCGTCCAGGGCAAGCTGTCCGGGCGGCAGAAGGAGGAGCTGCTGACCCAGCAGCACAAGGCCTTCTGGGAGGAGGCAGACAGCTTCAGCAGGGGTGAGAGGGGGCCAGGCCCCGGGGGCCAGGGTGACAGTGACGTAGAGCTGTGGCCCTGTGGCCCGTCATACCAGGCGCAGGCTGCCTTCCCGTCCTGCCCGGGGCTTGGCTTCCCTCTCTGGAGAGCAGTTAACAAGGCTCCTCCTGAGGTCAGGGTCACCTTCCCATCTACTTCAGGAGGCAAAAAGGGAAGGGGAGGGCCTCAACTGGAAATGGATGTAGAAGTGCCCAGAAGCCAGCTATGCGTCCGCTGAGACCACCACCCTGCAGGCCTGGCTCACCAGCCACAGGGGTGGGGGGAGGCCAGCACGGAGAGGGGGCTGGTGTGCTGAGCTGCATGTCCCCACACCTGCCCCAGGGCTGCCCTGGGGGTGGGCAGGGCAGGGGTCAAGCTTAGAAGGCATCCAGGCTGTCCTTGAGGTAGCACAGTAATAGGACCCGTTTGAAGAAACCCAAGTCTGTCCCCTGCAGACACCTGGGGACCATCTCCGCCAGCAGCCCCAGCTTCCTTGCCCCCTTGGCAGAGTGGCCCACTCCAAGTCCTGGCTAGAGAGTCACTTCCTGTCCGGTGGCTCATTTCAATTCCAGAGTTTGTCCAGAGAGGCAAAGACCTGGTCAAGGCGTCCCTGGCTCGCCAGGCAGAGGGGACAGCAACGCTCATGCTGGCCCAGGAAGAGGAACGGAGGGGCTTCCTGGCCAACTCCCACTTGAACTCGGACCCCGAGGAGTTTCTCAAGGTGACCTGCCCTGTCCCCACCTGGCCCTCGGGTGTGGGGGGTGAGCCAGGTGCGGGCTCCGTTCTTCCTCGGGGCTTGGGAGGCACAGGACTCATGAGGCGTGGTGTCGACTGCCTCCTGTTTGTCAGCCAAGTGGCCATAGCCTGGACCCTGTGCCCTGCCTGCTCCCCCGTCAGCGAGCCACGGAAGCCACAGGCTCCTCACTGGCTGCCAAGGACGAGGAGGGGAAATCTGCAGGAAGCGCGGCTGTGGGTACATCTCAAGGCTCCTGGGGTGGTGGCCCTGTGTGGTGGCACCAGTGGAGTGTTGTACGGGTCAGAGGGGACAAGCCTGTGCCCATGTGTGTGTCAGGCCCTCACCCAGGACTGGCCCAGGGACCAGGTGTGGGTGCTGGGTCAGCCTCCCCAGGTGTGGGTGCTGACTCTGCTGCCAGGTAGCAGGGAGCTTGGACACCTGCCTACCCGCCCCTGGCCCTTGTGTCACAGTGTTGTTAGGGCTGAGGCAGGTGAGGGGCAGCCCCGGCCCGGCCGTCTCCGGGTCCCTCTGCCCCACATTAGCACTGGCTCAGCTTGGCTCAGATCTGCTCAGGGGCTGGCGGGACAGTGTCTGGTCCAGCCTCAGCCCAGAACCCAGGCACAGAAGTCACTGGGAGCCAGCAGCACCTCAGTGAGAGGCCTCAGGAGGGGATGCACCAGAGAGCAGAGGCCCCCACTGCAGTGTCCCCTCCCAGGGCCATCCCGAGAGGGGTCCACCCTCTGTCCTTGCCCCACCAGAGCCTCTGTCACATCAGAGGCCTCTGAGGCCCTGCTGGCCTGCCCATTTCCCCAAGCAGTCCTGCCTGATAGCTGACCACACTGACCACTCACGGTCAGTATCACCCCCTGCGGGATCCCTGGGGTAGTCCCTAGCAGCATGAGTCAGAGAAAGATGGCCAGGGACAGGAGTCCAGGACAAAGAGTGACAAGGGTGACCAGTGGGCCTCTGCACGTGGGGAATAGCGAAAGCCAACTCTGTGGTTCCCTGGAAGTCAAATGTGCTGGTCCCGGCCTCAGCCACAGTTTGTAAGCCACAGAAGCTGCGTGACAGTTCTGAGCCTCAGATTCCCTGTGCACAAATCGAGGTGAACATCCCTCCCATCTGGAACCACCAGGATAAGTTGAGAGTTTTTCTAGAAGAAATTAGGGCTGCATTTTCCACCAGACCCAGTTCCTGTTTTAATCACAGGCCTTTCACGAGGTCCTGGAGCGGCAGAGGCTGATGCGAAGTGACCTGGAGGAGGAAGAGGAGGTCAGAACCACAGAGGCCATGGCTGCCCTCTGCCAGGTGGGTGGCCTCAGCTACTGGCAGAGAAACCTCAGGTTTTGTATGGGCAAGAGCCACACATCCTTGGGCAGGGACCCAGGCAGGCTCAGGGTGACCAGGAGGTCACATCCCTGCTGGGTGCTCTCGGGCAGCTGGTCCAGCCCTGCCATCTGCTCACTGATGGAGCCCTGCCTGAGGGGCTGCCAGAGCTATGGGAAAGCTGTGTGAGGGCCGGGGCGAGTACCCCAGGGGGTGGCACGGGGGGGGGGGGGGGGGCGGGAGAGGCAGGAGTCGGGAGCTGGTCAGCATCCGGTGTCTTCTCCGTCCTGTTAATGTGGCACATTGGATTGATGGCGATTGCATGTGAATTTAGAACTTCTTCATTTTCTCTGGTGAATTTAACTGTTCCAACTCTCCCTTTTCTTTGGGACTCCATTAAACTTTTAGACGTTCTTGTTCCTTCTGTACCACCATCTACACCATATTTTCCATCCTTTAGGATCTCTTTGCTTTGTTTTTGGTAGTTTTTTTCTCCCAGTGCATAATTCTCTCTTCAGCTACATCTAAACTACATTTAAATCCATATGCTGAGTTCTTAACACTGCACATGTTTTTCAATTCTAGAGTTTCCAGTTGGCTCTTTTTTAACTTAACACTGTTACTTTTTATAATTTCTGGGTCTTTCCTTAAAGGTTCAAAAGCAGACTTTAGCACAATGAGTATAGGAAGCATTGGTACTTGAAGTCTGGGTCTTGTATTTATACTTTGCACTACCTGTGGGCTTGCTCTGCATGTCTACTGTTTGTGTGGCTTTACGGTGAGAGCGTCCTGCCTCCTCGTGTTGTCTTGTCTCCTGGGTATTTTGTGTAGATATTCCAGGTTTGCACATTTACTTGTAGAATGTGCCAGTGTACAATGATGTTCTCTTTCTCCAAAGGGGAGTTTCTCTGGCTTCTGCCGTATGGGCGGGCTTCTAATGACCCAGTGTCACCTTCATTCGAAATCAAGGCTTGAAATGTCCTGGACGTGCCAGTCAGGTTGTCATTTTGTAACAAACACCTGAAAACAAACAGCTTTTAAAAAGGAGACGTGTGTCTTGGCTCCCAGTCCAGAGGTCTCGTCTGTGGTCAGTGGGCCCCATTGCTCTGGGCCTTCGATGAAGCAGCACCTCACCGGGAGCTGGGAAGCAAGGAAGTGGGGAGAACAGTGTCCCACAGTCCCCTTCACGGGGACGTCTCCAGTGACTTAACACATGCCCTGAGGCCCACATCTTAAAGATCCCACCGCCTTCCAAGAGCACCAAGCCAAGGACCTTTAACACCTGGCTCTTTGGGGGCATCCCAGGTCCAAACTGCTGAGCTGGGCAGTGGAATGACCGGATGCAGGTTGCAGCCTGGGGAGGTCCATGTGGACTGGTTCCTTCCACGTCACCCTGGTCTCTCCAGTGCCGTTTCTCCAGGTCCCAAGCCTAAGCATGAAGGGCTAGGTCCACATGATGGGCCACCCCTCCAGCCTCTTTCCCCTGCAGCTCAGGCTGTCCGAAGGCCTGCCAGGCAGCTCAGCCAGCTCTGCTGGGCAGGCCCCGGGGAGAAGCAGTTATCCATGTAGCATATTAGCTAGGAGTATGAGTTCCAGAGTTCAGTGGCCAGGGCCCACCATCTGCAGACTGTCCATTCTTTGCCTCTGCTTCCCCATCTGTGAAATGGTGGAACTATAACAGAGCCCCTGCGTTAGACTGGCATAAGGATTGAGTGAGATTCTAGATGAACAGGGTTGACGACATTCTTTGGCAGTGGTAAAAGTTCATCAATACTGATGACTATAATTATCACTGGCCATTTGCCAGTCACTCTGCTGGACCTGCACATGAAGAGGTAGCAAGAGAAAACTTTGCACAATGGTCCCCGCTCATCTTCAAGGGCTACATTTCAAGAACCCCCTGGGATGCCCAAAACCTCAGATGATGAAGAATCCTATATATACTATGTTTTCTTCTATACATACACACCTCTGATGAAACTTAATTTATAATTTAAGCATAGTACGAGATTAATAACAATAACTAATAATGAAGTGGAATAAATTAGGCTCAGTAAGAGATTAACAACAATAACTAACAAAAAAGTACGATCATAAAAACATACAGGAATAAAAGTTTTATGATTGTACTCTCTTATTGCACCATCAGCATCCTTCTCCTCACAATGATATGAGATGACATACTGTCTATGTGAGGAGCTGAGTGACACAGGCATTGTGACATAGTGCTAAATACTACATAAAGACTACCTGAACACAAGCACTGTGATTCTGCAACAGTGCATTTGATAAGAAAGACACAGATGGACTGACTGACTGGTGGGTGGGTAGCATATACAGCATGGATACACTGGACAAAGACATGATCTGCATCCCAGGCAGAATGGAGTTGGACAGCATGATATTTCATTATAATACTCAGACCAAAGTGTAATTTAAAAACTACACATTGTTCACCTCTGGAATTTTTCATTTGATAATTTTGACCCATGGTTGACCACAGGTAATTGAGACTGTGGAAAGGAAAACTTAAAGAGGGAGTATGGTACTTCAGAAGGTCTAGTCCATGAGAAGGATGATCAACCAGGGGCTAGGAGGGGTGTTAAGTGCTGGAGGGTGGCAGCAAAGAGAAGTGCCCAAGACCACCAGGTGGGTGATTCCCCAGGACAGCTCACACAGCTCAGCGTGTGGTGCACCCATGGCTGAGATTTGTTAACAGTGAGAGGATTCAAAGCAAAACCAGCAAAAGGGAAGGGTGTGTCGGTGAAATCCAGGGGGACTCTGGTATGAGTTTCTGAGTCCACTCCCTGTGGAATCCCATGGCATGGATCTCATTCCCAGCAGTGAACTGTGACAGCATGTGCCAGGTGATGTCTACCAGGGAGCTTGCCTGCGCTCGGGAATCCAGGATGTGGTCAGGGTCAGTCCAGGGGTGCCCTCTGCCCGGGGTTCACCACGAGTGAGGTGTGTAGCTCAACCACTTGCACCCTGTCCAACCTGTGGCCAGGGGTCTTGCCAGTGAAGGGAACTTGGAAATGAGCTTGGGAACAGATGAGGGATTCCTGGATAGGGAAGGGAGTGGACATGAGTCCTGTTGGTGCATGAAGCATTTGGGGACTGCAGCCAGCTGCTGGGTTGGGGAGGATGCGAGACGCAGCTGCAGACCTGAGGAGGACCAGCCTCTGCTGACCAGGAGCTGTGGTCCAGGGAGGGTGGTAGTGAGATGGTGGTTCAGATGCTGGTAATCAGAAAGCTGTGGGAGCCCAGGGTCAGAAACGCCCATGTTGGTCTCCGTGGCCTAAGGAAGGCTCCGTAAGGAGAGGACTGTGTGCAGGGGAGCTGCAGAATGTGTGAGGGGCCTGCTCCAGTTGTGCGGTGTCTGCAGGCGGGGTGAAGGGCGTGCATAGCAAAGCAGGCGGTGAGAGGCCCCTTGTGTGTGAGCTGACACGCAGCACGCGTGTTGATGAGCATCACACCCATGTGGTATGATATGGTATGGAAGTGGAGAGGGAGGCCAACATTGTAGAAGTGGCCATCTTTGTGCCGGGAGGGTGAGAAAAGATGTTGTCGGGAGACCTAGTGCCTTCCAGCAGAACCTGTGTGGTTTGGTGTCTTAAATGTGTTAAAAAAAAATCAGAGTGTGGATTCACAGGGGCTAAACATACTATTATCTGCAGTGTGAGGATTTTTCATAACTTAAAGGAATGCATTTTTAGAAAGCGACTGGGGTCAGGGAGGTAGGACGAGGCAGCAGAGGACCCCTGGGGCCGGATTCAGAACTGCCTGGAAGCCCCGCTGGGTAATTTCCACCGTGAGGGAACGAGGGTCTTTCAAGTTAATTGAGCCTGGAGGCTCATGAAGATCTGAGGTTCTGACTTCCTGTGCCTGGAGGGGGAGGGGGAGAGGAAGGGGGAGGGACAGGCCTGTGAATCTAGGAGGGGACTTGGGAGGCCCCGGGTGGGGGTAAAGGAGATGCAGAGACTAAGGGCTCTGGGGGTCAGGAGGCAGGCTGAGGCTTGTGGGGGTGGGCAGAGGGCGGGAAGACTGGGCTTGTGCCTGCGTGTGTGTGCCCGCGCGCATGTGTGTACGTGCGTTGGTGTGTTCACGTGTGTGTGCGCGCACTAGTGTTAACTGCAAGTGGAGACCTACGTGCATGCCTGTGTGAGAGTGCATGTGTGTGTTCGTGTGTGTTTGTGTGCACATACGTGCACATGCGATTGGAGTCTTCCGGACTCTGGGTCTCGCTGGCATGGGAGGCAGAGGCCCACAGAGGCGGGCTGGGCTGGGGCAGGGCAGGATGTGACCCCGCCCTGGTGTGGTTCTCTCTTCAGGAGCTGTACCGTGGCACCATGAGCACTTTCCAGGGCTGTGTGGACGCCCTGTTCCTGCAGACGCTGGGCGCCCGCGGCCTCCCCAGGGCAGAGTGTGAGGCCCTGCGGCAGGAGGTCCAGGAGGACGCAGCACGGCGGCTGGGCAGGTCTGATCGCTTCCGGAGGCGGCAGTGGGGACTCCTGCAGGAGCTGCTGGAGCGAGACCAGCAGGTGGGCACCCTGGTGTGGGATCGGGGGTAGTTTTGAACCAGGAGGGATGGTGGGCTGGGTGTGGGCATCCCCAGCACGTCCTCAGGCGCTCCGCAAAGACCCTCGCTAGTCTTGGCCACAGCCACCCAGGGGCAGTGTGAGAGCCAGAGCCAGCTCCTCTAGGCAGAGTCGGGAGACGGGTGTCAATCCTGAGGCTTCAGGAAGAAAGGCGGGCATTCAGGTGGTGGGAGGGCAGGCATCAGGCATGTGCCAGACAGCATGATGGCCCTCAAGGTGTCCACATCCCAGTGCCAAACCGTGGACCTGTGTGACCTCACATGGCCAAAGGGACCTTGTGGTTGTGATTAATGATCTTGAGACAAAGACGTCATCCTGGATTGTCCAGCTGGACCAAGGTCACCCCAGGGCCCTCGTGAGAGGGAGCAGAGCGTGAGGACCAGAGGAGGAAACAGGAAGGTGTGAGCAGGGCTCCGAGTGGCACAGCGTGAGCCTGGGGACACTGGCAGCTTGTCTAGAAGCTGGAAACGGCAGAGGACAGGTCCCCCACCCCAGAAGCTTCCTGCCCAAACTGGCCGTGCGGCACCTCGATTTCAGCCGTGAAGACCCATGTGATGACTCTGACCTCGAGCACCTGCTGCAGCAGTTTCTACGGCTCTAAGCCACAGAGGCGGTGAGCCACAGCAGCCATGTGAAACTCACAGTGGACATTTTTATTTTTTAAAACATTAAAAACTGTCAGATGAAAGAAGGAACCCCTGACCTGGCCGTCCCCAGCCACCGGCGTTTCTTTCTCCCTTGCTTCCTGCAGCCTGGGGGCTGAACGGCTCAGGTGCTTGCTACCTCGGGACTCCAGGAGTCGGCAGTAGCCAAGTGACAGCCCTGACAAGGTGTGGCACCACGAAGAGCTTCTTGTCCCCAATGCCAAAGCCAGGTTGTCCCTAATGCCAAAGCCAGGTTGTCCCTAATGCCAAAGCCAGGTGGCTGGTGTTCCCGTTCTTCCTGCCTAGGACATGGACACTCCTTGCCCTGACTAGAGCCCTCAGCTGGGGCCCTCAGGAGTGAGCAGGGGACAGCTGGAGTCCTTGAGGAGTGAGCCGCAGCCCTGCCCTGGACCACCGCCCCGGGTGCTTGTTTCCACTGGGTGTTCTGTTGGGTGCAAAAGGCCACAAGAAGGGATGCCTGTGACTGGGGCTCTCTGGAGAGCTGGGAAAGTGCACGGGAAACACAAGAGCTGGGCAGACATGGCCTCCGGCAGCCGCAGGGCAGCACAGGGCAGGTTTCCTGCTGTCTGGGTTGGTGGACCCTCTGATTCACCTCGGCCCTGCCAGCTGGTGGCCGTGTTGCCCTGCGCCAGCACCTGCCCCTCTCCTGCACTTGGCTCCGAGTCCTCCGAGGACCCCTCCCCTGGTTTGTTTGCATGCTCTGATTCAAGGCCCCGTGGCCTAGATGTAGTGGGCTCTCTGGAAGGACTGTGTCCATCTCCTGCAACAGCAGTGCAGCTATGGTCACCCTGACCCTGTCTGTGTCCTGCCAGGGATCTAAATGAAGTCAAGTCATCCAATTCACCAAACCCAGACCTTTCTGTTTCTAGTCTGGTGAGTGGGGAAGCCAGGCCTTGGAGAGCTGGCAGGTGAGTCAGTGTCCTCTGGCGCTCACCACGGTTGAGAGGGCCTGGAGACCACCAGGGCTTTACAGAAAGGCCCCTGACCTGGAGCGCAAGCCCAGGGTGTGAGTCAGAGCAGACACACCAGGCTGGAGATGGCCAGTTAGTTAACCTCCCAACTCTGCTATTGCATGGCTTACAGAATGTCTCAGAACCCCAGCTTGTGTGACAACTAGGACCAAAAGACCCAGCAGGTTGCCATGAGATAGTCATGTGAAGAGCTCTTGCAGAGCGTCCCTGTGGTCACCTGATGACGTGGGCATGGAAAGAATCCTGAATTTCATTTCCCACAAAATGCCCACAATTCGGCCACCACTCTCTGGTCACATTATTCAAGTACCAGCTTACGACTGGCTCTTTTTTGTCTTTTACGAATTTATTGGTGACTTATGATAGTGATTCTCCCTGGGCTTGTGGGGAAGTTTCTCAAGAGGAGTTTTGCATTTGAGAAGCAAGAGGAAGAGCTAATGCTTTCGTCAGCTGATTAAAGTGTAACCTAAGCCAGCTGGCTCAAGGTGTGCATGTCATAACTAATTCACAGATTGATCGCTTAATTGCCTTAAATAACCACCAGGCCTTTAGAGACCCAAGTGCTCTCCACCTGTCATGTTTCCTTGTTGATGAAAACGAGTGAGACACGAACTCTCTGTTGCTCAGATGAGGATTCGTCTCGAGGAGCCCCAACAAAACTATGTGTGGGAAATAAGCACACCCAGACCACGAGGGCCTCTTCCACATCATACTCTGTCCCACACACCACGGTGGCCCCATGACCTGTGCCTTATGGAAGCTGGTGAATTGTGGAATCTGTGGAATGCACAGTTGGAGCGGGTAGCACATGGTGTTGTCAGAGCCTGATCCACTTGGGCACATAGGTTCTGGGCTTCTCCAGCACAATGGCCACCCAGGGGTCCACACCCTGCTCCCTTATACCAAAGTCAGGTTCAAGGCTAAAAGGACTTTGCAGATGTGATTATGTCGGGGGCCTTGAGATGGGGAGAGTCCCCTGCTTAGCTGGCCAGGGCCAGTGTAATCACAGGGGTCCTTGCAGTGGAAGAGGGAGCAGGTGTCCGAGCAAGGTGGTGTGAGGAAGACACAGGCAGCCATCATTGGATGCCATGATGGAGGAAGGGGCTCCAAGCCAAGGACAGCAGATGCCCTCCAGGGGCTGGGAAAGGCGAGACATATAGTAATGATTCACCTCGGACAGATATCCAAAAGTATGAGATAATACATGTGTGTTGTTTTGAGCCACTACGTTTGTGGTCATGTGATATAGCAACCACAGGAGACTAATGCACCACTGCATGGAAATTTGTGTTTTTAACAGGGGTGTGTGGCAGGTGTGGCACTTTGTGCCCGACATAAAACTCTCCAGTTAGAATCCTGGCTCACTCACCTGTCAGCCTAAAGCAGCCTCATTTATCACAAAGTGTCTGTGGCTCAGGCATGCAAGGCCAACTTGGCTGAATCCTCTCTCTAGGCTGCAACCAAGGCAGTGTTGGGGTTGGGGTCTGCTCTGAAGGCTGGACTGGAAAAGACTCTTATCCAAACTCACTTCTGGGGTTCTTGGTAGGACTCAGAGCCTTAGGAGTTGTTACTGAGGACTAATTACTCCCACATTTTTACTGGAGTTTGGAACCTGTCTTGAACTCAGCTCTGACTGTGAGGTCTCATTCGGGTGGTCAGTAGGCATGTAATCTAGTGCAGCCCAAACAGAACCTCTGCCCTTCCTGCCAACCTGCCCATCTTACTCTCCCCTTAACTGGGCAAAAACCTTGTTCCTCTTTCTCTCACACCCTACGTCCTGTGGACAGAACACCCTGCTGGCCCTACCTTCAGCCTCACCCAGAAAGTGGGCACTTCCTGTCATCTCTGTCCCAGCATGGTGGTCACAGCCACATGCCTCTTGTCTAGCTCACTGCAGCAGCTGGCCACTGCCTTCCCTGGATTCTCAATGCCCAGCCAGAGTGGAACTTTCAAAACACACTACAGTCATGCATCTTTAGGAGGCATGTTTATGATCTCACGCTTTAACATCCCTGAAGTTGAAGTGCATCTTAATTTAACTGGCAGTGACTTTTGTGTCTTAGTGATATCTAAAATAGTTGGGCACCTTACAATGCTCAGCACTATAGATGACAAAAGACAGAAAGTCACATCTCTGCTGAAAACCCCTAGTGGCCAGCGGCCTCATCATGTCCTGCAGGACCTGACCTGTCAGACCTGGTGCCCTCTGACCCCACCTGCTCCCTTCCCAGGCTCCTCCGTGCCTCACTAGCTCTGTGCTCCCCAGGTCTTTCTCCTGGGTCTTTCTCACAATGAGGCCTAACTAGTCTAGAGCCCCTTTCCTGTAGCCTGTAACATGTGAAAGTTTGGAGCCAAAAGAGCAAAGCCATAGCACGGCCTGGTAGCAATGTCCGGGGTGGGTATGGCGGCCCTGTGGCAGCTGCTGCTGTGAACGGAGGCATGGGCAGCCTACGTGGGGTGATGCCAGGAGGCTGGTGTGACACTGCAGGCTCCATCTACCCTGCCATCCCGGCCTTGTGGCCCTTGAGTCCTGCTGCTGGCCTTATCTGCAGACTCAAAAAAACAGCAGAGACCCCCATATGCTCTAGAGATGATGTCAACTCACCTTTTAAAGAATCAAGATGGGGTAGAATTCTAGAATGTTCTGTTTGCCCTTAGATTATTGTAACTCCTCAAAAAAGGACTCAAGAGACTGATCTGAACAGCCCATTCTGGGTGAGACGCCATGTCATTTGGTGAGATCGGCTGTGTTAGGAATCACACGGCCGGGAACTGGGTGGGCACAGGCACTTCAGCCCCCTGTGTTTTGTGGAGTGCGGTGGGAGCCCCGCCAGGCTGCTGGGCAGAGAGCTTCTGCAAAGCTGCGGAGGGGGACAGGTGACGGACTCCTCTGGCTGGCTGAGTCCTCAGGTTCGCCAGTCTTGCCAGAGGTGCACGTTTCTCCTGGAGATATGAGATGGCCAGGGAGGAGCAGCGTGGAGCTAGAGGTTTTAACAGAATCCAGGAGAAAGGGGTTTTATGGCAAGATACAGACTCAACCCCACAGCTCAGGTAGCTGCTGGGCTCCCGCCCAGTAACCAGCGCCCACGTTCTGTTCCCCGGCACAGGTGTGGATGGAGGAGTGCGCGCTGTCCACGGTGCTGCAGGACCAGCTGAGGGACAACCGCCAGCGCACCTTGCAGGGCGTCCTGAGCAGGCTGGGCGGCCTCACCGAAGAGTGAGTCGGGCAGTCCTGGGATCAGGGCTGGGTGTCCACGGCTCTACCCTCTAGGGGTCTGCATCTCACCTTCTTTGAATGTGGATGATGGTGGCTCTCAGCCCTTGTCCTGGGTCTCCTCCGCACAAAATGGGGCCAGGGACCCTACTTCTCAGGGTCATGTTTTGTAGGAATTCTTCTCAACAGCTTTTATGGGATGTGATTTACACATGTTATTTTAAGGATTCAAATCAAAGATGTTTTAGTAAATCTCTCCACATTCATCACCACAATTCAAATGAAGATTTCCATCTCCCCAAAGAGACCTCTCATGGCCATTTACAACAAATTACAACTGATCCATTTTTATATCCACTTTTTACATTTTTGCTCTATTAGGGCAATATGATTTCTCCAATTTGCTGAAAAATGTTTTCTTATTTCTTCTGATGAAAATGGCTGATATGTTTTCCTAGTTGCCTGGCCTTTCCCAGGCACCCTGTCTGTGTTAGACCAAGACACCGGGGCAGGGCTGAGGCCTGGTAACCCGGAGGCTCCGAGCCAGGGAGGGGCAGGTGAGCAGAGTGCAGCTCCTTGTGTCTTGCTCCTCTGTGCTTTTGGTGATTCAGAGATTTCAGATGGCATCCTTGACCCATCAGGATCTGCGGTACAGTCAGCCATTACCCCTTCCTGAGCAGTGCGCATGCACAACCCGCTAGTCCTCTCCGACGGTCACTCTTCTGTCGCGTGTCCTTTAGCTCTCTGCATTCCCGGTCCCACAGGGCATGGCTCTATCGTTTAGAGTCATTCACACAATCGCCCTTCCTGTGGCTCTTGAGTCTTTCCTCTTGCCGTTAAGTTTCCCTCTGGGATCATTTTTGCCTGAAGGCTCCTTTGAGTTCAGATCAACTCATAAAAAATTCTCTAAGGTTTTTTCTAAAAATGATTTACCTTCATCTGTAAGGGATGCTTTCCGTGGGCATGCTCTCAGCACATGTGCACTACTGTTGCGACGTGCCTGAGACTGGGTAGTTTATGAACAGTAGAGATTGATTTCTGCCGATTCTGGAGCCTGAAAGTTCAAGATCAAGCACCTGCAGCTTCCGTGCCTGGCGAGGGCTGCTCTCGGCTTCCAAGATGGCGCCTCTCTGAGTCTCCCATGGCAGAGGGGAGGGCATGAGAGGGGCAAGCTCTGATTCTGTTCTCATGAGGGCACTAACCCAGCCATGGGGTGGAGTCCAGGGCCCCCCTCCTAAGGCCAGCACAGGGGGACCCAGTTCCAACGCTCAGATCATAGCACACATACAGTCTTACTTTGGTTATTTCTCAATACGTGTGTGGGAGATCCATGGTGCTCTGGATGCCACGATTTGACAATGGATCAGCTCTTCCCAGGGCTCACCCATCAGCGTTTATGGCCCCACTGCCATCCTCTGCCCGCGCTCCTCCAGGGCTCCCGCTCCCTCCACTCAGTCACCCCTCCACACCACTTAGTGTTCCTCCCCCGTGGCACGGCCTCAGCGGGTGCTTTCTCCGAGCTGTCTCCAGGTCACTTCCTCTTTGTCTGGGTCTTCTTTGCTCTGAGCCTGTGGAGCTCTGAATGTCAGCTGTTGTGCTGTGAGTTTAGAATGTTTCTGTTTCTCTACATACTTTCTGATGATACTGAGATTCTTCATCTTATCCAGTTCTTGGCCATATGAATCATGATTATTGTCTTGCTTGCCTGATTATTCCAAAACCTAATATCTTGTGGTTATTTCTCCAGTTCCCATTTCATTCCTTTTATTTTTGGTTAATTTCTGTCTCTTTGCATGTCTGGTTATTTTCATTGACTGCTGGATGTTATTCATGACCAATTGTAGAGGGAACATAAGACTCGAATGATGCCGTCTTCCAGAGAGGATTTGTCTTTCTTCCAGCAGGAATTTCAGATAGTGGTGGATGAGCTCCACCCACTGGGGAGTTTAGCTGATTCAGTGCTAGGTCTTTGTGAGGGTCATTCCTTTCTAGGATGAGCCCCCGGCCCTGGCCGATGGCCCTGGTGATTGCCAGGCCTCCCTCTGCCATGCTGACTGCTGAAGCTCTCTCCAGCTCTTGGACACCATACATTATAAAACCAAATGTCGGGCCTCTTTGGTTGACCCAGGTTTCTTTCCTCTCGAGTCACTGGGGTGTGAACTCAGACGAGGCTCACGGCTTCAGTGGGGGGGTGGTTCCACCCACTCCCACTTGGCGGGCGCCAAGTGGTACCTGGGGGCTTCTTGTGCGTCAACCCCGGCCCCCGCTGCTCTCCCCACAGGTCCACGCGGGGCATCCTGCAGGGGCACAAGCTGCTCCTGGGCTCCGCCCTCCGGAGGCTGGCCCTCCGCGGCAGCGCGGTCGCCACACTGGCCCAGATGAGGCTGTCTGGGAAGAAGAGCCTCCTGCAGGAGCTGCGTGAGCAGCAGGCACTGGAGCAGGGCTCCTCCCACTGTCGGGACGAGCATCAGTGGCAGCTGCTCCAGGCCTTGGTGAGCCCAGGGCCCCCTGAGCACGCAGGAAGTGCCCCATCCGGTCGCAGGCCAGCCATGTCCACCAAACCCCGATCCTGCCGCCCCCGTCATTGGGGGTGCTGTGTGAACCTGCTGGGGCATGTAACGAGGTCACCGCCACGGCCCACACGGCAGAGCTGGAGTCTGGGGGGCCTGGAGTGGCAGGGCCAGCTCCTCCTGGGGCTGCTGCCCTCCATTGTCACATGGCCGTCCCTCCATGCATGTCTGGGTCCCGACCTCCTCCTCACTTGAGGGTACCAGGCTTATTGGATTAGGGCCATCCTAATGACCCCTCTATGTCTCCTTAAAAATCCTGTCTCCAAATCTGTCAAATCCCAGGGCCCTGGGGCTAGAACTTGAACATGTCAACTTGGGGAGGACACAGTTGAGCCCATGACAGTACCCCCCTGTCGGTGCTCTGTGGCATCATGCCCGGGTGAGGATTGCACCAGGAGACCCAAGCCAAGTCCGAGGGGGAACGAACAGTCAAGGGTGGGAGGAGGGCTTTGCAATGTCATGGAGGTTTCCACAGATCAAAGGGAAGACAACGGGCAGACAGCAGAGCCAGGTTTAAACCCAGCTGCTTGTCCAGCTCTCATGCCCGTGGCTCCTAAGTCCCAGGAGCAGCCAAGTTTCGAGCCACTGAGGCAGAGTTTCCCAGCGGCTGCAGCTTTGCAGCACAAGGCAGCAGCTGGGCCTCATTGCAGGAGACGCGAGTCCTGGAGGAGGCGGGTCGGCTGGAGGAGGAGGCGCAGCAGACTCGGCTGCAGCTCCAACAGCAGCTGCTGGCCGAGGCCCAGGAAGCCGGGCAGCTCCTGCAGCAGCACTTGGAGCGAGCCATCGGGCAGGCACTGCTGGGGCACGCACGGAATGCGGCCACCAAGAGCCGGGCCAAGGACAGGGATGACTTCAAGGTATGTGCCAGGGGCAGGAGGGACTGGGTGGAAGGGCCGGACACCTGGGCTGGTCCTTGCTGTGTCCTGCAGGGACCCTGCAGAGCTTGCAGCCACCCAGCCTTGGTTCCCCATCTGTAGGTGGGCTGCCGTCCCTCCAAGGGAGGTGAGGCTCCATCACACCAACAGCAGGTTTCACCTGCCACCAGCCCCATGCTGTCCTTCCGAGCAGTGCCACTGAGGTCATTGACTTGACTGTGGTTCCTCCTCTGCTGACAGTAATGGGAAGCCAGCGGTGGAGACCTGAGTCAGGAGCCCATCCGCCCAGCACCCTCTCCAGTGCTCCGCCTGCCCTTCCTGGCCAGGTCTCCCACAGCCCTTGCACAGTAGGGTCATTCTCCTTCCCAATGCACAGATGGGAAAGCTGAGGCTCATGACTAGGCAAGACAGGTGTGAGTCCTCCAGATAGAGGGTGACAGGGTGGAGGCCAGAGTCGAGACTCCCAAGGCTGAGGTGGGTTTGCAGACCTTTGAGCTGTGGGGCTTGTGGTGGGACGTGGTGGCACCTCAGCTCCTCTCTGAGAGTCCTTCCACCTGGGCAAATGAGTTGCCCTGCTAATCCACGCCTGAGGTTGGCCCCACCTCCTGGTCCTTCAGAGGCTGGGGCAGTGCCCGGCAGGTGACATTGGGAAGGTCGCTCCCATGCCCTAAAATCCTCCTGCCCTACCTGGTGAGTGCTGCTGTGTGAACGTGGGCGGGGTGACCGGCAGGCGCATTTGGTCCTGGTGTCCAGAGTTCCGCTCACCCCCGAGGATGGCATGGTGCCGGGTTTCTAGAGGAGGTTGGCTGGCTCTCTGGGTGGACGGGCCATGTGGCAGGAAGGCAGGTGGGTGGCTGACCCAAGCAGAGACGGTGGGGGACTTCCTGCCTCCCAGAATCCAGAGAAGGCCACCAGCTGTCAGCCACAGGTCCTGCTGGGCCCCGGTGTGGATGTGGAAGCCTTCGGGGCGGTGGCAGGTGGCAGGACAGGGAGGCCCACTCAGCCCTGCTCCCCACAGCCCGGGTTCCGCACCTGCAAGGTCAGGCGCCTTTCACAGACGGTGCTGGGGGAGGAGCGCAGAGCGCAGCCTGAGCAGACCGCTCAGTACTAAGTGGGCGTCATTTCTTGGCCGAAGCCCGGCCCTGCCCTGCCCATGCATGTCTGTCAGTGTGGACACTTGAGGCTAACTCCTGCCTGCTGCCCGTCATCTGAGGAAGAAAAGGACGGTGACTTGGTCAGTGCACGACCAGCACACTCCCTGGGCAGGGCTCAGCACGTCCCTTCCTCTCTACTTTGGCCGAGTGTGTCACTCAGAAGTGTCATAGCTGCAAATGACAGGTGCCTGCAGTGGCTCAGGTGGGCAGAAGTCACACACCCAGGTGCATTGGTCCCTCAGCATCACACAGCACATACCCGGGCTCATTCTATAAACACAGGGCTGGGCCAAGCTCACAGTCTGGGACGCTGGCATCCTGGCTCAGGCTCAGGCCACGCCACACCCTGGCAGTGTGATCTCGTGGTGGGTGGCCGTGGTGGCAGTGCATTGTGGGGGAGGAACCCCGAAAGAGGAAGCCATGGCCTGGGGAAGGAGCTGGGCTTGCTCCCTGAGCGCTGACCCTCTGGGAGGACTAGCTCAGGCTCCCACACGACCTCCCCAGTCCCTTGCAAGGGCAGGTCCCCAGTGACCAAGGACCCTTGGCCTCCCTCCTGTGGTTTCACAGCTCAGTGTTCCACTCTGGGGCCACACTTACAGACCATGGGCCTTGGGGACAGACCACGGGCCTTGGGGACAGACCACAGCCAGACGACAGTACCGCGTGATGACAAATGTGGAGGGAGCGCTTCCAGCCAGCAGTGTCTGCGCTGGGACCTGGGACCCAGGACTGGGCTCTTTCCAACCCATGCATCTGGCTGTTGTCACTGTCATCCTCATTAGCGTCCCACATGACTGTTGCTGCTCCAGGTCCTCTAGGTCTGCATTCCAGACAGGAGGAGGGAGGTGGCAGAGTCTCCCCCATCAGGACTCTGCCTGTTCAGAGAGGCAAGGCCCCCAGCAGACTCTGCCCGACTTTGCATCTTAGGACCAGAACGAGGCCATCGCGCCCGTAGTAGGCCATCCTGACCTGGGACAGTAAGATTATTGACCAACCATGCGCCCTCTGCCTGCTCCCTGCCACTCCAGGTTGGGAGTGAGATGTCAGCCAGGCGGGGAGGCCAGGCCCCCACTGGGCACGGCGGCTGCCCCTGTGACTTCCTGACCGCTCCGTCCTTCTCTCCTGCCCACAGGGGACGCTGGTGGAGACGGTGGTGGAGAGCGTCTATGCCACCAGCGCTGGCGTCGGCCCCCTGGTGCAGGCCTATTACCAGCAAGTCGGGAGGGTGATGCAGGACCAGGAAGAGAGGAAGCTACAGCTCCTGAAGACCCTGCAGGGTGGGCAACCTGGCCCCGGGACCAAGGTGGCCCATGTGGGGGGACGAGCGTGCCAAGTTGGGGGTTAATTCTGAAGTGTCTTTATGTATTTATTCACCCCTCTTCTTAAACCCAAAATGATTTTTTAAAGTCACGTAAAGAAACATACATGAATACAATAAGGTTTGTAAAGCAGAGACTCGGCGGCGGGCAGGACCCCGAGGTGACAGGGCAAGGTCATCGTCTGGACCAGCTGGGGGGCCTCCTTGGAGGTGAATGATTCTGTCTCTGGGTTCTTGGTGGCCAGAGATGGAGCCACTCAAAGGCACTACCATGCCCAGGGGTGAGGAGAGGGCAGCAGCCACCGTGACATTCCTGAGACCCTGAGACCCCCTCATAAAAGGCCACCAGGTGATGGAGCAGACAGTGTCCCCATTGCAGTGACAACAGATAATGACATGCAGAGCCAGCTTCTCAAGGGCCATCCTCACACCCTCCCTCCTGCCCGAGCTCAGGACAGGGCGGCGCTCCTAGATCTCGGACACTCTGCCTTTGGGAGCTGCTCTCGGCTGCCCTGTCCTGGGGACTCGGGGGAACCTGGCCCACACCCAGAGACAGGCAGAGGCTCTAGATTCCCCGTCATGGCTCTCCAGAGACAGCTGGGTTCCTTTAGCAGGAGACAGATGTGCCCGTGAGCCACCGCAGGATGGGGGCACGGCCCCTCCCTCCCTGGCCTCAGCTCCCCCTCTGTGGGAGGGGGCTGGGCTGGCCCCAGGCATCTCTGAGCTCTCCCTGCCCTTCCCGACCTCTGACCCTCACACAGTGAGCGCTGGGGACCCTGGAAAACCCTCCCCATCCAGCCCACCCTTCATGGGAGCCACAGAGGGTGGCCCAAGCTCATCCCAGGTCAGCCTCTCTGTGCTCCCTCGCAGGTCCACGGCCTGGACCCCCAGAACTACTGCTGGGCATTGGGCGACTTGGCCAGCAGGGCCTTGAAGCAGGTGCCCATGGCTCAAAGTGCAAACCTGCCCCTGCTGGGGTGGGGCGCTGGAATAACCCTGCTGGGGACAGGTGTGCACTGGGCTGCCCAGGGACCCAGGGCACCTCGCACTCCACCTGAAGTTTCTATCTTAACCTGCGTTTTCTGAGCGTCTGAATCTGCAAACAGGAAAGGGCTGGGGGAAGGGCACTGCTCCAGCTCCTGGGGGAGCCTAGGCCCGCCCAGCACCCCGGCTCCCTGCTGGGTGCGTCCACCTGCCTGTTCCCCTCCCTGCGCTGTCCCCAGGGTCCTCGCATACGCCTGCCTATCCCAGCGCTGGGGCGAGTGGCGCACTGTGGGTGCAGGTGTGTCCTGCTCGGCCTCGGGCGCCGCCAGCCCAGCCCGCAGAGCTGTGCTCTCCCTGTGACGTGACCCGCCTCGTGTCTCCCATGGTCCAGGCCACAGAATGGACAGCTCCAAGCTGCGGAGGAAGCAAGAACTCGGGGACCCCGGGCAGGAGGACCAGATGACAGGCGGCGCTCAGGGAGCCTCCCAGGCTGTCCACCAGAGGTGAGGCTCACGGTGGGCAGTGGGTACCCCACGCAGGGATGTCCTCTGCCCCCCACACCCAGTGTGGAAACCCCTGAGCCTCTGCCCACACCCTGTTCCCAGCGGCACCCGCACTAGCGCCCAGCACAAGGGAGGGTGAGTCAGGGTGTGGCGGCCACCCTGAGTCCAGCTTCAGGTGGCACCTGCAGCCCTAACGGGGCTCCTCCACCCCTGCTCATGCTCTTGGCTCCCTCAGGAGCAGACCTCGGGGTGGGAGTGGCTGTCCACCTAGAGGGACCCAGGGAGCCGGAAGGGAGGCAGAGGCAGGTGTGTCCCGTGACGGTGGCCGTTACCGTGGCCACAGACTCACAGGCGGAGGCCACTGCGTGTCCTCCCACGGTCTGTGGTCAGGAGGCCGGTTCTCTGCTTCTCGGGGTCTCGCGAGGGGAGGCATCACCGCGGGGCTCTCCCGGGAGGCCTGGGGGGGTTCACTTCTGAGCTTGACGGGGTCGCTGTGGAACAAGGTCCCATTTGCTGGCCGGCTGTCACGTGGGCCACCCTCACCCCCAGGGCCTCTCTCTGGTCCTGGCTCTGGGCCCTGGGGCCGGCAACCAGCCGCAGTGACAGCCCCTGGGGTCACGTCTGGGGTCACGCCTGCCGGCCCTGACCTTCTTCCCACCTGGGAGAGGTTTCTCTGCCCTCAGGGGCTCAGCCGCTGTGGACAGGACCCACCCGGTCACCCGGGCTCATGCTGGGACCTTGCAGCCTGTGGCCCTGGTCACACCTGCAGATCTCCCTTGCCATCTGCAAGGGCTCTGGGATCTGAGCGTGTTTAGGGACACGGCCTGGGATGTGGCCAGCTCTGGGGACGTCGTGTGGCCCAGCACAGTGGAGGGGAGGCCTCGAGGGCAGCGAGGCTGCGCCCGCCCTGGAGCTTCACAGGGCAAGGGTCTCTGTTCCCCCCCAGGGCTGGGGGTCCAGCCTGGAGGGCTGACTCACCTGCCCATCCAGTGCCCCGGCTAGGCCCCACACAGCCCTGCGGCCAGAGAGAGCCCTGGGCCACAGGCAGGTGCTGGGCATAGGGTCCCTGGGCC
The DNA here is from genome assembly GCF_964194105.1 of Spermophilus citellus. Taxonomy (NCBI): domain Eukaryota; kingdom Metazoa; phylum Chordata; class Mammalia; order Rodentia; family Sciuridae; genus Spermophilus; species Spermophilus citellus. The sequence continues at coordinate 4,975,691 of NC_138189.1, read as the reverse complement.
TTGGGGAACTACCGTGGCATCAGCAGCCTCCTGTGGGCTGTGGGGTGGAGCCCCTGTAAGTGCCCGCTGTTTGCTTGGCCACTAGGTGGGTACCAGGGCAGTTCCTGCCCTCTGTCCAGGAGCTCCGAGCCTGGAGGGAGAGTAAAGAATCAGCGATCAATCAGTGGGGGTGCCAGGGGGCAGGGCTGGACCACAGGGGAGGATCCCTTGCCTTGTCCTGCCACCAAAGGTGGTAGAAAGACAACAGCCATGCAGTCGAGCAGAGGGAGCCTGTCACACAGCACAGTCTGGCCCCCCGGCATGTCGGCAGCCCATGTAGATGACGAGCACTTCAGCACCTGGATCAAGCTGAGCCTAACACTCCCACTGTGAATTCTCCAACTGGTCATTAGCCGTGGTCAGCAAAGCCCTGCTGTTGCACTGCAAGGTCTGGGCTTGCCCTGACTCTCCACACCGTGCTCGGCAGTGCCCGGACTTGGGCACAGGAGCATCAGGGGGCTTTCCCACTAAACCTGCTGCACCTGGGACTCAGGGAGGTGGAGGGGAGCCCGGGCACTAAATTGTTCACACATGCACACAGACATGCCCAGGGACTCAGATGGCTGTGGCCCAAGGACTCCACTTTGACCCAGGTGATCTAACGGGGGGGCCCTGGTCCAGCCCCACCTGGTGTAGGGAAGAGGAAAGTCAGGCCTGGTGTGCATTGGGGTGAGCGCTGGCGTAGCCTCTGCAGGGTGGGGAGGGCCTGCCTCCTTGTCAGGGGCTCCTGTCTTCACCTCCCACCCTCCCCACCCTAGGCAGAGCTGGGGGGGGGGCGGCCAGTCTCCCAGTATCCCAACCCAGTGCCTCCCCGGCGGGCAGGAGAACAGCGAGGGGCCACAGGAGGTGGATGGGACAGATGGCGTGGCACAGAGGAAGGACGGGGGCTGGCGGGGCAGTGGACAGACGGGGTGGACATTGCAGCAGACAAAACCTGAAGCCAGGTGTCTCTGTGTGCCTTGGGGGCCCCCATGTGGGCAGCTGCTTGCCGATGCTGCAGGTGGCATCTGCCTTCAGTTCCAGAAACAGCCCTTTCCGAAAATCCAGCCTGGGAGATGAAGCGGGCAGGGGCAGTGGAGCCGGGGGTCTGAGCGATCCTGTGGGCCGAGGGGAGGCAGGGGTCTGCTCCCCAGAGGGAGGTGGGCTCAGGATCAGAGGGAGCCTCTGCCCCAGCTGTTCCCCTGCCTCTCAGGGTAAAGGGGCTGCCTTATTCCGGGTTTCTCTTTTTCCAGAGGAAAAAGCCTCCTGTTTCACAGGGAGGGGCCAGGGCCGTTCTGAGATTTAATCAGGATGCAGCCGGGGCCCTGGGCCTTTGAGGAGAATGTTCCTCCCTGGGTAAGATGGTTTGCTCAGGAGAAGAGGCCACTTCCTGCCCAGCCCTGTGGCAGCTGTGTGTCCACAGGCAAGCCGCGCCTCTCTGCCTCTCAGCCTCTTCCTCTCTGTCCTGCTGATGTCCCCAAGCTACCCTGAGGATCGAGACAAAAGTGCCTGTAGAATCTTGTCGACTCCTTGGTGTTCGGGGCCTTGACAGTGTCCCCAGTGTGTGGCTGCTGGACACTGGGCCCATGCTCCTCTCGGGTGCCCGGGGCCCAGGCAGTCACTAATCGGGGCCCTTTGGGAAAGTTCACGTGGGGGCTCCGAGTGACTGTGGCCACGTGGGGGCTCCGAGTGACTGTGGCCAGGGCAGCGCTGACCTTCTCCCTCCCCCACCAGGCTGCTGTCGCAGCAGAGGCGGCTCCTGGCCCAGTTCACCGAGCACCAGCGGCTCCGCCTGGAGGCGCAGAGGCAGAAGGCCCGGGTCCTGGACCAACTGGAGGCCCAGCTGGAGACGCAGCTGCAGGTGAGAGTCAGGAGCGGCCTCCGCAGGCAGGGCTTCAAGGGGAGCAGAGGCCGGGAAGGCAGAGGCCAGGTCATCCCAGGCCAGTGTGGGCCGGTGGGGGGGGGGTGGGCAGGTCCAGAGCCTTCACCTCTGCACCTCGCTGTCTGCACAGTCACCTTGTCCGCAGGCTGGTGCTGCACAGCTGCACAAGAGATCAGGGTCCCCGTGGCCTCGGGCCAACTCCAGGCAGGCTGCCGAGAATCAGTGCCTTTGTGTGTGCAGATCCCCACCAGGCGGCTGCTCAGAGTCAGGATGGACGTCCGTCCTGCTGGCCGTGGGGGGAGGGGGGCGACCCAGCCTGCTCTGTATCTGGAGCACTCAGGACTCACCCAGCACAGAGTCATGGCAGGGAAGGCTCGGTCCCAAGTGTGGCCAATGGCTGCCACAAATGCCTGGCGTTCCCGAGTGGAAGCCACGGACAGTGTGGGCCCTGCCAGAGATCTCCCCACAGTGGGCAGAGATTAGAGGGACAAGGACAGGTGTGCTCAGGTCTGTGTGGCGCTGGCGCCAGGCGCGAGGTCCTGTCCTGCTGCCACCACCTCCGTGCAGGCCACCATGCCTCCCACCCTGTGTCATCTGTGAACGGGCTCCACAGCAGAGCTGGAGAGGATGCCCAGTCGCCTGGCAGGAGGTACCCATCCTGCGTTCTGCCCTGCTTGGGCCTCTCCAGGGCACTTCAGGAAACCCTCCTCCCTGCTGGGGACGCGTCCACCAGCCTCCTGGACAGCGTCAGGCCTTGTTGGGGGAGGGGCTCGGGGAGGGGCCGCTGACCCTCCCCCACTTGCACATCAGGACGCGGAGCAGACCTTCATCTCAGAGCTGGCAGCCTTGGCCCGCGTGCCCCTGGCAGAGAACAAACCGCTCTCCAGTAAGCGCGGGCTGCCAGGTAAGTCATGGTGTCCCCACCGCAGGGGCAGAGCTTCTGCGCTGAGACCGATGCTCACCTCCCGTCCACCGCTGACCAGCTCTGGGGCCTTGGGCTCAGCCTCTCTGGGCTTCATGTCCGTGTCTGTATTGGGGCAGGCTCAGGGCACCCGGGACCTGGCTCTCCAGCCAGAGCCATCCCAGCCCCTGGGTCGGCTGCCCCCCAGCTGTGTCTCCGACTCTGTTCCTACCTGTTTAGTGGGAAGATGAGTCCCCTCCCCTGCCAGTGAGGGAATCGGGGACGTCCCAGGCGGTGGTAGCCTGGTCGTGGGAGGGTCGCTCTGAAGGCAAGCACACAGACCCCTGAAGGAAGACGCTCCGTGCCAGCTGATCTCGGCACCCTAAGTCCTGAAGGCCCCTGTGCAGTAGGAACACGGCCTGGCAGGACTGCTCAGGTCCCAGCTCTGCCACTTATCGGCTGTGCTGGCCTGGGAAAGCACGTGGCTCCTGGGCCTCGGTTTCCTCGTCCGTGGAGTGGGTACAATGCAGGGCCCACCTGGCCACCGGATGCTCGAGAACAGTCAGGCCTGGTTGGCCCAAGGCCGGAGGAGCTGTCCGAAGTCCCAGACCAGGGTCCTCTCTCTTCCGCAGAGAAGCCTCTACGGACCAAAAAGAAGAAGCCCCTGCCTCGGGAGAGAGGGGACCCAGGACTGCCCAGCGATGGTGACCCTGCCTCGGGGGACCACGCCTCAGGGCCCCTCAGGTACAGCAGGGCCCCATCTCTCACCTCTGCGCTCCCTCGCCACCCACTGTGCCTGGTGTCTGGGTGGGAGGCCGCCCCTTCTCCAAGGCCCTCAGAGGCCCAAGAACAAGGGGTGTGAGCGTGATTGAGGGCAGGAGCCGGGGCCACTCGGTGGCAGCTGGCATCACTGCGGCTATCGCTTTGGCCCATCTGGCTAGGAGGGGACACTGCCTCCAGGCCCTGTTGGCATCCAGCCAGAGCCACGCACCCAGCCCTCCTCCTCCAGGGCCAGCACTGGCCGCCACCTGTGTGAGCTACCACCAGCTGGCAGCCCCAGGGTCGTAGGAACCAGTGTGTCCCTGTTGTGGCACCTGGGTGATCGATCGCCCACCTGGAAGGGCACCCTGGGGCTCCACTTGCCACTTCACCACGCGTGTCACCGTGTAGACCACTGTGCTGACACCTCACTGAGTGGCATCACTGAGCCTGGTCTCAGGCAGGGCACTGACCGCTGGCCTCTTCCCACTTTCAGCAGCCAAAGGCCAGGTCAGCAAGAAGCCGAGGCTGGTGTCGGCGAGGACGGGAGGCAGGTGCTGAAGAGGAGCCATCTGTAGCTCAAGGCTGCTGGGCAGGCCTGTGCCTGGGTGTGCAAGGCCTGTCCCCGCCACACCCTGGGGGACATGGGGGCAGTTGTGAGAGAGGACGGAGGAGGGGGGGAACTGGCCAGACGGTCACACCTGAGATGGTTGGGAGCTCCTCCTAGCCGGTTTCCAGCCCGCTCAGCTCCCTGACGGGGGCGACTCCTCCTGAGAGGAGGCCTCCTGTGCTCAGCTCTATCCATGTCCTGAGGCTACCAGAACCTGCCTCCCACAAGCTGAGGTCACCTGGCACAGCCCTGGGCACTCTGCTCCCCAGCTTCTCCACCCAGTGCTCCCAGGAGGGCCTCTCAGACTTGCTGTATTTCCTGGATCTGAGGCCATTCCCTGGTCCCTCCATCCCCCTCCACCCGCCAGTGGCTGCCCAGCATTCCCATCAGGACCACGTCCTTGCTTGGTACTTTCTGTCCTTCGACTCAGCCAGCACCAAGAACCGGTCACCAAGACAGTGTCTGAATCCCGGGGCCCACAACCCAGGACAGGCTGCTTCCTCAGCGCTTCCCGCTGTGACTAAAAGACCTGATTAGAACAATTTTATGGGAGAATTTATTGGGGGCTCACGGTTTCAGAGGCTCAGTCCGTAGACACTGGCTCCACCTCGGGCTGCAGGTGAGGGGGACATCATGGGGAAGAGTGTGGTGGAGGGCAGCAGCTCACACGATGACCAGGAGGCAGAGAGAGACTCCGCTCTCCAGACACAAATATCCACCCGACGCCCCCTCCAGCCGCACCCACCTGCCGTCAGTGGACACTCACCTGCCCATCAGGTGAGTGATTCACTGATTGGGTTCACACTCTCATAACCCAACCAGTTCTCCTCTGCTCCTTCTTGCATTGTCACAGTGAGCTTTTGGGGACACCTCACCTCCAAACCATGACACAGACCATGGAATCCTGGTCCCCAGGCCTCTCCTGACCCATGTGGGCCCAAGGTCACGGACACCTGTCAACCACAGCAGGGCCTCTTCTTCAGAGCACAGGGAGCGCACGAAATCTTCATTGGGCTTCACCGGGGAGGGGTGAGTTCTTCTCCCCGACACAGACCCCAAGGAGAAGTGTCCCTGGGGGATGCAGAACATCCAGAGGCTCCCAGACCCGCCACACACACACCATGGAGGGAGGCCTTTCCCCGCCAGAGAGAAGCCTGCTCTTGAGAGGTCCCACAGTTCCACAGTGGACACTGGCCAGGTCACCCCTTGTTTGGGGTTGAAAGCTGCTGGTAGAAAAATGGGGTCACGTATTTCAGACCCAAATCAAAGCAGAGTCGGGGGGCCATGGGTCAGGAGCTCTTGCTGGCCCATCAGAGGAGAGCTGTCTGTCACAAGGCTATGCAGCAGGGAGCCCCAGGCCAATGGTGCTACCAACCAGCAACCCAGCTGGCTGGGCGCCTCCATGACCAAGGAACTTGGTTCTCACGGTGCCCGGGCTCCACCTGCTCTTCACAGCTCCCCCAGACCTCGACCTCCCTGGATGCGTCTGTGACTGTCCTAACAGGTGTGCCCAGGTCACAGTGTCCTGCAGTCCTGAGTAAACCCATGGATGTGGAGAGCAGCTCTGCTGTGTCACTCTGGGCTGATGGGCAGGTGCTATCCTCTGCATGGTGGGGTGTTTAGCAGCACCCCCGGACTTGACCCATGAGACCACAGGACCAACCCCAGGATGTCTCCAGCACTGCCCAGTGTCCCCAGGGTCGTTGTCCATGGGCTAAGGAAACGGGTGCCTGTCCTGGTCAAGCCCAGGACGTGACAGCTGTGTTTCCACAAACTTCCAGAACATGATGGGCTCTGGTTTGGGGACTGGGTGGCTCAGGGACCCTGACTGGGGGATTTTCTGGGCTATGAGTTTTGCTTTCTCAAAACCTAAGTTAGACTCTGCTGGTGCAGGTGCGGCTCCTTCCTGGAAGCGGCTGCTGAGTCCTGTTAACTAACCGGGAAGTGGAGACCCTTGAGCCCTGGAGGCGGGTGGGATTTCTAAAGTTACCCAACAGTGCCCTCTGGTGGCCTGAGGAGACGCTGCGTCGGTCTGCAGGGTCCTTTGTGCACAGTTTGCACAGACATCACTTCTGTGTTGTCTGTCACAAGGGTCCTTGCACAGAGGTGCCCTAAGGCAGATGGTGCCTGTGTCCTGGATGCCCAGTTTGGTGGCATGTGTGCCCAGTGCAGACCCCACCCCCATAGCAGCAGGACTGGCCAATTAACCTGAGATTAATTAGGTCTTGGAAACATCGCAGGCCAACTGTGAGTGCCAATTTAAGGACATCAGGCCCAGCCACACCTTCCCAGCTGAGGAGGCTCCCGGCTGCTCCCCACCCCACCCTGCAGGTGGCCTTCATGGCTGCCCTGGGTCAGCAGATCCTGGATTTGTTCTCAGGTGTGGCTTCCTCGGCCCAAGGGGACGTGTCCTGCCCCACCCTACTGCCCACCTGTCCTGCTTGGTATGGCTTTGGCCATGTGACTCCAAAGACTTGGGGACCATGCTTGGGGACACCCTGAGGTGAGGGGCTGGAGGGGTGGGCTGAGTCAGGCACAGGAGGACGGGCGAGGAAGCCCCAGGATGCCCTCCACGGCCCTGGCCCACCCGTGGTGGCCTCCAGTTCTCAGTGTGGGATGCAGGTTGCTATGGAGGTGGAGCTGGCAGGGGACATGGGTGATAGCGTCAGGGGCTGGTCACCTTCTCTGAAGGTGGTGTCCTAGGACCTGAGCTGGGGACTCCAGGATGTGGCCAGTGGGGTTCCCCTCCACAGACTCCTCTGGCCTGGGTGGTGCCAGGGCTGTATTTGATTCCTCCTGAAACCAGGGCCAGGAGGGCCAGCGGCCGCTGCTCCAGAAGTCTCCCCCCCCGCTCTTTTCTCCCCCCCACCCTTTCCCCTTGGAGGAAATTCCACCAAATACATTCTTACACACACAGAACCCAGCCTTAGTGCTGGTCACAGAGGACCTGGACAGGGCAGTGGCCATCCCAACCTCAGCAACCTTTTGGCACCCTAGAACCCCGGGCCTGGCCCATCTGGAGAGCAGCCCGTGCCCGTAGTCTAGAAGCCACCTATGAGTGAGACCGTCCCCCTGTGGCCAGGGGCCATGGCCTGGGTCCCCTCCTTTGGGAACCTCCGCAGATCTGCAGAGAAAGACGAAGTCCATCTGCTGAGTCCCTGTGGGTTCACGATGCTCTTTTCTGGCTCTTGCTCCCCTGGTGGACCTGACGGGAGAAGCTCTGGGTGAAGGACCTTCTAAACGCACATGGCGCAGCCCACACCTTCCCTGGGAAGAGAACGTGGAGGGTCTCTGTGCTTTTGTGGGGACAGTAGCTCTGCTCAGCTGTGACATCTGACAAAAGGCTGAGCAGCAGCCTTTTGTCCACGCTGTGACTGAGGTGACCCGACGGCCTTGGGGTGAGCAGCGAGCTGGCCGGCACGGGAACCCGGGACAACCCGGGCGCACGCAGTGGGGCGCACCAAGGAGGCCGGTTTGCCTCGCTTTTTCAGACTCCATATTCGGTCTGGGGGTGAGGAGACACGCAAACCAACCCAGGAGGGCCGGGAGTGGCCTTCCTGGGACAGCAGAGCTGACTCAAGTGTTAAGGACTCCCAGCTGGTGGGCCTCATGTGGGTGACATGGCTGTGGGGAGATTGCCGCCGTGGAAATCAGCACACACTAGGCCAGGGCCTTCTGGCCCCACCTGCAGCCACCTCTGTTTTCCTGCAGGTCCCTGACCACCAGGTCACAGAAGGCCCATGTGGACTGACACATGTATTTAATATTTATCATTGTGATGGACGAGAGAGTCATTGCCACTGACCGGGGAAATGTGAGGGGTCCAGTCACACTGTGAGCTCTCGCATGTCACGGAAAGAATGACCCTGGGGACCCGCCCCTCAGTACCCAGGAGCATCCTCCAGGCGGGGCTCATAGGCCTCAAAGCGAAAGATAAAACCTCAAGAAACTTAGAGGACTACCTGGTGGGTAGCTTCATGCCCGCCCCTCTAGCACCCAGGGCCAGGGCCCTGCTCCCTGGAGCCTGTGAGGCGCCGGCTGTGGGGAGGGAACCAGTGGCCACTCCTGAAGCTTCCTGAGAAACTCAGGCCCCAAGACCCAGGAGACACAAGAAAACTTCGTGCCTTGAAGGCCCTGCTCAGCTCAGCCCCCAAGAACTGCCATGCCTTGCCCGACCCCATCCCCTGTCCCCTGCAGCGGGGCCCCTTGGAGAGGCAGGTGGTAGGCTCCAGGACCAGAGGGGCAGGAAGAGGCCCCATCAGTCTTCTAGGGAACAGGATGTCAGGACAGATCCTGCTTCTGCTTCTCCCCCTGTGGGACTTGGGCCCTGAGGCCACAGGCAGGTGCACACCACTGCCACCAGCTGCACTCTCCAGAAGCTTCCTGTGCAGCCCTTGGACAGTCCAACTGGGTCAAGACTGAACACCCGTAATGCCTACGTCCATTCTTGACCTCTCTGAGCCTTTAGCTTTGTCTCAAGAATCTGCAATGGGCCAGCGTCAGCACCTCTCTGGACCTCACCAAGGTATCCTCACCAAGTTGAGGGGTGGGGAGGGCAGGGCCACCCAAAGCCATGGCCTCCAGGGACAGTCAGGCTCGGGAGTTAGGGGCAGGAGCCTGGGCTCTGACACTGGGATCTTGGAGAAGCCATTGAGGTCCGACTCGGTTTCCCCACTGTAAATGGGGTGCTATGGTTTGGTACAGTTTGGGTGTCCCCAACGCTTCAGGTGTTGCCGTGTATGCTCACTGTGAGGCATGAAGAGGGCGGAGACCGTCCCACCATGGAGTGCAGAGCCGGGGCCATCAGGAGGTGATGAGATGGGAGGAGGGCATGGACTCATGTGAGCTTTATAGGAAAAGGCAAGAAGCCAGCAAAGCGTTATGTCCTTCCAGTCCCTGGCCACGTGAGGCCTTGCACCACCTTGGGCCAGCCAGTAGGAAGGCCATCGCCAGAGGCCCGTCAGCCTTGCACACCCCACTCGACTCAGGAGAGAACTCCTAAAGTTGACTGTCGGAGACATCCCATTACAGTAATTAGAACAGACTCATTCACGAAAGTCACAGTCACACTGCACACAGCCCGACTTGGAGCAAGCGCAGACAGGTGCAGCCTGCGTCCTCGTCGTCATCATCCTCTACTTACAGCTTGGGGAGGCAAGCACCTTTGCCAAGTTTTTGCTCCTTCTTAGAACGTGTGCTTGTGCACATTTCCTGGGAATGGAGGGAAGAGCCCAGCCACTGGCCATACCCCGTATCTTCCCATCCAGGGCTCTCTGTCTAGACCGAAGCCTTCAGAGACGGCTCTCCTCCCTCCCTGCCTCCCCCAGTATCCTGAGCATCGTCCACCACTCAGGTATCCCAGGGCTGTGGGACCCCAGTGCTTCACCCACCCCAAGCAAACACGCCAGCCAGGTCGGTGGGTGGTTTATTTTATTTTTTCACAAGCTTTGAATTCAGAAATAAGAGCCACAATTAGTCAGTTATTAAGTAAAAATGGGGGTGATTGATTACAAAGGAAAACTGTACAAAACTTTAAAAATCTGACTGCCCCGTCGACCTCCTGGAGGGACCAGGTCGCAGGCAACCCGGGGGCAGCCTTCAGCACACCGTCACTGGCCCTGTGGGGACGCAGACCCCTGTGAACCTGGCTGGGTCTCAAGCCCAGAGCTGGCTGAAGAACACACAGACTGGAAGGGCATCGTGGTGAGTCACAAGCGTCACAGAGACCGGCTGACGCAGGACGGGGAGGGTGTTTCTCGTGACCAAGGGGAAGGCTTCCCTGCCGTTCTGAGAGCCACAAACCTCAACGGGGTGGGCTGGGGCGGACGGGCTTCTCTCTGGTGGGCTCGGGCGGGGGCAGTGAGGACACAGCTTCATCTTAGGAGTCCGGGAACTGCCCCGAGGGCTGCGGTCCACATCAGTCCCTGGCGGTGTTCCCGCGGACACTCTCACGGGCTCGGGTGCAGAACTCAGCAACATGCACAGACTATCCTAGAACTGCTACAAGGGCGCAAAGGAACCACCGCTCAGGGCATCGCAGAGCCGTCGGAAGTGGAGGGACAGGACAAGAGGACGCCACACCTGTGGTTCACTAGGGAGGGGATGAAAACACCATGCTGAGGTCACTCGGAGGGACGCGCAAACACACCACACTAGTACCACTTCTTCCTAAATAAAAAAGGGAAGAACATCATTCGGTTTCCCCCGTATCAGCACCAACTAAAACCGTGGGCTCCAGAAACATGGACAGGGAGAGGATGGGCACGATTCCAGAATCCTTCACTCGCCGTCCGCTCGTCCACGTCAGCCCAGGCTGGTGATGTTGGAGCGGCCGCCAGGTGGCGCCACGATGCGATGGCCGGTACGCCTGGGGTTGTTGTCATCTATCTGGGCACCTACAAGAGACAGAGTCATCACTTCTGGACGAGATCTGCTAACCTCAGCTCAACTTGCTGATTCTGAAGGCTGAGTGTTCTGCACTGTCCCCACCTGGTGCACACTGTGTTCTGTCTTGAAATGTCCAGGTCACCTCTGGGCAGCCTCCCGGGCCCCCAGAGCAGACCACTCTCTCCTCTCCCCTCTCCGTCCCTGGGTCACCTTCCTACAGCCCTGTCCACTTGTGCGTGAACAGGAGAATTTGACATTCTTGAAATGGGTGAACACCCACTTATTGTCTGCCTACTGTATGCAGGCACAGGCTCAGTGCTTTAGCAAATATCACTGTGTTTGGAGCACGTGACAATACAGTGAGGGTGTGTTTTGTCCCTCTGTAGAGGAGGAATTGAGGCTCAAGGTGCGCACCTTGAGGCATGGCTAGCGGCAGGAAAGCCAGGATTCAAGGCCTAGCTGGTCTGTCTCCAGAGTCCCCACTCCTCTGCATGGTATTCCCTGCTCCTAAAGTACTCCATGGATGGCGTGGAGGGGTGGCTACATAAGTGTGCATGGGCGTGTGCAGGAGCACATTCATCATCCAGAGCTGGTTTACCCCTTCATTAGTAATGGGCAAATCTGCTTGTGGGGAGCAGTATTTTGTTTTAAATCTTCAAAGCCAACTTCTAATATTATGCATTCTCTTTCAGTCAAACACAGATTTAAAACTCCAGCAGCAAGCCCCATTCCTGGCACTCAATAAATATTCGCTGAAAGAGAACAGTGAGCAATGTGTAGGCTGAAATGTGGGTGCTGTGACGCAGGCCTGAGGTCCAGTTGGAGACTCAAGTTTTAATACAGATGATGCTTTGATCTTGGGTAATTTGAAATAAATCATCCCCCGCACCCCTTGGCCTCATTTTCTTTCTGAAAAACAAGATCATCAGCCCAGTTGAGGCCCCTCCTGTGACATTATATGGCCTCTCTGTGTAAGCCACTAGGAGCCACGCTTAAGAGTACTGATTTTGTCTTCTCCTGTGGTTCCACTGGTGGACATTTGTCTTCCTGGTAATTCGCAAATCTGCTCGAGGGTCAGGAATCAGGAGTCAGTCAGCACGTAATACTCCTTTCCTCCTCATGACCTTCTGTGCCTCGCTAGCTACACATCTGGGATCTGACAATACTCACTGGACAAAGGACAGTAACAAACCATGCTACGTCTGTATAACAAGATGCTCTGCCGAGCTGAGAGGCCCTCTGTGAAGTGGCTCCTGGTGCTAAAACATCTAGGCACCTGATTCCAAATGAAGTCACTCATCAAGGTGCCGTGAGGCTGGCCCAGGGCAGTGCCAGGGCTTCAGAGAGGACCGAGAGCACAGCAGGGAAGGGAGGGTGTGGCGGGGCCCTTCTACAGCCTTCTAATCTCTTTGCTATCCTTATCTAAAAGGAATTCCCTCCACCTGTCTACCTGTAGTTGTCCAATGTCTAATTTCCTCTCTTGAGAACAGAGGTCCAGTCTGCCAGGTCCTTGAGAGGTGTGTTGTCCTCAGTGGCTCTTCCCAGCATCAAAACAGTCCCTGCACTGTGGACTGAGCATCCAGTGAGACCCTGGAGAGGCACCAGGGTCCACACGGTACATCAGTGACTATCTGTAAACACTGGAACTCTTGTGTAGGCAGCTCTTCCGTAAGAGGCTCGTGGAGAGGGAGGTGGCCTTGGGGCCCCGACTGCATCACCAAGGAGACCTGCTCTGGGCAGGGAGGCTCTGCCCCCACAGTTTAAACTGATAATTCATCGTCTCCCTCCGCCCTTCCACTGTTGCCAAGCTGGTCCCCTTTCCGGACGGGAGTCGCACACTATACCTCGTGAGCCCCATTCAGCCCATTCGTCACCTTGTTGTTTGTTTCCTCAGTACTGGGGAGGAAACCCAAGGCTCTGCACATACTAGGCAAGCGCTCTACCATTAAGCTACGGCCCAACCCCTTTTTATGTTATGTTGAGACAGGTCCGCCCACTGCCTGTGTTTATAGGGCGCATGAGCGTTTTTACATCTTTAAAAAATGGTTGCAGTTTTAGTGGCTATTTAATACAACCACTGGAGTTTTGCCTGTGACTCACAAAGTCGGAAATATTTCCTATCTGGCCCTTTAACAGAAGTGTGCTAACTCCAGAGCTGAATTGTGGCTGTCCATTTATCACCACCCTGGCTTCCTGGCACCCGCACAGCGGGCGCTGACACCTCCCTGTCTGTGGACAGTTCCCATCTTGGCTCCCAGCATGCACGTGGGCGCCCTCATGTGGCCGGCTGATGAAACAGCAGGCACATGCCCCAGGGCCGCTGGAGTCTTGATTTTGGAGCACTGAGTTCTGGGATCTTGACACCAAATTTTCTGGGACCTCAGTTTCTTCTCTAAATAGGAAAAAGATCATGGACCACACAGGCGATTGTGAGGATAAAATAAAACCACAGAAGATGGCACTGCTTCCTCGCCGCGGCGGACTGCCCAGCTCGGCCCTGCGCCCACATCTCACTCACAGGTACAGTGCACAGACCCCAAGGGTGCTTGAGCACCGGGCCAGTTTCGGAGCAAACGCTCATAAACAAGGTCAGAAACAACCTGCTGCCCCCCAAGGACCTCCCTGCCCACGCTGCCTGCCCAGGACAGGGGAAGGGTGCCCCTGCACTGCTCGCCTGAGGAGCAGGAAGGTCCCGGTGACCCGGGGGACCCGCGCCTACCTGACAAGCTGAAGTTGGACTGGTGGAGGTTCCTGATGGGTGGCGGCTGGTGCTTGGAAGGCGAGGATTTGGCAGAAGGAGCCGGAGTGGCATATTTGGGTGTAGCTGGCACCTCGTACACGGGACCGTCGTACATGCCCCTGGAGACCCCTTGCAGGGCAGAAACCTAGACAGAGGGAGCAGGTGACCCCCATGGTGAGCACATGCCCTCCTGTGCCCCCTGCTCAGACTGGGCTGTGCCCTGCCACAGGACAGGAACCTGAGATCCCAGGCCTCATGTACGCGTGTGCACACACTCACCTGAGCCCCACTGGCCATACACACACCACACTAGTGCACACACACAAGACACGCACCCACATGCTCCTGGACACGGGTATGCTCCCAGGGACGCGAACAGGCACTTGCTGGCTCTGCCTCGCTGCTTCCCCAGGTCCACATTCCCACCTGATGGCAGCATCTGTGCAATGTGGTGTCTCTGAACTGGCACGGCCCCTCCTGGGAGATGCAAGGGGCCAGCAGGTGGGTGGGGAGCAGCCCTGGGTGCTGGGGGTCTGGGAGGAGGGGTCCGGACTGTTCCGTGGAGCAGCAGTGGCAAAGCCACTGGTGATGCCATTGATGAAGACCAGGGAGAGGGGGAGCCCGCACATCCCCAGCACATTATGCATGATGCACGCACACACACGCATGTTCACACGCACAGACACACACAACTGGCCCTCCTGGCGCACAGCCTTTGCTGGCTCCTGTGGGAAGCAGGTTGCCATGGTGACGGGATGTGTGGCAGGGAAACCACCACAAAGGGTCCACCTGGCTCTGAGCTTCCCCTCTGGGCTGCACAGAGGTGGGGACAGAGCCCACTCAGTGCCTGTTCCAGGACCTCCCAAAGTCAGGGCTGAGTCTTCAGGACGGAGGGAAAGGCAGATGCAAAACCTGCCAGGAAGGGGCGGAGGAGCCAGACCCGGAGGACACGGGACTATTTATGCCCAGCAGATGGCCTGGCCCGAGGGCTGCCCAACTGTGTGCCTTGTGAGTCCTGCACGGCTCTGGGCCGCAGGGTTCTGGTCTGAGAACTGAGGCTCCCGATACCTCCAGCAGGGGTGAGAGTCCCCAGAGGACGCAGGACGGAGCCCAGAGCAGCTCAGGAGTGTCCCTCCACAGCCCTCCTGTGCCCACAGTGCACACCTCTTTACAGTCTGCACGGCCTCATCTGGACCTCACTGCTGTCCTGAGACAAGAACCCGCCTGGATGAAGACAGGGAGGCACACGTCTGTGACCTCGCTCAACTCCCCAAGAAAGTGTGTCGCTCTGACCCAATGCTGAGTCCCCCAGACCCGCTCACCTTGTTCCTGATCTTGACGCGCTGGTAGAGGTACTCAGGGAAGGGCTTCCGCGGGATGAAGCGGCCCACGCCTTTGTTGACGTTGATGTTCCCGTCTTCGAAGACGATCTTGCCCTGGCTGATGACCACCAGCGGCGAGCCGTGGCACTCCATGCCCTCGAAGATGTTGTACTCCACGGCCTGCGAGCCAAGAGCACAGCTGTACCCACCGTGGCCCCAAGGGTTTTCTCCACGGGAACCCGTCACGGAACAGCCAGGTTGCCTAACCTTAGGTCCCAAGCATTTCCTGGGGTCCTCCCACTCCGAAAACACCCCTGTCAGGGCTGGGCACTGTTCCACCCAGTCACACAGCGTGTGTGACCTGCACCTTGTCCCGGGGCACTGAGCCTGCTGGTGGCCTTGTGTCATCAGTCCTATGGTCCTGGGGCTTGGTGACTGAGACTGGTGTCCCGGGAGTTGGCCCCGGGCAGCTCCACCTATAGTGGGCATTCTGTGTCCTTTTTTAAATTACTTTCTTAGGATCGCTTTCTAAAATTTAACTTACTAGATCAAAGGACACAGGATGCATATCACCAAACCATTTTCCAAAGGGGTCAGACCAGGTGACACCACTAGGGCCATGGGGAGGAGGCAGCTCATGTCACCCCGGAGCGGGGTGACGTCGTGCTGTTGTTACTAGGTAGAAACGCCCCTTGCTCTCCCTCCTCCTGAAGGGAGCCTGGACCCTGCTGGCCACCGCCTCCAGCCGGCTGCTGTTCAGCGTTATTTTAAGTAGGTCATGTGCGTGGTTGAAAAAAAAGAATCAAGCAGGGTAAAGGAAATTCATTGCAGTGGTTCTCCAGCGCCGTCTGCTGATGGACACTTGGACAGAATGTGGAGCGGCCAGGTGCCAAGAGGATTCACCTTAAACAGGAACCAAGTACCCAGCCAAGCCTTGGCTTGGACGAGCCCCTAAACATGCCAAGCAAGAGCAGCCGGTCCCAACAGGTCACACGGGCACAATTCCATTTATGAAGTGCCCAGAATAAGAAAATCCATACAGAAAAAGTAGGTTAGAGGTCGTCGGGGGCTGGGAGAAGGCAGAACGGGGAGCCACCATTAATGGGCACAGGGTTTCTTTGGAGCAAAGAAAACATTCTGGAATTAATGATGACTGTAGAACCTTCTGCAAACAGTAAACCCACTGCACCAGACACTGTGGTTCCACCGTCAAGGTGTTGAGACCCACACTCTGCGGACACCCAGACGCGCATGTGACCCTGTGACGTGCACTTGGAAGCAACCACATTTTGTACCAAGGTATAAACAACAGAAGTTATAGTCTTTTCATAGGAAAGATTTTAAAAAGTTGATCACTGTGGTGTGTAAAAAGTGGTCTCTTTTTAGTTGGAAAGAGTAACATGTTTTTTAAAACCTAAAAATAAAGCTAGGCGCTGGCCCGGCACTTCTCAGCCCACGTTCTGAGCAGCACGTCCTTCCTGAATGCCTGAGTGTCCTTGCCTCAGAGAAGGGACATACAAAACCCTCGGCCAGCTGCCCTGGAATCCCGAACTGTCCTGCTGTGAGGGAACTCAGGTCGGGCCTGGCACGGGGCGGGGGGGGGATGTGACCCTGAGTTTACCTGCTCTGGACCACACTTCCCAGGTGGGGAGCCCCAGGCACGTGACTCACTGCTGTGGGTTGGACAGGGAGGTAACCTCGTTGGAAATGGGGTCGCTGGGACGTGACTGGTTGAGAGGTCACTCCGGAGCAGGGCGGGCCCTGAATCCAATGGCTGGTGCCCGTGTAAGGAGATGCCTTGTGGGGACAGAGGCTGAAGGTGGGGTAAGGACACAGCCCCATGCCCAGGAACATGGAGGACAGCTAGGGACACCAGATGCTCAGGGCAGGGAAGGGTCCTCCCCAGGGCCTCGCAGGAGCACAACCCTGCCAACAGCTTGATGCTGCACCTCTGGTCTCCAGAACAGGGAGAAGACATTTCTGTCGAGTAAGCCACCCTGTTGTGCCACTTACCAGGACAGCCACAGGAAGCCAACACACCTCCCCTGGCTGTCCCTCTTCTTACTTATGAGTGACACACACCTCACCTAGAAGGCGGCTGTGAGGACAATGAGACGATGCATGGAAAGCACAGGCACAGACTAACGGCAAAGTCACACTGGCTGGGTCACGACCACCCCGGCACCCGGCCACTAACTGGCATGACCTCACGAGAACCCAAGGCCTTCCTGAGCCGCCGGGTGTGCTCCCGACAGCCCTCACCACGGCCTTGGGGAGGCGACATCCTCTCAGGATTAGGATCACCCTGAGCAGGAAGTGGCAGCTCCAGCAGTCGGGAGGAGGTAGAAGTGGAGGGTGCACGCTCTTGCCTGTGAGACCTTCTGGAACATTCTCCCACGGCCACTACAGTGTGCACAGCCTAATAAATGAAGGTACATCTGCATGCCCTGCAGGGCCGTGGGAGTACAGAGCAGCACGCACTTCTCCAAGAAGCAAGACGACCTCAGCCTTATTTCCTCCTGGCTCTGATCCGGGAAGCTGGAGGGGGAGCCCAGGGGGCACTGCTTATCTTGAGAATGACCCTACATTGGTGAGCTGGACAAGACTACGATCAACTACCCAAACTTCTGCTTTCCACGCGATGCCTCTAGCAGCTGAGCAGGGACCTGGGGCTATGCCACGAGCTGCTGCAAGTGGTTCCTGTGGCCTCCTTAGGAGACTTGCCTGTGCTGCTGTCTTGCCCCCATGCACCTGGCCTCATCCCTCGCCAGGGAGTCACCCGGAGGCAGGGAGGATCCCACGGCAGACCAACACTGTGCCCAGCTCTGCTAACGGCTTGTGCCTCTAACCGACTGCAGTGTGCCTCTGAGTGTGCCTCTGGACTGGAGACCACAGAGGGTGACTCAGACTGGGTGCTGGAGGCAGCACCCTACTCCCCCTGAGTGGGTGTGCTGGGTGAGCAGAGAAATCCAGGGCATGTAAGATGCAAAACAGAGACAACCCAAACCACAGGCTTGGGATGCACACAGAACATGGTATGCACCCTGAGGCTGTGCTCAGACACGGTGCCCTGGGCCAGCCCTTCCTGCTGCCGAAGCAGCAGGCCACAAGGCTAAGTGGGAGGTTCTCATGCACCCGGTCAGCTCCTTCCCAGTTTGACAGTGGAGTTGGAGAGAGGATCATGGGCCTAGTAGTCCCCCTCTCTGATCCCAGTGGCACACCACATGGAATTAGGAGCAGCAGCGTCAGAGGGCTGAGAACGCACCTGTGGGCAGGGGCTGGGGGTTAGGATGACCCTGAGATCTCAGGAGCAGCCTGCTCAAAGCCCTCCCTCAATCTCTCCAATTGGAAGGGAAATCTGAGTGACAGGGTCGTGCTAGAGGACAGACTTGGAAAGTTCACAATTCATTTTTAACCAGACGCTTCTAGAATGATCGTGGGGACGAACCCCTCAGGCAGCCAGAGGCGTGGCGGGGCCAGGACTCACCGACTTGTGACTCTTGGCTGTTATGGTCTTCACCTTGTCAGGGTCCCAGATGACCACGTCAGCGTCGGAGCCCACGGCAATCCGCCCTTTCCTCGGGTACAAGTTGAAGATCTTGGCTGCATTCGTGCTGGTCACGGCCACAAACTGGTTCTCGTCCATTTTGCCTGTAGCCTAAAGGAAGAGCCCCCCGATGAGCAGACAAGCCTGATAGGCAGGGAGGAGGGCAGATCTGAACCTGCGACAGGGTCCTCACGGGTTGGCCGAGCTCTCCGCCCCCACTGAGAACACGCCGCTCTCCAAGAGGTCAGGCCTGGCCTCAGAGCAAACTGAGTGATGCTGCCGAGAGCCTTGTGACAGCTATCAGTGTCACTGGGCCCCAGGTTCAGTGAAAAGAAGACCTGAGTTCAGGTCATGGCTCACAGTGACCCGGCTCCCTCTGCAATGAGAACTCTCGACCCCCACTCGGCACCCCAGCTTCCAGCCCCACGCGCACATGCAGAACCTGCAGAGCCACCTCCACGGAGCTACAGTGTGGCTCACAACCAAACAAACCTTCCTCGTCGTCAGTGTGCCGAGGACCACAGCGACACTGGGAACGCAGAGGATCCGGAGGACTTGTGCGGCTGCTCTCTCACGAGCAGGTGTCCCTGTGCCCCTGCACATCTGGCCCGGTCTCCAGTAAGGAGGGTTAAGAGTGCACAGTGCCCTGAGCCTTGCTGGGCCAGGCAGGGGGCTTCTAGAATGTTCCTGGGGAAAGGTGGGGGCACCTTACCACTGCCTTGTCCCAGACAACTGTCATCCGCTCCTCGATGCCGTTGACGCCCTCGGGGATCAGGGTGAAGTTGTCCTTGCCCACCGCTTTCTGGGCAGTGCTGTAGGGACAGTGGCCGCTGCCTGTGACCTGCAGGTCTCCACTGGCCAGGACACAAGAGGGTGGGGTTCAGACCTGGGTTCACTCCCAAGGGCCAACCCCAACTTCAGTCACCAACGGAAGCCCCGGGAGGGACCTAAAGCTCAGGAGGCTTTAGGAGGAGACCTCTGAAGGACGTGCCAGAGGTGGTGAGCTTTACCTCTGTTTAAAGAAAACCCTGGGCGACTGATAAGCAGGTGGACACACAGGCGGGCGGTGAGCCCAGAGCCCGCGCCAGCCTGTGTGTCAGGAGCCCCATTCACAGCCCTGGCCTCGCGTCTCTGCCCCACAGGACATTCACCCCTGCCAGGGACTGACTGCCCACCTGAGCCACTGGCCACAACAGAGGCTCAGGCCCCACAGCCTGTCGGGAACGCACTGTCCCCAAGGAGCACCACGCCCAGGCCTGTCCACGCCAGTCTGACCCAGTCTGCGCCTCCCGCCCAGCCACTCTGTCCCCAAAGGCCCCTGGCTGCACCCGGGCTCTCACCAGGCCAGCAGGGAGGTCAGGTAGTCAGGCGTGGTGGGGTCTGGGCTCAGGGGCGGGGAGGTGACAAACGCTGCTGCTTTGGCCCAGTTCTTGCTCCAGTAGTGGGTGCCGTCGGTCCCCAGGCTGGCAGCAATGGGCTCCCCGAAAACCAGGGGACCTTGGGAGGGACAAACACAGCGAGCATGGTTACTGTGAGCAGTGCCCGCAGGAGGGGCTGAGGAGCAGGGGAGAGTGACAGCCGTCAGCCAGCCGTGTTCCAGGGGACCCTGACGTGGCCACCCCTGCCAGGCGCCACCCCGCACCTGCCAAGCGCTCTACAGAGACTCAGTGGCCGAGCCACCCAGTACACGCTCGGGGGCCGTCACCGACTTTGGCATCTGAACACTGTTATCTCCTTTCACAGAGGGACAGAGGGACAGACGTCCTGGGGCCACGGGATCAGGGGTTTCAGGCCCACTGTGCGATGCCCCGCCCTCTCCTCTTCCTCCTGTCTGTCCCTCTGAGCTTGGTCCCCAATGTCACAGTGTTGACACGGTGGGACCTCTGAGAAGTGTGTGGGGCTGTGAGGGACCCGCCCTTATGCACGGAGTAATGTCTTCCTGCAGAGCCTGCGCTGGTTCTCTGGAGGCCAGAAAGGGTCTCATGGCACTGGACTGGATACCACGAGAACCTGGAGCTGGCCAGGACATGGCCTGACACCTACTCAGCACTTGGACGTGCCAAGGCTGCTGCCAAGGCTTCACTCACTGGCTTGAAGGGCCCCTCTGAGAGGAGGAGTCAGAGGGTCAAAGAGGTGAAGGACATCCACTCTTGGAGCTGGGCAGCTGACGTCCTAAACCAACACTGTTCATGAGCTGGACATGCTGTTCTCAGGCCCCGGCCCTGGGAAACGACCTTCCTCCTTCCCCAGCCACAGCTGACCCTCTTCCTATCCACGTGGACCCCAAGGGTAGGAGCCAACCATGAGGCCCTGCAGGGGGACTACGAGGCCCAGCCAGGGTGACGTGCTCAGGAAGTGGACCAGGAGGTCAGGCAGGAGGCAGGGCCTCTACTACCAGCCTCCAGAGGACAGCTGCCAACGCTCCACCCACGGCCTCTTGCCCTGACAGCCGGGACCATGCCCAGCCCCAAGTGAGGAAGCCGAGGCTCAGGACATGCCAGGCACTTGCCCAAGGTCACCCAGGTGGCACCTGGCACACCCAGAATCACACCTAAAACTGACTGCACACATGGGGTTCTGCCTGCCCCTCCCCATGTCCCCTCCACTCCTGAATGGGCTGGAGGCCCCGGCTCCCGGCTCCAGTCTGGTCTTGGATGTGGCTAGGCCTGTGGGACACACAGGGCCCCTTAGGAGGCCCGGCCACCGCATACCCTTCTTCCTGGCCAGGGTGATGATGTCCGCTGCGCTCTTGCTCATGACCTTGGTGATATACACGGGGCAGTTGATCCGGCCGGCAATGGTGATGGCCCGGAATACAGCCTCGGCCTCCAGCTGGGGACAGCAGACACAGGGTCACAAGAGGGAGGTGGGGGAGCCTGCCCCACCCCAAACTCCCAGGACTCTGTGAACCTGTGTGCTCTGACTTTCCTCAGTCAACTGTGGCAGAGGGAAATCTACCAAGTCAAGGGGTCAAGTAGAGCAGCTGTTCTTAAAAGAAGGCAGAGGGAGTTCGGGTGGAGGGTCGGAGGCCGACTTGAGCTCCTGTGAGACTGGGAGAGTTCTGCACCCACTAGAGTGAGAGGCGGCAGACAGAATCGGGAAGCTTGGGAGGTGGTCTGTGGTATGCGAAGGCTGTGCCAAGCACATGCCCATGTCCACCCACCCCCTGCCCACCGGCTCATTCCCTCACCAAGTAAACCCGGGAGCACCCGAGGTCTCTTCAGTCTCCACACCCTCCAGCCCGGCCAACACGGGTGGAGTCAGCCAACCCGAGGACTGGTTGGTTGGTTTTTGTGGTACTTGGGACCAAACTCAAGGCTATACCCTCAGCTCTTATTATTATTATTATTAATTTTTAATTTCTAGAGGGGTCTCGCCAATTTGCTGAGGCTGGCCTCAATTTGTGATCCTTCTGTCTCAGCCTCCCGAGGGAAGATCACTCGCACGCGCCCTGTGCCCAGCTGTACTTCTTTTTCTTTTTAGGGTGGTGTGGCTCCAGGTGGGCCCTGCTGGAGTCTGACAGTTGATGGGGCCCTACCTGCTCTCTGATGAAAAGCCATTAGTCACAAGCCCTGATGTGGCAGCCACATTCAGGTGCTATGAAAGCTTATAAATTGTTCCTAATCCTGTCCTGATGTCCCCACAGGCCAGGGACACACAGCTCATGGCCTGATCACTACTCCTGTGTGTCCCCAGTGTGGAGAGGGGCCAGGGCTGGGGGAGGCTCAGGACACTTGTTAGTGACTTCCTAGGGGCAGGGAAACGCCCTCAACCTGAGTCCCAGGCACACGTGCCCTCTGGGCCTCCCTCCACACACAGCCACCTAGGGGACCTATCCATTTCCATCTTGGGAACGCAGCAGGCAGGGTGGCTGTCTCCTGGGTGCCAGCTTGGGGCCCGTGGCTCCCCATCCCTGACACCCAGGGCACAGTCCTTGGCAGACTCTTATCCAGTTTGGACACTGAAGTGTGCGCAGGGCCCGTGTGGAATTCCTGGCAGGGCCTCTTCCTGGCCCTCGCTGACTGGCCTGTGGCCTTCCCAGGAGGGAAGGGAATAGGAGGAGCTGGACGCAGGCTGGGTACAGCAGGAAGGCCATCAGGATGAGCGCCCAGCAACGCCGGGGACACGCCAAGTCCTCACCTCTTCAGGTCTGCTCAGAGCATGGCCCTCGGGGCCCGTGATGCCCATCTCCAAGATTCGCTTTTGTTCCTATAACAGAAACAAATGAGTCAGCGATTATGGACGGTCAGAGCTGGGCTAAGTTGCTCCTCTAACCTCCTGCTAGAGGGACAGGGCAGCTGAGGCCCAGCAGGTGGGGTAAGCCACGGCCCTCCCACTTCATCCATCTTTTCACTTTAATCATCCTTTCACTTCAATAAGCCCCCACCCAGCACACCTGGCTCTGCCTCACAAGCTTGGCTCCACCCCCACACCTGGCTCCACCCCCACACCTGGCTCCGCCCCACAGCATGCCTCCTCATCTGCTTTAATCTCCCAGGATGTTTGAAGGAAGCAGGGTGCTGTGGTGGGAGTAGGGTGTGTACCACCAACACTCGCATGGAGGCTTGGTCCCCAATGTGATGGCGTGGAGAGGTGCTGAGGTGATGAGGTCCCCAAGAGACATGAATGATTTTCTTGTGGGAGTTGGTGCCACTCTCAGGAATGGCTTCATCCTTGCAAGGACGAATGTTATCAAGCGAGCCTCCCCAGGTGTCCTGCATGCGAGCTGCCTAAGGCCCGGTCCCCATTCCAGTGCCACCCTGCACAGAGGGGCACATGGCCCGCAGCAGAAGCTGAGTAGTTGCTGGCACGATGTTCTGACCTCCAAAAATAAACTTCTCTTTGTACCCAGCCTCCAGTATTTTGTTACCACAACAGAAAATGGCCGAAGGGAAAACCAGTACCAAGAAGAGGGGTCACTGCTATAACGATGCTGGCAATTGTGGAAATAGCTTTGGAATCAGGTAATGGCCAGAGAGTGGAAGAGTTCTGAGGAGCCAAGACAAAGACACCGTAAGCACTGTGTTTAGGTGACTGTGAGGGCTGGGAGCAGGGGAAGGCAGGGAAGGTGGAGCCTCTAGGGGACATGCTGAGATCGTGCCTAGACCACCGTCCATGGGCACTGGACGGTAACAGCCACTCCAGTGAAGCCTCACATGGAAATGAGATGGCCTTGGCCATGGAGCAAGGCCACCCTTGCTATGAGGGAGCAAAGCCGCCATCTGATGGTGTCCGTGCCCCAGGCCTCTACCCAAGACAACCCAAAGCACAAATGAGAATTTCTGGCTGAAGAATTTTCTAAGCCAAATTAAAAGGAGCTGTGAGGTTCCTTAATCTCAACCACTAAGCTGAGATCAGGAAGAAGAAAAAGAAGCTCTTTAAAGACTGAACTTATCACTCTAAAGGGAAGAGAGCACAAAAATTGGAAAATCACAGATTATGTGACGAACTAAAAGCACGTTGGAGAGGGCAAGTGTAGCCGAGCTCCAAGACTGGCACCAGGAGAGGAGGGAGGTGCCCAGCCAGACCTCGGGAGGGATCTCAGCCAGACCTCAGAGATCTCCTAGGATTCCCCTCAGCATAGGCTCGGACGCTAGGCCCTTAATGGCAGCTGGGGTGAACCATCCAGGGCAGCACTGGGCCAGCCAGGGCTCAAGAGGCCAGTGTGCCCAGGCCACCGCTCCAGAGGGTGCAGGTGGCAAGCCCCGGGGGTCTGCAGATGTGCAGAGTGCAGGCCCGGCAGGCAGGGTCACGGCGGCTCCCGGGGAAGTCAAAGACGAACCACCACAGGACCCGGAGGGAACCAGCCTCGAGGACTGAGCGCCACCGAGGCTCCCCACAAGGCCACGCCCAGTGAGCCTTGGGAAGGGGCTTCACCTCTGGATCCCGGCGTGGAAGTGCCAGTGGGGACCTGCAACATGCCTGGGAAAGGCACGGGCACCTGGCCAACCCCAGGGAGCAGCCACAGGGCAGAAGGGACTGGTGTGCCTAGGAGGGGGCATGGAGTGGAAGACCATCTTCCAGTTTAAGATTCAACATCTTCCCTGCCGTTTTGGATTTGCTCTGAGCCAATGACTCCTTTCTTAAAAAAAAAAAAAAAATATATATATATATATATACACACACACATAAATATATATAATATTACGTGTATATTTTATATATAATTATATATGTGTATTACATATATATTTTAGTTGTAGTTGGACACAATACCTTAATTTTTTACTTATTTATTTTTAGGCGGTGCTGGGGCTTGAACCCAGGACCCCGCAACTGCTAGGCAAGTGCTCTGCCGCTAAGCCCCAGCTCAGCCCTCGTTACGCCTTTCTTTTGGAGCACTTCCACCTTGGGCCAGCAATGGTGACCCCGCTGTGCCACCCGTGTCACCACTGGATCTTGGAAGTGGAGGACTGGGTGTTGATTTTGCAGGCTCACAGCCGGAAGTCACCTCGAGCCTCAGATGACTGGGGGACAGGCCGTATTTCGTATGTGAGGGGGACACAGGCCGGGGTAGGGCCAGAGTGCTACGGCTGGAACATGTTCTGTCCCTCCACAAGTTGAGCTGAGGATTGGGCCCCAGTGTCATGGTGTTGAGAGGTGCCTGGGCCTTCCAGTGTGACCTGGTCACTCGGGGATCAACACTTTCAGGGGTGGGCTCCCATCTCGTCTCAGGGAGCCGGCGTGGTTATTGTGAGAGCGGCCTTTGATACAACAAGCTGGCACCTCCCCTCGGACTCTCTTGCATCTGTGCTCCTTCCGCAGGCACCTGCTGCCCTCTTCCAGTTTTCCGCCACACACAGAGAGTACACGGCTGTCCGCAGAGGCAAGCAGATGCTGGCATCATGCTCTTGGAACTTCAGAACAGTGAGCCAAATAAACCTCTTTTCTTTATAAATTACCCAGACATGGGTATGCCCAGTTCCAAAGCTGGCCATCCCTAGGACTGTGGGCAAGTTGGCCACGCTCTCTGAGCCTCAGTTTCCTGCGCACTGGAGTTGACAGTGTTTGCATCACAACTGTGAAGGTGAGGGGGGAGATGGCCTCACCAAGCACCTGGAGTGATACCACTGCACAGGAGAGAGGAGTCAGCAGCAGCCCCTAGTTTCCATCTAGGTCCCTCTCCCTGCATCTGTCTCCTGGCAGGAAAACCCCACCTTGAACTTCTCCTATGACCTTGAAATGCCTCCCCAAGCTGGTGGCCCAGATTCAACCTATTGCTCCAGGTTTCCTTGCCCCGGGAACTCTTTAATGAGTCTAGAAGACAAAACTCTTCTTTTTTTTTCTCCCTCAACGTTGCCAAGATGCCAAGTTCCACTTGCAGTCTCTGGGTCGTCACTCCTGGACACACCTCTGCCACGACTCTGGGCCCACTGACCACGAAGAAATCACAGTCTTGACTGTGCCTCTATGGCTATTGAGCTCCGGTTGATTATAAGAACATGAATTAGAAACAATTTCAAAGTCTGACGCTGGGTGGATTGAGGCAAACTGTGGAATAATTGCAGCTACTGAAGATGGTGTTTATGAAGCATTTTTGGAAACTGTTTACAAAACAATTTTATGATACAGAGAAATCCCTACACTAAATAGTTTAAATGTCAGTTACTATTTCTGTTCAAAGGAGAAGAGACCAGGAGGGGAGGGGAGGAAGTGGGGTGGGGAAGGAAGGAGCCAGGGAGAAACAATGGGAAGAGGAGGGGGTCTAATGGTAGCAGGCTGAGCACAGGTGTTGTTTTCAGTTCTCTTCTGACCCTACTCAAGTGACAAAAGATATACACACATTAAGAAATGCAGAGAGAAGACGGAAATTTTAGAAGCTGTCGAGGGGATGTACAGAGCCCTGGAGCTGGTCACTGCCTTGGGCTGGCTGGGAGGAGCGCTGGAAGGCCCCCCGAGGGCTCCTCACACACTGGAGGGAGCGGAAAGCGGGGCACCATGGAAATCTACAAAAGCCAGATCACGCAGATCCTAGAGCTCAGCAGCCCCACTCCTAGGTGTATATCAACAACACGTGGACCCACATTCAACAAGACTCTTCGAGAACGCTCATGGATGTTTTATACCTAACAGTCCCCAATTTCGAAATTGCCCAAATATCCAACAACTAAAAAATAAAATGTGACATGTTCATGAAGAAGCAGAAGCTAACTACACAGGAGGAAGCTAGCCCTGAGCAACAGAGAGCAGGCGTGAATGAGCACCTGCCACCACTGGGTTCCATGTTCATGAAACTTAACATCAAGCCAAACTCAGACATGTGTCGTGGGCAACTTCCAACATGGCGCCCGATGATCGCGCTTCGGGGTTTCACGGCCTGGGGGTGCCCTCCCTGTGAGCGTGGGCTGGACTTAGCACCTTGCCTTTAGTGAGCAGACTGAGGCAAAGGATGCACGTCACCTCCAGAGTTAGGTCACAAAGTTTCTGGCCTTCCCTTCTCCGTCTTTCCTTTGTTCATTCTGAAGACAGCCAGCTGCCACACTGTAGCCATACACATGGCAAGAACCAGGCAGTCTCTGGCCTGCAGCAGCCAAGAGCAGGGGCAGCAGTCTGACAGTCTGTAAGAAACCGAACCCTCAGCACCACCCTCTGCCAGGAGATGCCCCCACCTGGACCAACACCTTGGTTCAGCCTGGGAGAGGTCTGAGCCACAGACCCAGGCACCTTTGCATTCCTGACCCACAGGAAGAGGAGAAGACAAATGTTGATGTTTCAAGATGCAGGCTGAGCGCTGGGTAAGTTTTTCTGCAGCCATAGACAACGGACACAAATTTAGGGACCGGAGCAGAGTGTTAGAATAACATTTACCTAAAAATGTGGAAGTGGCTTTGGAACCAGGGAGAGGAGGTCGGGAGAATTTCAAGGAGCATGACAGGTAGCCTCGAGCAGACTGTTACAGAGACGCAGACTTTGAGGACACTGCCTGTGAGCTCTCGAAAGGAAATGAGGCAATGAAGGAAGGGGGACCACACTTCGCAGCAGCAGAGACTCCACGCTGTCTTCTGCACCCCTGGGGGAAACCCGATGGGCCGGGTCTAGCTCAGGAGGTCTCCCACACAGAGTGGAAGGAACTGCCTGGTTCTTCTCACTGCTTAAAATGTTACATGGGAGAGACTAATGGGGAGAAGAACCGTGAAATCAGAAAGAACCAGGCCAGGTGGGGTGGTGGACGCCTGCAATCCCAGAGACTTAGGAGGCTGAGGCAGGAGGATTGCAAGTTTGAGGCCAGCCTACACAACTTAGCCAGGGCCTAAGCAACTTGTGAGACCCTCTCTCAAAAAAGGGCTGTAGGATGTGGCTCAGTGGCTGAGTGACCCTTAGGTACCAAAACAAACAACAACAAAAAATATAAACAACAACTCATATCATGTACAACCACAAGAATGGGATCAAAATTGGAATGGGCTGCACTCCATGTAGGTAAATGTGTCACAACACACCCTACTGCCACGTATATCTAAAAACACTAAATGAAAAAGAAAGAAAGAAAAGAACTGGGACATTCGAAGGCTTGGGAATTCACAGCTCTCCAAAGGCAAAAGATTCAAATTAAAGAATGGCTTCAGAGCCCCTCTCAAATTCAGGATATTGCCAGATAAATAACTCCTGATGCTCCGAGAGTGGGATCCCACAGACTTTGTTAGAATCCATGAAGATGAGGGCGGTGCCTCCAAGCACTAGTCAGTCGTAAAGAGAAAGATCCTCTGAAGAGCTCCGCATCGGAGGTGCCCAGGGTCTCCTCAACCAAGCAGCAGGACGTGGGAAGGTCAAGGTGCACTCCTCGGCCCGGGGGGGGGGGGGGGGGGGGGGGGGGGCTCACCTTGGAGAAACGGGTGGGGGTCTTTCCTCTGAGGCAGTGAACCCCGCCCAGTGAGCTTCCCAGGAGGCCACAGGGTTTTGAGGAAACTACTTTAGCAGAACCCTGGCAGCTCGAACGGCCTGGCCCAAAGGCCTGGGAACGGAAGGCAGGGAGCCCCAGATCTGCTGGGCAGGAAGCAGGAGGCCACACAAGCAAGGCCTCCCGCCTGAGAGGATGGAGAGGCTCAGGAATGGCCGGCCGAGGTGGAGCCGAGAGCCAGGAGACCTGTCCCTGGGTTAGGCTCCCCAGGCCTTCAGACCAGAGGCCCCAGCAGGGCACCTCCCACCCCAGCCCAGCCACCCCAACAGTGGCAAGGCCTGTGCTCCCCCTCCCACACCCCGCCCGCCCCTCTCTACCACCTCTTCCTCCTCATGAGAGCTGGGGAGAAGGGCCAGCTGCCCACCTGCCGTGTCCTCCTGAATCCCACAACCAGAGGGACCCGCGTGTGCTCCCGTCTCCTCCTCCCCCAAGTTTTGTGGGACTGCCACCTGTTTCGCGCCAGAGGACAGACCTCAGACCCCTGTAAGCTCATGCACCTCTGTGAGGTGGGAGCTTCGGGATAAATAAGGCTTCATGGGTAAGGGCTGTCTGTCACCTCAGGCCACATGGCTGGGACATTCAGGAGGCAGGGCTGCAACACTGCTCCACACCACTGCCCCCTCCCGACCCCAAGACAATGAGCAATGCCAGCCTCTGTGTGCACGGCCCTGGCACCCCCACACGTGAAACCCCAATGCCCCCAGGTGTGCGAGGCCCCAGCACCCGTAGGTGCACAAGGCATTTTTGTTGGGTTCCCACTTGCCCTTGTGCACACCCCTCAACGCCACGGATGGTTAGGTCATCCCCACTGCATGTTTGAGGAAACCGAGTCTCAAGAAGCAACCTGGCCTGCCAGTGGCCACACTGCTGAGAGTGTGGGTGACCGCGTGTCCGAGACAACATCCGTTCCTAGCCTGGCCTTTCACTGTCCAGTCTTCTCACTAATCAAGCCAGGAGCCCCTCCTGTGGACCCTTCTGACAGGGGGGTGGGGGCTGGGGCAAGGACAGAATTGGCACCACTCACCTGAGCTATCAAGTCTCCGTTTTCCGCGTGGACCAAGATCAGAGCTCCCAGCCCCTTGAGGAAGGTGAAGGCTTCGTAGAGCTGAGGAGGGACACGAGGGGTGGGTGTGAGAAGGGAGCACCACGCGCACAGTGGTCCGCGGCAGCAGGGGTGCTCCACTCCCCAATCGAGGAGAGGCGCTTCCCTTGGCCCTGACGCCTTCCAGACCCGAAAGCAGGAGCTGGGGTGAGGCAGAAGCTACGGCCTGGGGACGCCCCTGGCCTCCTGCCTTGGGTCTCCTCCCGGCTGGCCCCTTGGGCTGCCTGTGCTCCTGGGGACAGCTGGTGCAGGGCAGTCCTCTTTGGTTTCACGGAGACTGTGTACCTGAGCCTGCTCTGCCTGCGCCATAGGAGATGTGCGAACCTTTTCAAAAACTCCAGCACCTGCCGTGCAGGGAAGGAACTCTGAACTCAGACAACAGAGGCTGGGCCAGCATCCTGCCAGTCCACCAAGGAGGCCTTGCCCCTGCCTGACATCTCCCTAACCAAGAAGAGCCCACCCTGCTGAGGACCAAGGCCACCAAGCTCCCTCTCCAGGACACCTGAATCTCAACTCTGTTCTCCATGAACAAGACAACACCCAGGAGCACCCTTCTGGATGCAGACAGCAGGTGGGGGGCACTCCTGGGGGCTCGAGGGGCTTTTGAGGACCCTGGTCCAGAGGCCACAGAACTCCATCCATGCCCAGGGCTTCAGTGGAACCAATGTTGGACAGAAACAGCTGAGAATCAGCTACCTGGTGTGCCACATGCCCCTCTTTCCACGACAGAACCAACCTTCAGCTTTCAGAACACCCTCTGCAGGCTGTAAAGGCCTCCGGGCATCCTGGGCAAGTTACTTTTCTAACCCCCTCATGATTATTTGAAGCCTGTTGTCCATCTAGCTCCAGAGCAATAAGGAGCCATCACCTCCCAACATCTGGGTCGTGCTGTTGTGCGTCAGGCACAGTCCTGGCAGATCTCCTGTCTGCATCACTCAATCCTCCACAATCTCCACCAGGCAGGTGCTATTATGAGCTTGAAGCCCAGAGAGGCTGGGAAAGTGGCTCCAGGCTGCGCAGCAAGGGCCAGGCTGGCTCTACCGTCCATGGGTCCCTCTGCCACACTAGCACGCAGGGAAGAGGGAAAGGAGAGGAAACCAAGCCAAGAGACCCCGCAGTGAGAAGTCCAGGAGGCTGGTAAGCAGTCCCCAGTCCCTGCAAACAGTTGTGGCAGCACCCCGCTCTGTTCCTGGCACCCACATAATGACCAAAACCGGCAGGCCTGAGGCTTTGCACCTTCTGGATGAGAAAACTGAAAGGAAGTTACGTGTCCAACATCTCGGTTGGCTTGAGGGAAGCCATCATCCCCAGCCTTGCTCGAGCCAGAGCCAGCCAGGGGCTTCCAGGAAGCACATTTCCCGAGCCCCTCGGCCTGTGCGCCCAGCTCTGCAGGCTAATGGCACTGAGATGAGCCAATATGAGGAACCATCGACCAGGGCTCCTGTTCCACTCCAGAGTCAGAAAGGAACCAAGATCTGAGGGGCGAATGCACTTAGTGCCACCTGCAGGGCCTGAGCCCTGGCCTCCATGCCAGCCCTGTCTCCTCTGTCTTGTGCCAGGTGACAGGCTGGGGTGGCCCAGAGCTGCCAAATGAAGAGGAGTGGGGCCTACCTGGCTGTCGGACATCTGGTAGAGGTCCTTATACGCCATGTAGACTTGGAAGGAGTTGACACCTGTTACAAGATAAGAAGGAAGAGAGAAAAGGCATGTCGAAGAGAAAGAAGCAAAGCGGGAGCTCTCAGAGAGAAGCCGCCATGGGGACCACTGTGGGGGCGGCCAACAGGGAGCCGAGCATGCAGGTGAAGGAAGGGACGGGGAGGCAGGGGAGGGGGCAGAGAGAATGAGACCTCCAGACATTAGAAGTAGCAATGCAGTAAAGCAGAAATGATGAATTAGTAAGCTGTGGCCAAATTAACACCTCTACCCTGGCGCTTGTTCCCAGAGCGGGGATATAGGCAGTGCTGTCTTAGGTTAGAAACTACCACTAAAAAGTTGAGGTAGGTTTGACTCGTTACAAATGGGAACCTACACGTTAGTTAATTCCTAAATACTTCAAAATAAAATAACAAAGAACCAACATGATAAATATACCAGCAACAAATTCAACAGCTTTTTAAAATCAAGAGACAGTGGTAACTTTGGGGGGAAGGAGACGTCACTGTAACAGGAAGGAAAGAGCCTATGGGACGGCTGGCAGAGCCCCACTTGTCTGGGGTGGGTGAGCTTGGAGCAATTCGTAAAGTCACGTGTTTCCTCTATCTATTCTATTAAAAAATACCAAAACAAAAGCAAAGGAGCCAAAACACAAAAATCCAAAAGCAAGCTGTTATTTTTGGACATTTTAAGGAGAAAGCTCATGCCTGACTAATAAAGAAAAGATACAGTCCTCAACCAAACCTCCAGACTCCACCAACGCCAGCTCTGCTCCAGGCTCCGTGTGGGCTCAGCTCTGAGGCAGCCGGAGCTCCTCTGGGCGGTCAGCTCGCTCACCTGCCCTCCAGTTCTCCTTTCCTCCTCCCGTAGCCACACAGTAACCCTGGCAACAGCCACCTTCATGCGATGTGACCCTGAATCACATCCAGGGCTGAGCACCTGGCAGACGCTAGGCTGAGCCTCCCCCCATACCCTCTCAGAGTGCAACCCCACAGAGGGAGCCACGGGGACACACACGCACCTCGCAGAGCTTAGGGGCTCTCAGAAGAGCCAAACAGAAAACCAACATCCCCCATTCCAACAGCAGAAAACGTGCCCCCAGGAGACTCAGGGACCCGCTTTGGAGGAAGGCAGCAGTTCTGATGGAGACGTGTGGAGGTGATTGCGGAGCTGGGGCAGGAAGGAGAGGAGCCTGTTACAGGCAGAGACAAGGACACCCCCTGTAGGGGAACAGCTCGAGCAAAGGCCCAGCAGTGCCTGGTTGTAGTGCAGGGGTGGCACCCAGGATGGGTCATGGCCCTTGCCTGCCAAGCCACAGAAACTGGGCCTGAGGACAGCCTGCCCACTGTCCCGGCGGCAGCGTGCAGTTCATGACCGGAGTCACAGCAGATGTGGAGAAAGGGTCTTAGCTCCACGTTTCCCCTGGATCCACCAAGAAACCAGGGATTCCAGAGCCCCATTCTGGGGCTTTAACTGACCTTTGTCCTGTACCAGCACCTCCAGCTCCTCCCGAATACCATCGTACCAGCTTGTGATGTCCACATGGAGGGAGTAGTCACAGCAGGACTTGGTGTCGGCCGCTTCATGCCACTTCTCAAAGGAAGTCAGCAGGCTGGACCCAGGTTCAGGAACAACATGGTCGACTGGGACAGAGAAAAGTTGTCACGATGCTAAGGACCCACATTCTCCCATCTGCATCACCTCCTTCACCACCCCACACCCCATCAGCATCACCCCACCACTGTTACCATGACTACCACCACCTCCATCACCCCATCAACCCATCAGCATCACCCCACCACTGTTACCATGACCACCATCACCTCCATCACCCCCACCACCCCATCAGCATCACCCCACCACTGTTACCATGACCACCATCACCTCCATCACCCCACCAACCCATCAGCATCACCTCACCACTGTTAGTTACCATGACCACCATCACCCCCATCACCCCATCAACCCATCAGCATCACCCCACCATTGTTACCATGACCACCATGACCTCCATCACCCCCATCATCTCCATCAATGCCACCCCATCTCCATGCTTATTGTCCCATCCTCATTATGGTCAGTGCTGCCACTGTCACCATCATTGCAAACCATTACCAGTGGCATCTTCACCCCCACCTTCAGGCTGCACCACCATCATGACCACACCGCCATCACCACCATCCATCCAGTGCTCACGACATGCACGACAGCAGCACAAAGGATTTATGAACACCTCGCTTAAGCCTCACGGTCATCCTAAGGAGTGAAGGGTAACAACCCCATTTGGGCCAGGTGCAGTGGCTCATGCAACTCAGGAGGCTGAGGCAGGAGAATTGCAAGTTCAAGACCAGCCTCGGCAACTTAGCAAGATCCTAGGCAACTTAGCAAGACCCTGTCTCAAAATAAGAAAATATAAAATAGGATGTAGCTCAGTGGTAAAGCACCCAGGGTTCAATCCCCAGAAGGAAGGAAGGGAGGAAGGAAAAACTGAGGCTCAAAGGGGGCCTAGGGCTTATCCAAGGTCCCATAACTGGCCAGAGGTAGGAGGAGCCTCCCTCGGAGACCTGACAGATGGTCTGATCTTTCCAGGACTTCACTCGGCAGCCTTGGCCCAGACCGTCAAGGTCAAAGGTCTCTAAGGGCAAAGGAAAGGCAACCTTGTCCCTCTTTTTCAAGTAACATCTAAAACCGAAAGTAGCTCAAAAAGGTGTGTCTTCAACCTTGGCTGACCTCGCCTGCCGTTCTGGCTACCACCTGCTTCTCTCTGCACAGGCCCCTCGCCCGCCGGACGTCACAGAGATGGCCACAGAGAACAGCCTCTGCTCCCTCCTGCCTCCCTCCCGTCGCAGGCATTAGCTGCTGGTTGGGCCTTGGCGACCCAGGCCTGAGGGAACCCCGAGCCTCTCTGTCCTCGGAGCGCCATCCCTTCTTCCTCAGCTCACTCTTCTCTGTCCCCATGCTGGCTCAACCTCTGCTCTTCCTGGCCTCTCCTCTGCGTCTCTGGGTTTCTTCCCCGTCTCCTCAGACTCCGCTCTGCTCCCGCCTTAGTGATCACACCCCGAGGCTGGTCCCAAAACCTCTCCACGCACCCCTCACGCAAACTCCACTGCCTCGGAGCTGCGGAACTCTGTGCCAGCTGTGCCCTGGCCACCCAACAGGGTGACTCAAAACCAAAGTGCCCCAGACCTCCTGCAGTGCCGCCCACCCGACCCCAGCTGTGGACGACACAGGGATGTAGCATCTCACGGTCCTACGGCCACAGGGTGAGGGCTCGTCCCGCCACCTCCCTCCCTCCCATCCCCATGTCCCCCCATCATGATACTGCTGACGCTGCCCACGTGCCCCTAGACCAGCCCACTGCCATCCACCACCTCAGCCAAACCACCCTTGTGTATCAGCAAACTGCTGCGGGCACCTCCCGGCCAATCTGATCACACCACTGCCCGCGGGATCCTTCCACAGCTGCAGATGTAATCGCACAAAATTCTCCCACGAGGCTCAGCACTGTCCCCATCCCGTCCTCAGGGTCTTCCTTGCAATTCTGTCCCTCCGTCTCTGCGGGGTGCAGAGGGCCTTCCCTGTCTCCACTGCGAGAGCTGTGCCCCCCAGGACTCTGTGTGCCCTTCCTCCTCTCAGCCATCTGCTCCCCTCCCGCCCCCCATCGACTCTGCCATCTTCAGATCCCGGCCGGGATGTGGCCTCTTCAGGGCAGCCTTCTCGGAGCCCCAGCCCCGTTCAGGTTCTATGTCCCTTTTTGTCACAGCCTAGTCACCATTAACAGTCCCATGTGGCTGAGCAGGGGTTCCTGAGAGGGCAAGCCCCTGGAGGACAAGCCTCGGTCCTGCGGCTGTCCATCCGGCCCACAGCCTGGCCTTCTGCGCCTCCCATGAGCATCTGCTGAGAAACAGGGTGGGGCTGGGAGCCTGCCCGTCCCCTAGGGCCCTCTGTGTCCTCACAGTCCTTGGGCACACTCGAGACCCTTGGAGCACACAGCAAACTGCCTTTGAGGGTGTTGGGGGAGGACCCCGGATTCAGGGCTCCCCCAGGATGTCATAGTGGGTGATGGGGAAAGAGCAAAGGGGACCCCAGGGATCCTGGCCCCTAGCCCAGGGCTGTGCACTATACTACAGGATCTCACCTATGTCTTCCCAACACCCTCAGGGGTTCAATCATGAGGCCCCTGCTGCAGACCAGGCTGAGGACAGGCCTTGCTCCTACAGCGGGGTGGGGGTGGGGGGGCAAAAAGTCCAAGCCTGTCCAGGGCCAAGGCCTGGCTCCTCCCACTGTCCCCCAGCAGGTGCAAGTGCCACCTGTTGGAAAAGGATCAGGACTTTGCTTGTCTGTGCCCTGAGGCGGCCCTCCCCTGTGGCTAGTGCAGCCATGGAGGGTGCTGCCAAGGGTCACCTGGGAGAGAGGAGACGGCAGGGTCCAGCCAGTTCAGGACAGCCGGGCAATCGCACAGCGTGACAGTTCAAAGAACATGTATAATCCACTGCCGCCTGCTGAGTCATTTCCCAAGGTGGGACCCCAGCAGAGGCAGCTTCTCAAGCAAAACAGAACAAAACCAGGCTGCCAGGGGCACAGAGGAGGAGCCCAGCTCCCCACACAGGCCACGGAGGCCAGGTGGTACCATCTGTCCATGAGTCTCCACGCCCACCGTGGTTCACTGAGGGCAGAGGGTACTCCCAGTGACTGGGCTTGGCCATGTGGCTCACACCAGTCACAGAACATGGGCAGACACTGGGGTGTGAGCAAAGAGACGAGGTGGCAGGAGGGAGGCAAGTCTCTGCCAGACCCTCATGCACACCGCCGATGGCCACGGGAAGGGTGCTGCTCAAGACTCGGGGGCTGCTGTGGTTTGGAGATGGCCTGCCTATGTCCCCAAGGGTCTGTGTGTTGGAAGCTCGGATCTCAGGGTGGCCGTGTTGGGAAGTGGCAGGACCTCTAAGAGGTGGGGACTGCTGGAAGGTGACTAGGCCACTGGAGGCACATGCTCAGAAGGAATCGATGCTAGCCATTGCTCGACTCAACCAGGGGGACCCTCACCAGAGACTGAATCAAGAGGCCCACCCAATCTCAGATTTTCAGCCTCCCACACTGTGGGCTACACAAGCCTCTTTTCTTTAAAAGTACCTAACCCGGGGTATCTTGCTATGGCAATGGAAAACATTTGATACGCAGACTGTTACGCAGCACTATCACAGCATTATTTGCATCAATACTGATCGACACGCCCACTTCCTCGCTATGTAAACTTGGGCAAATTACCTCAACTCTCCGAGCCTCCATCCTCCATCATTATAACACCCATGTCACGGTTTCCAAAACTCTGGCCATCCTCACACTTCGGGATATCATTCTTTATGTGATACCTTTAAATCCGTTTATCTTCTAAGCACCTAAACGCCAACTTCAATCTCAGCCTAGGCAATGATAATAACCAGGATGTGCCAGTGATTTTATTTCAATACATTCCAAAATGGGTTCTGAAAGCTTTACTGTCTGTATTGCTTTGTAGACACTGAGCTGCATTGGGGGACCACAGTGAGAAGGAGATGAAACGGCCCTGAGCTCAGTGACTGGTCTGCACTGGGCCCCAGGGTGCTGCTGCCCATGGTGATGGAGAACCCCTAGCCGCACTCGGGGGACAGGGCCTGCAACTCACTGATCATCGTGGTCCCGCCCACCAGCGCTGCTCTGGTGCCCTGGAAGAAGTCATCGGCGGCCGTCATCCCCTGGCAGGGCTTCTGCAGATAGGTGTTGACATCGATCCCTCCGGGAATGACCATCCGCCCATTGGCCTCGATGGTCTTCACTCCACCGGGAACAATTAGGTTCTCTCCTATTTGCCTGGAGACAAACAACAGAGGGGACCTGGTTCTTAAAAGCAAACTGGGCAGTCAGCTTAGCAGCTTCAGGCCCACTAAGTAAACACGCCTGAGCCAGGTCACCCAGGGCCACAGGTGGGTGGAGGGTACTCAGGCAGGGCCTGCCCTCCTGGGGCTCACACTCAACGTAAGCACCTTGTTGGAATCCGGCAGGGCAGAGGGCCGGGGACACAGGGAGCTGTTTCACCTGGCTGGTTCTCCAGGAAGGCTTCTCAGGGGGACGGAGGACTGGGTCCAACCAGGCAGAGCAGCCTCTCCGTCACGGGATGCTGGGCTGTCTGAACAGCCAGTCTCTCAGGGGGGTGGTTGGCTTTTGGCAATGGGGGTGCAGAGTGGAGCATCACCTAGCAAGGCTGGGAAAAGTCCCCTTGGCTTATGAGCTTTCAGGGACACTGACGGGGGCTGAGCTGCATCCCCCGAATCCACAGGAAGCCCCAGCCACTCAGAGAGTGACTGACTGTACTTGGAGACAGGACCCTTGCAGAGGTGATTAAGTAAAATGAGGTCATTGGAGTGAGCCCTAATCCAATCCATCTGGTGTCCCTGGGAGATCTGGACACAGACACACACAGAGGACTGCCTAAGGACGCAGGGAGACACGCCATTTGCAGGCCAAGGAGAGCCCTCATGAGGAGCCAGCCCTGCCAACACCTGGACTCGCAGCCTCTTGATTATTTGTGAGAAATAGATTCCTGTTGTTGAAGCCGCCCGTCCGGGGCCTTTCACAGTGGCCGGAGTGGCCAAGCACGCGGCCCCTGGCTTCTCATTTCAGCAGAACTGGAGGAGCAAGGCCTCAGGAAAGCTACTCAAGCCCCCTGGGCACGTAAGACAAAACTGAGGTCACCTTAACACCACCGCGAGGGGCTCTGGCGGGGGAAGCCAGTGTTTCCAGACAGGCTGAGGTCACTTCTCTTCCCTGCTGAGCCCTGAGACTTCCTGCAGGAGGAAGGTCGCAGACAATCAGGGGCCTGGCCCCGCGAGCCCCACGAGCCCCGTGGAGACTTACATGACACCCAGTGATGCCTGTTCTATTTGTTGGAACCAGAGAAAGGAGATGCCAGGGCACCAGCAGATTCTGAGCCAGAACCAGGCCAGGGACCCCACAGCTTCCAAAGCTACCACCTGGCTGCGATCTGAGATCTGAATTTTTATTTGCAAAACTAAAATCCAGCTATTCTGAATTCTTGGGGTAAGGCCATCACATAAAAACACCAGTTATAAAGACTTAAAAAATACTGCTGCAGTGACCAAAGGATCAAGCCCAGAACAGAATTCACCTCCTGGGCAGAAGCAGCAGCCCTGGCCCTACAGGAGCCTGGGCAAGGCTGGTCCAGGCCAGCGGGACAGAGAGAGGGCTCCAGCCACGGCTCCTCGCAGAGCTGGGCACATCCTGGTCTCCCTGAGCTGGAAAGAGCCCAGCAAAGCACAAAGCCAGGCTCAAGGGGAGCACCCAGGAAACTGTCCCACCAGCTCCATCGCAGCTGCCGCCGCCCCCACCACCACCCCTCCCCTGCACAGCTGGCTTGAGGTCGTGGAAACTCGGGTCCTTCTGCCACCCTCTCCAAACACATGGGCTGGTGCCAGGAGCCGAAGGGAAGGGCCTCTGGAGGACACTGACCCTAACAAAGAGCAGTTGCCCTTCCTGGAGGCCTGCTGGGGAGCGGAGACTCCTCCAAGCACTCAACATGATGTCACCTGGGCTCCCAGCTAACTTCTAAAGAAGACAGGTAGAGTACCCAATGCTAACCCTGCAAAGGTGCAGGGCCACTCAGTGAGTCGGCAGGGACAGCAGACCTGAGGCTCAGTCCTACACGTCACTGCCCCAGAGACAGCTCGGTGTGAATGGCACCTGTGACTCGGTCACCATGCCAAGATCCCAGTGAGGGGCCCTGTCATACCTCCACCAACCTCTCCAGTCTCCCACCAACAGCCCCACAAGGGAGGAGGTCCACTGGGCCAAAGGGGGTACAGATCTGAGACAGGCACCTAGACTGGTCCAAGGTCACACAGCAAGTCCAGGTGGTCCTGGGAGGCCCCAAGTCTAAGAACAGGACCTGCCCCCAGGCTGACTGCCTCCCGGACACAGGAGCAGCACATCCCCTTCAGACGGGGACTGAACTGGCAGGGACCCGGTGAGTCAGGAGGAAGATGCAGTTGATGGCGCACACCAGCAACAAGCCCAGAAGAGGAGGACAGAGGAAGCTCAGCTCGCCTCAGACGTGCCACCGCTGTGGCAGGAGGAAACCCTGCGTGACCAGCCTCTGAATCACCAAGCTCGGTGAACCAGGCAGAATCCTCCATGAATCACAGCTCACTGCACCCTAATAGCTGAATGGCTCTTGGAAAACTCGGCCAAGGGTCCCAAACAGAAGGACTCTTGGTGTTTACTAAAGTAAACAAAAACTGAGCCTCTGCCTGCCTGGGGTCAGTACAGGCCACTCCAGCCCTACTCTTCTCAGCCAGTAGGCTGCATGCTAGAAAGGACCCCCTAAGTCCTGCAAGGCACTCAGTTGAGGTCACCTGCTCTGCTTCACAGAGCAGGAAGAGGAATACCAAAGCTCAGAGAGGCCTTTAGCACTGGGGTGCAAGCAAAATAGGGTTCTGAGTCAGAGAACTGGACAGATACTGAATTTACAGAACTGACTGTTTCCCGAACAGCCTGGCTAGCCAAAGTCCTAAGGCTCCAGGTGTTCCTGCATACAGCAAGCACTCAAGAAACGCAGCTCAGCCCATGACCACTGGGCTCCACAGGTCCCCGAAAGGATGGAAGCACAAGTGACCAGCTCCAACCTCAAGCAGCAGATGACCATGGGAATGGCCACCGCATCAGCAGCTGCCTGGTGACTTTGCCCTCAGGCCTTGGAGCCCGGGAGGCCAAGGGGCCCCAGCCTGGGCTGCTTCCTCTGATCTAAGCAGCAGTGCAGCAGAAGACCTCCTGCTCTGGACTTACCCGACCACACTGCTGCTCTGGGGCTCCAGTCAACCCTCACCTTGACCTGGGGGTCCAGATTCGCTTCGCTTTTCTCGTCAGCACTCTGGGGCACCTACTGTGGACCAGGCCATGCTCCAGAGTGGGGAGGCCTCGCTGCCCTGGCCGAGGGACAGATAACATGTGAGGGAGGCTGTGACAGATGGCAGCTCACGGCCACAGGGAAGGGGACATGCAGCCAGGCCATCCCCGGGCAGGGAAGGTGTCCTGAGGAGACATCACGTGGAGCTGGCAATGCAGGGACAGGCGTTCCACGGAGAGGCTGGGGTGCACAGCTCCCAAGTGGGAATGGGCTGGCCGTGCACACCACAAGAGTGAGTTAGGAGGGTGGGGAGGGAAGATGGCAGGGAGGAGGCTGCTGTCTAGGACTAGAGCAGGGGACGGGGAGGCGGGGGCTCTGAACCTTCAGGGGGCACGATGCACCCACTAACCCTGGCTTCCTTTACCCGCCCCCCCCCCGTCATCACAGCATGTGCTCCGCCCCCCAGGCTGGCTTGTTACCAGGCTGCATCCTGTCTGACCTCCCCGTGCCCCCAGCTCCCTGCGCTCTCCTTCCTGCACCAACAGCCCAAGCCGGTCGCAGACAGTCTCCTCCTCTGCTCTTCTAGATGCCCAGGGAAGAGGCCGTGAGTCCAGGCCAAAGGGACAGCCACGTCCCCATCACCAGCCAGTAAAATGCCGGAGGCCACGGAGAAACCACTGCCTGGTGTTATGGGCGGAACTGTCCCCAAACCACACCAAAGCCCCAACCCCCGTGTGACTGTTTGGAGATGAGGCTTCAAGGAGATAAAATTAAGCCTAAATGGGTCATCAAGGTGCATCCTGAACCCAACAGAACCAGTATCCTTATCAGGAGGGAAACGCCTGGGCAGTACAAAGAAAGGCCATCTGAGGACAGTGAGAAGGAGGCCCCAGGCCAGCCGGGAGTGAGGCCCAGGAGGGACCATCCCTGCGGGCACTGACCAGGGCTTCCAGGCTCCACACTGTGAGTTCCTGTTGTTTAAGTCACCGGCCTGCATCACTGAGTCACAGTGTCCCAGGGGGCTCCTACCCTGGGGTCAGCGATGGCAGGCTGAAAGGGAGCCCACAGGGAGACGTAGGGAAATGGCAGAGCCAGGACTCTTCTGAGAGCCAGACAGGGTCCCTGTGGAGGCCCACTTCTCCTCTGATCCCCTCAACCAACCCAGGAACGGCAGGCAGGTGGAAGGCAGGGCTGTGCTCAGCCAGGGGCTCTCGGGGAGGACACAGGCCCTGTCCCCAGCCCACCCTGCAACTGGGCTCAGTGCTTAGCCCCCTGGCCCCTCATGCCCCTGATATAAAACATTACACCTGGGCTGGGGTGGGGCTCAGCGGCAGAGCACTCGCCTAGCATGTGTGAGGCCCTGGGTCGATCCTCAGCACCACATAAGAATAGATAAACAAGATAAAGGTATTGTGTCCAACTACAACAACAACAAAAATCTTTAAAAATATCCCCAAAACGCTACATCTGCATTTCACAGCCTGAGTGTGAGCATTAAAGGCAACAGGCACCCTGAGGAGTATCAGCAAGCCTGGGACAACGGAGGGGTCCCCCAGCACACCCTGGCCCCTGCTCTAGCTCACCCCGGCCCCTGCTCTAGCTCACCCCGGCCCCTGCTCTAGCTCACCCCGGCCCCTGCTCCACCCAGTCTGACGTCCCCAGTCTGGAGCTCTGAAATACAGGAGCACAGCACGGCCACTCTGGCAGAACACCAGCCAGGCCAGGCCACCTGGAGGAGCAGATTCTTAGGTGTGTCCTGCTCAACCCACTTTATGAGCCCGTCTTCCAAGTAGACATCGGCATAAAAGGACTGGTCCTCGTTGACGATCCGTCCACCTTTGATGAGGAGTCGGTCACTCTGTAAAACAAAGCAGAGTTTTAAGCATCACTGGGGGAGAGTCAAGGGAATGGTTTTCTTTCAACTTTTAACAATAAAACTCTCAAATATCTTCAAAGGTAAAGAAAGGGCACTGAACCCCCCCAGACCCCCCCACTTCAACCCTCCTCCACCAATGCTCCGCCTTCTCACCCCACCTCCTTCCCTCCTCAAATGCTCTGCATTTTCCCCAGAAGTATTTCAAAACAAAACCCAAACATGGGATCATTCCTCCTTTAGATACTTCAGTACTTTCTCCAACCAGGAAGGGCCTCCTAAGGAGCCCTCACCACAGCCCACTACTCCAGCTAACCCCATCCACCTCCTCCTTCATCTCCGCCCGGACACACCACATTTGGTTTTACTGGATTGTCTCAGAAATGTCTGTGTCA
Source organism: Spermophilus citellus (assembly GCF_964194105.1). NCBI lineage: Eukaryota > Metazoa > Chordata > Mammalia > Rodentia > Sciuridae > Spermophilus > Spermophilus citellus. Next base: position 4,933,705 of record NC_138189.1, on the reverse strand, counting down.
CTGGGATGCACACCAAGTCCCCACTGTGCACCTGCCCTGTGGGTCTCTGCTGTCTCCTCCCTTCTAAATGTCATTCACTAGTTGAAGACACAGCGTCATTTGTAGGACAGGAACTTCTTAAGGCATTTCTAATGACAGTGATCAACTCATCAACTCGGAGACACTGTGCAGATAATGAAAAGACTGTGCAACGAACCCTGCCCCTCCTGCACATGCACCAGGTCCCTCGGACGCTTGTCTTCTTTGTCCTCCTGTCTGTTCCACAGCTGTGACTCTAGGACACACATCCACACACTCATCCAGATGTGACCACCCCTGGCCCAGGCCCTGGGAGCCACGGGAAACCAGGCAGAGTTGGGATCTGCTCCCTGGGCCTGGCCGATGAGAGTCATGGGATGGAAGGTGGCCCAGGAGGGGAAGGGCAGGAACAGAGTGAGGGGCCGTCACGCTTACCTGGGGGTGCAGGTAGGGCAAGCTAAAACCTACTAAATAAGACGGGCTGGACCAAACAAAGGGCTGAAAAGGGAGGCGGCCAGGAATGTCGAGTGACCTGCAAGGCCAGAGGCAGCGAGTCCAAGAACAGAAAAGAACAGAGCTCCATCCTTTGGGATTTTGCCATAAGCACATCCCAAGTTAGGGCATGGTCTTCATTACCACAATTTTTAAAACTGCCAAACACCATATCGCATGGCTACGTGATAAGTTAGTTATTGCCCCACTGTTTGGCCCTTAAGCTATTTTCTGTTTTCCACAGCGAGGCAGTCAGCTGCACCAAACCTCCTTGTGCACAACTTTTCTGTGGTTAGGATGCTGTGTCAGGCCAAATTCTCAGAAGCTTAACAACTGAGTCCAACAGCACGAACCTTATTTATGGCCCCTGATAAATGTGACCGAACTGCTTCCCCAAGAGTACTGCCCAATTTGGCAGGTATGGGAACACCAAGTGCCTTTGCTTATCATTAATATTTGTTAATTTCCATTTTCTTGGAGCTTAAATTTTTTCCAGTGTGCTTATTTTCGATTTCCATTATCTTCAAGTTGCTCTCAAGGCCCCCATCCCTTGTGTGGGGGGAGAGCCAGTAAATGTTAAGATTTCAGCGCAACCACTTCTGCCGGGAATGAGAGGTTCCCCCCACCACGCGAAGCAGAGCTTGCCACAGAAACATGATAAAGGGACAACCGGGCTCAATTCCACCAGGACCCCTCAGGAAGCTGAGAAAATGCACTACGGAGGGTCCCAGAGGCCACGGTCCAGTGGTCCCAATGGTCCCCTGGCATCTACCGTGAGAGGCAGGCAGAGATGCTCTGCAAGCCCAGAAGAGGTCAAGCCAGACTAAGCAACAGGGAAACTTTCTGAGAAGAAACAGTCTGCAGCCAGAACTCCCGGGTGGGTTCTGGCCTCAGTGTTATATTTTCCTCAGTGTGAAAGCCAAGGTCAGCAAGACCCCAGTTAGTCTGCCCTCCCACTATCTATTCCAGCACGGCTCTGCTCAGGGTCACTCATCTGAGAGCCCTCCCCTCACCTGCCCAGTCTGAAACCCCACACGTGCTGCCCTCCAGCTGCCCTGCCCCTCACCCCCCATGTTTGCACAGCACTCATCACAGTAATCCTGACATACTACATATGTACCTGTCTGGCTACCATGTGGCTCTTTCCACTGGATTCCAAGCTGTCATGTGTCACCGGGGGATGTGCCAGGCACAACCACACAAGGACCAAGCATGGGTGAACGGAAGTGGTTGGCACCACCCAGAGTTCTCTTCTCCCTATAGATGCCCTCACTAGACTTATCTCCACGAGGGAAGGGACTCTCACTTCTTCACCACTACACCTTCAAGACCTTGGACCTGCTTGGCCAGATGGGTGGGTGGATGGGTGGATGGATGGACAGATGATGGACGAATGGACAGATGGTGGACGAATGGACAGATGGTGGACAAATGGACAGATGGATGGATGGAAATATTGAAGGATGGATAGATGGATAGATTACAGGCAGGATGAATGAATGGGTGGGTGGCAGGCAGGATGGCAGGATGGATGGATGAATACCTAAACTGGTTCTTGGAACATGAATGGGTGGAGATGAAGAGAAAAGGCCTCAGAGCCACAAGTCAGGGAAGAGAGTGTGAAATGGCGTGTCCTGCTTCCTGGAGAAAGGGGATTCCAGAGCAGTCACTCCACGCCCAACAACCTGCCCTGAATCCCTAACATGGAGCCAGCCATGATCTGTGCATTGGCAAGGAAGAGACCCACCAAGCACACCTTCTCTGTGGCCGCCTGCCCTGAAGGGACTGAGTGGGGCACTGATCTGACCTCGATAGAAATGCGGTTCCAGACAGGTGTGGCCTCCAATGTCACGCTCCTGATGCAGTTTTCCTAACTCCCTGCCCGTGTGTAGGCCACCGAGCCACACTGCGTCACATTTCTAGACATTTTCATGCTCTGGAATTTATGACACCCCACAAGCAGACAGAATCTAACTACACTCCAAGGTCAGACCCAGGGGCCTGCTGTTCTAAGGAATGTATAAAATCTCAGGCTGCACACCAAACAGAGGGAATGTCACTACACACAAATACAAAGACATTAGAGATACATGATTTATATGTAAATATTTTTATTTTAAACATAAAATTCACACATTTGAAAATAAAAAAGGGCTCATGCCCTCTGACCCGGAATCTAGTGCTGTCCATTTGTCCCCAGGAAAATAGCCCTAAACAAGTCCAGGATTTATACACAAAGGTCAGATCAGACTCAGTTACAATGGTGTAACCACATCACTACCCCTCAGCTGGTCAATACCTTATAGAAGTTTCAAGGACAAAGACAATAAGATGTCACGTGAAAAAGCAAACTGCAAAACTCTCCACTGGCAGAACTCAAGGGGAGTGGGTCTTTCTGGCAGGAACGGACAGCTCCCCAGCAGTCCCTGGGGCCCCCACTGTGGTGTCCCTGGCAAGACAACGTACACACGTCCCAATACTCCCCGCTCTGCGTGAGCTGGGCACTGCATGAGGGGTCTGGAGACCCCTTGACTTCACCTTACGTCTCCATCAACAGGCCAGGGACCCTCCTCGGAATGTCACAGATCTTTGCTGAGCAGCTGGGGGAGGTGGCAGACAGGAAGCCAGGGAAGAGAGAGGAGGAGATGGGACACTTGAAAAGAGAGGGAGTGAGAAGGAGGGTGAAATAGGGTAATGAAGAGGTTAGAAAGGAAGGAGAGGATGGGGGGAAGGCAGGCAGACAGACCATACATCTCTCCTGAAATCCTGACCCACTGCCTGGGCATGGACACATGCCAGGTGCAAAGCCTGCATGGCACAGGTGGTGCTGGAAGAACACCTTTCAAGGGTCACCTAAGCCCTGGTGCTGGGCAGCAGTGGAGTCTCCTGCCAGTGTCTTGTGAGTTGGAGGATGGCCCAGCAAGGCGGAGGCTCATCTCCAGACCTGCCCTATCTCCCAGCAGCCCAATGGGGGAAGAGCAGCTGTTGGCAGGTGTCGTTGGTCACTTCACTACATGAACTGTTCTATCCAGCTCCGCTTAGGGACATCAGCCTTCAGGCCTCAGGCCTTCCTAACCAATCAATCAACAGCAAAACACACCACAGTCGGCCCCTGCTGGGGGCAGGGAGGGTCTGGATCACAGGGAAGCATCTGCATTGCTGTCCAGGCCAGCAAAGCTCTCAGGTGCCCTGGGCTCTGCTCTCCCTCCCACATGGTGGGAATGGAACCTGTCCCCTGCACACAGGCCCAAAAGGCAGCCCTCAGGAGATACACAAAATCCATTAAGGTCTAGGGGTCCTCAGAAGGAAATAAGACATGCTGTTCTCCAAACCAACACTTATCCACAAATCACTGGTTTAGAAACTGGAAATAGCAGAGAACCAAGGCTGTCATTACAGATTCGGAGGAAGACAGTGACCGTGTCATCAAGGAGGGGACATTGACCTGAGTTCTGAAATATGGGCAGAAATTCATTAAGCTGGAAAAACAGAGAAAGGGAGAATACTCCCGCAAAATAATAAATTATATATATACAGTGTCCCCAGAGTCCAGGTGAGGTGCCCTGGGTGAGGAAGAGGTGGGCCGTGTGCTGTCCGTGGTGCTGAAATGCACTGGCCACAGCACAGGGAGGGAGGCTGATTGTCTCTCACGCTCACCCAGTCTTGGAGCTCCTCACTGCTCCCCCGTCAGCTGGTAAGTCTGAACTCTTTACGTCTCCACCAAACCCGGGTAATGACACTTAGACATTTCACAGTGGAGGTGCCAGGCCCCAATGTCACTTTTCCAATCCCTAATGCTCCTCTCCCACCCCAGGAAGGAAGGGGAGGGCACGGCCCATGTCCTCTCTCTACAATGCCCCCTAATGCTGACATGGAGCCTAGGACCAATGCACAGGTGTCCACACCAGGTCTCAGAGGTCCTCCATTGGGGGACGCTGGCCCAGCCATCCTTGGGAAGGGGGACAAGCGTGAGTATCTGCTAGTCAGATTCTGCCTCACACCACTGCCGCCTCCTGGGTTGCTCTCCTGGAGAGAGTGGCAAACACCACAGGCTGGCAGGAATCAGTTGGTTGGTCCCCTTGGACTGCCACCTTTGCTGCAAGCTCAGACCCGTTTCCATGACAACAGCAGTCATGACACCAGGACCTCTGGTCCCGTCCTGCCTGCAGAGGTTTGGGAAATATTCCCTGTGGATGGAGTGTCTGACTTTAAAATAACACACTTTGTCTCTGGACCCCAGGAGTAGGCCGGAGAAGGATGCTAACTACACTGATAGTGATATCTAGGCCTCCACCTATGTCTGTGTTTCTGTGCCTCTACTTCTTACCTCTTACCAAAAATCTGGACAGAAAAGCTCCACTTTAAAAGAGTCATGCTCCTCGAGCCTGGGCAGGCGCCAGTCCTGCAGCACAGGGTCCGCACGCTCCACCCTCAAGTCACACAGGAGTTACAGACGAGGAAACTCAGAGAACTCAGTGAATTTCTCAAGGTAAGACCCAAGAGAGGGTGAGCCAGAACATAAACCTAGCCCTACCTGTCACCTACACAGTGACCACCCACCGGCCCCTGTGCAATGAGTGCTCTCGTGACTAGGCCTAGATGACCTGTCTGAGCCTTAGCTCTGCCCCTCTGAGATGGAGTAAGAAACGCCACTGCCCACCACCACAGACCTGGCACAACATCCGCCCTCCTGATAGGACTGTGGTGAATGTGGTCAGAGCAGGAAAGGGAGATAAAAGGCTCTGAAGGCCTCAAACGCCTCTAGGGGGTAAGATACTCAACACAGACCCAGTCACCCAGTTGACACTGGCCGTGTCCCAGGCAAGCCAGGCCCCTTCACCCTTGTTACCTCACTGAACACTCAGTTAACCGAGATGCAACTGGCTATGGCTCAGGAGGCGGTGGGAGGCCAGACAGGGGTTCTGAGTGGCCTCAGGCCTCCCAATCCTATAAGGTGGGCAAGTTCACGGCTCTGCCCCACTTTCCCACTGTAATGCAGAGGGTGATCTTGGAAATTAAATGAATTAACACATGAATAGCACTTAGAAGGCCACCTGGTTTTTTAACATCCTTGCAACCTGGGGAGAACGGATCTCACCTTCACTTCCCTGTCACCTCTCACACCAAGTCTGAACCACTCTTTGCCGTAACAGAATAGCTCAGACTGGGTGACAATAAAACAATTGAAATTGTTTTGGCTCTTGGCTGTGGAGGTTGGGAAGTCCAGAGCACGGAGCTGGGTACTCACAAGGACCTTTGCGCTGTGTCATCCCCTGGCAGAAGGCAGAGGGCAAGAGAGCAAGAGGGACCAAGTCACTTTTATAGAAAGCCCACTCTGGTGACCAGCCCAGCCCATGAGGGCCACATTAGTGTCACTGTGAGGGTCACACATGACTTTCTGGCCCAAGAACTGTGGGGAAACATCTGTCCCACAGCACACCTGCAGCCCAAGGCTTTCCTGGTCTTGTTGTGTCCACCCTGGAAACATTCCCACAACTGCCTGCTCAAGTCCAGCCCCTGCTGCTCCTGCCCCAGGTCCCCTCACCACAGGTCTCCCTGCGGAAGGCCAGAGGGCCTTTGTGAAACACATCCAGCCAGCCTCAGCCCCACCAGCTCCGCCCCAGCCTCCTCCTGGCCTGACCCCCACCAGCTCCGCCCCAGCCTCTTCCTGGACTCACCCCCATCAGCTCCGCCCCCAGCCTCCTCCTGGCCTTGCTACCTGTCCTCAGCCTTGGCCTACCCTTCTCGTCCATTCACGATACCCCCAGCCTCCCTAAATGCACCTGCCCAGCCCTAAGCTTGTACCCACGCCTTCCTGCAGCCTGGTCACCTGCTCCACCCATTGACTTCCACCTCCCCATCATGTAAAGTGTCGTGACTCCAGGACCAGGGGTCACTCCGTGGAGTCTCCTTTGGTTAGCACTGGTCATGAGGCTCCAAGTTCCAGCTCACGTTGACACATACCTCCCAGGAGGCTGTGGGGTCCTTGTCCTGATGCCAGGACGAGAGCTGGTCTCACAGAGCTCTGAGCTGCCTGACCTCTGGTGCCTGACATCAGTGGGCTCCAGTTTCCTCATCTGTTAATGCAACTAGTCAAAGTGACCCACAGGAACACAGGATCACTTAGGATAATAGGTAAAAGTGCTCCCTACACTGAACATGGGGCTGTGAAATTCAACATTCTGTGCCACTTGCTCTAAGTTCAGGCATTTGAGGAAGCAGAAAAAAAAATGTCCCCTCATTAAAGTTTCATTTTGAAAGTTTGATTCTGAATACCTTCCGGGGACTCGAGGAACAGCAGTGTGGAGGAGAGAAGCTGAGGGCAGGTGGAGGGCACTCCACGCACAGGGTGACCAAGAACAGAGCTGCCCCAGGGCAAGGCAGGCTGTCTGGTGAAGTGGTGATCTCCCTGTCCCCGGAGGAATGCAAGGAGAGGGCACATGGAATCCCTGCCTGAGCAGGGGGTGGGGAGAAGCAATGGACAGTCCTTCCTGCCTCCTCAAATGCACAAGCAGAATATTTGACACAATTTAAAAGGTTCCCTTCCAATTTGAGGTTACAGAAAGGAGATGTGTGCTGAGATTTGATGAGGAATTAAGCCCTAAGGGTCCACGAATATGATGTCATAAAGAGCATGTGGCAGCATAGCTTGGGGACAGGCACAGACTTTCCTCAAGCAGATCACCGAGTCTTCTCATGGAATTGACCCCAGCTTGTGGCACCAAGTCATCAGTGGTGGCCAGGCCCCGGGGAGGAGGAGGGGGAGACACGGCAATCCAGGGAAAACTGAGGCTGTGAAGCTTCCTTTTCAGTGTGAGAGAATCAGCCAGCTCCGCCCCTCCCCACTGCCAAAGCACCGCTGCAGGAGCCCCTCTCTCTTATTTCTTGGAGATCCAAAAACCCTTCCTGCCACCTCTTCCCCTGGATGGTGACTACGAAATGCTAAATCCACAGACAGGGGGCTGTTAAGGAAGGCCAGCGCAGGCACGCCTGAAACCCAGGCGGCCAAAGGCACTGGCTTCATCCGCTCATTCACACGGCCCTGTGTCCTCACGATGAGTCTCCCTGAGCAGGAGTGCCCCAGAGAAAGCTGAGGACAGACCCCCCCCCCCCCCAGTCCAAGTATTCACGGTCAAGCAGAGCTGACAGACACAGAGACAAGCCAAGGACGCGGAAGCAGGAAGCCACAGTCCCCAGCCCCAGGAGGAGCAAGCTCCACGGAGGATGGGCACAGCTGACACCATGGCAGAGGCCCAGGGAAGACAGCCCATGGTCAGGGAGAAAGATGGCCGGAGCACAGCCAAGGAAAGAGAGAGGAGCTGCGACCCACATGTCCACAGCCCCCCACTGCCACCAGTCAGGGGCTGTTTCCTAAACCATCTTCTCTAAGAAGCACCCCTGCTCCCACCCGTGCCACACCACCAATACCCACCAACTCAGAGTTGTCTTTTCCCAGAACAAAACCAACACTGGGCCATTACATCTCTCCAGCACAACAGTCCTTAGCCTTCAGTGTTTGGGGGACACTGCCAAGTGGTATAAAATTTTGCAACATCATCAAAGGGATTAAAGACCACTCAGCACCAACCCTGCCAGGCCACTCACGCCCCAGCAGCCACGCCCCGGCATTCCTGGGTCTCTGGGACCTCTGCAGCTCCTGGTGGCACGGGCTGGCTCCTCAGCACCACAGCGCAGTCCGCACCTGCTGCCCTCCTCTTACAGGCTGGAAGGCGCAGTCTGGGAAGGTTCCCTCTCTGGTGGGAGCTTCCTGTTACTCCCAGCAAATTAGACTGGATGTAGCTCCTCTCTGCTTGTGAGAGATGCTGCCAAAACAACGTGTGGCTATAGCAACACAAACTTCCACAATGACCACAACTGGCAGTACATCTGCAGAGGACTTTCTCACTGTGCTCACAGCACACGGGCTGAGAAGCACAGGCTGGTGGGCCACCCTGCAGCCTCCTGTCCCTACAGTGCCTCATCTACACGGGTCTCTAATCTCCACCTCTGGCCTGGCCCTTCACCCCATTCCAATCTGTATTCCTAGCTTCCTGCCCAGTTCAGTTTGGTGCTTCCCAATCTCTACTGAAGCTGAGGACCAATGCTGGGCCTTTTCTCCTTTGCACCCCCAACCCCCAAGCACCAATTTTACCCAGTGTCTGGATGTTCCAGAACGTTCACATCTCATCTTCGTATCTCTCCAGAAAAAAAAAAAAATGTCTTCTCCCTATTGATTCAGGGCTTGATCACATGTTGCTCTGACCAGTGGACTAGAGCAGACAGCAGTCAGGCCACACCGGAGCAGAAGTTCCTAAAGGCATTCCAGGTGCTGCCAATCTCTCGGGCTCTGCTGCTCCTTCAGCCCAGGTCTCAGACTCACTGCAGCCAGGGGCAAAGTTACAGCCAACCCACAGGGCACATGTAGCATGAGCAAGAAATAAACATATGTCGTTGATATCTTGAACCTGTGTGCTATGAAACAAAGCTGACAGCACAGTAATAACCATGACAGCTAACCCACATGGCAATTCCTATGTTCAGGCACTTCCAACCATCTTATATACACTGTCATTTAATGTTCAGGGGGAAAAATATCTATGGGTTATTATTATTCCTATTTTACAATCAAAATTTTGTTTAGAAAAAAAATTGATACAGAGAATAGGTGAATTTCCCGATTTACACAGCTAGTAAGTGGAGCAACCAGGATGCAGACTCAGTCCCTCTTCAGAATCCACACTCTTACCTACTGCCCTTGTCATGCATCCTCCCGGCTCAAGAACTTGCGATGGCTCCCTGTCACCCCCAGAAGACCATGAAAATTCCCTGTAACTTAGAAGTAAATTATCCAATCTAACTCTTTCACTGCAAAGAAAAGGAATCCAAGGCCCAGGAAGACTCGCCCCAGACCAAATAACTCACTGGAGTCTGAGTCACACTTAGAACCCAGGTATTATGTCCACTAAGTGAATTCTGCCAAACTCCCAAAGCCCTGCAGAATCGCTTTCAAGCTCAACTTCTGATTCAGCTGTATGAAGCTCCTCACTCTCTTCTCATAACGTTTACCCCAAGCCTAGGCCTTGTCCACGTAGCTCTCCTTGCCCATCCTGCTACCCCCTACTCCCCAGCAACCAGCACCTGGCCCACTCCAACCTCTGGGCCCAGAGAAGCCCCCCCATTGCTTTGCCAGTGCTGGGTCCTCTCTGCTCTGAATTCCTCTTGACACCTGGGCTCTGGTTGGGTTTGCCCTTTGGCCACTCTTAGTTTGTTTCCTGTGGGTGCACATCATCACCTAGATGGCAGGTTTCTTAATGCACTCTGCATAATTCAAAGAACACAGCAGATATATGGTTAATACCTGCTCTAGCCAAAACTCCAAATTTTCATTTTTCAGAGAGGGAGCCTGAGCGTGGAGAAAGAAACTCTGACCTGTAGATATTTACTACGTGCCAAGCTCACTCATGTGCCATATTCCAAGTATCCCCTGGATTAAGGCTTGACCAAGTTCATTACAAGAAGCATATGTTTATGATTAAGGTGGCACAGTTGTGAGATGGGAAACATCAAAACTCTGAGTCACTTTTATGTTCCCTCTGAGATGCTTTCAAACAATCTAATGTAAACAAAATGATTTTTCCCTTAATATGGCCATTTTTCTCTTCTCCATCATCAACTCAACACAACTGAGAGCATTTGCTTAATTACTGGCAGGTTCATTCTCTGCTCTTTCCAGACCCTCAGTCCTGTATTGGACTTGTGTCTGATTTCTCAACAGGCATAGCAAATCAAGCAATTGCAGGCATCTCAAACCCTTTGTGTAAAAAGCCAGGGATGACTGCACACCTACAGGACAGGGTGGTACCCTCAGGACACAGCATGCCCCACAGGGATGTTTGCAGATTTGCACTTTAGAATAACTAACTCAGCCCAGAGTCAGCTCTACTGGATGGTCTTTCTTCCTGTCCATCTTCACTGTTTGATTGGATGTCAAACTTACATACACATTTACATACCAAAATATAAACTCTAGTGTATAAATACACACACACCAGTTTCACCGGGAGTGAAAGGAAGAGGCAAAGCATGGGTGTGATTTTCTCAACGAGCCAAGCAGCTCACCTGCTCTTGCTACTTGAATGTGAACTTAAATGTCACAATCCAGTGCAAGAACCTCGATATGCTGCAAACATCTGTGAACCTCAGTTTACTCCTGGGGAAGCAAGGACGATGTGCCTGGCTGCCTTCCTCACAGCACTGTTCTCAGAACAAGGTGATGGTGAAATTCATGCTGAAAGCTGGACTACAGCAAGAGCTCACAGGGTGAGCACCCACGAGGCCTGAATGTTAACAACAGAAACCATAATCCCCGTGGTGGAAACCTGGACTCCCCCCACCCCACGATGGAGCAGGCCTACCCCTTTGGTGCTTCTGTCGGGAGCTCAGAGCTTCTGCAGGCCAGGAAGCTATGTGCCTTTGTTTGCTGAGAGCCACACCCAGGATGTTCTTCTTGCTTAATGCTCAGTGGGCACAGAAACAGCTTCAGCTAAGTTAATCCGTGGCTGTGCCATTTATTTAAAAAAATAAAAGCCACAAATGAAACAGAGCTTCATCCATATTTCAAGCAGTCCACTGGTCCTTGGGGGCAGGAGCCAAGCGCCTATGCCTTCCCCTCCTCCTCCTCCTTTCCCCTCCTCCTCTTCAACCAGGGACTCCCAGCTGCATCTGGGAGAGCAAGTGCAAAGCCATCTCCCTCCCACTTGCCCTGGAGCCCAGCAAGTGCCAAGCACAGACCAGATGCTTGCCATTATTATTCACTCATCAAATGACTGCGTAGAACAGGCTGGGGTGCAGCACTTGGAAAGCCATAACGGCCTCTAAGGAAAGGTCCTGGTCCCTGTCACCACATGTGCATTATCAACCAAGACCCTCAGGCAATTGAAGGATCCTGAAGAAACCCCATCCAAGTCTATTCTCTCAGGTTTGTTATTTTCTCCTTAAAACCACAAATCTCTCTGGCTAGGGAGGGCTATCCAGATGAACGTAAAACTAAAATTCTCAGCATCTCTCCTCCCCAGGTTTATGGGAACCACATCCTGAGGCTACTGGAAACAAACCTGAGGTTTTCCTTTACCCACATGTTGACTGTTTGCTTTGCATGAAGAACCAAAGCAGCAGGGAGCCAGGCAGCAAATCCAAAGCCCTGGAGGGCCAGGTGGACCCAGAGCACCTTAAACACTCTGCTGCCTCCCCCCACCCCCAGCCCTTGATGCTCTTGGGTCTTGTTGGAGGAGGTACCCACTGTGGATATCAGAACATTGATGTGCAGAGAGGGGCCAGAGCAAAAGGCACACCCAGAGCCATCTGTTGCAAAAGGCTGGGCAGTTCATCTCAGCAGAGCCCACAGCAGGGGGCCCGGCACAGCTGAGCCCAACTGTACAAATCCCCAGCCCAGGGCAGCATTCCCACACACCTGCCTCCACGACCATCTGGTAAACTTCCACCTGGGGCAGAGGGACCCGAGGTTCCTGCTCATGGGTTCCTCCACCACCTGCCTGTCCTCCTAGGATCAGGGGCAGGCTTCCCACAGCAGGCATCGCCTCAGAGGGACATTATGGTGCTTTCTTTGTGCTGTCTGGCCTGGGCCACACACTCCTTCCCCGGACTCAACCAACTAGTGTTTACAGATTGGCCCTAGGCCTCTAGGTCCCTAAGGCAGAGCATAGAGATGGATAGGTGTCCCAATCCCCTTTGACCAGGCAAGAACCTGAGCTGAGCCCACCAGGGATTTCTCAACTCAAAGCTCAGCCCAGTCAAGCAGATGCGGGGGGAGCAGCGGAGGCCAAGGGTCCAGCCCCTCCCACCCTGTCCCACTCCATGGACTGCTGCTGGGATTCAATAAAACAGGGCTAGTCTACACTGGCAGCTGTGTAGGGAGTGACAGCCTCCTCCTGACCCAGAATTCTGCATAAATGAGCAGGCTTGGTCTCAGATCCTCAGCCCTCAGGAGTCACCTGGGGGATTCCACTAGGCCTAGAACCCCGCCTCTCAGCACCTGGCTGCTCGGCCTGCCACCCAAGGTCCACAGTGCTGGTGGTGCCCTTCACTCTGCAATGGCCTCCTCAACTCTGAGGCCAGGCAAGGAGTGGGGTGGAGGCTCCAGCTCCTGACCGCTGAGCCCTTGGCTCCCCATGGAGACAAAGCAAAGAGACCAGGGCTCCTTTGTTTCCGGCCACACCCAGGGACACAGTCTGCCGGCTCAGCCCACACTACAGTTACCACCCTCCAGCAGCCCAGCCTCGGTGCGTTAACCCTTCCAGGGCCCCGGCCACCCGTGTCCGCCGAGAGGTTATTTTTAGCGGCGGGGAGGGTGGGCGCGGGCTTCCATCATGGCGCTGTCTCGCGGCCCGGACTTCCACCCCATCATTACGGGAGGGGAGTGGGAAGCGGCGATGGCGATTTATCTTCCTCCTGGCGGCTGTGCGGTGCCAGGGCCGAAAGGTGCCGGGGCTGCGCGCGCCAGGCTCAGCGCACCTCCCACCCTGCGGAACCGAAGGAGGGGGCTCGGACACTGCGCCCCTCCCTCTTTTGTTCAGCTCCGCATCCCCCCGTCACGCCATCCTCTGGCACATCCCGTAGGGGGAGGGGGCTGCACGCCCGCGGAGAGAGGGACCCGAGGCTCCAGCCCCGCCCCGCCTTGTGGGGCTCCCCCCTTATTGTCCCCAGAGGCTGGGGGGAGGGGGCTGCCTTGCCCAGGCCGGCCCCGCCCCACCCGTGGCGACGCAGGAAGCCTGGGGGCGCCTCAGCCATACCCCCGTGGACCTGGACCTGGCGGCGACCATCCCCAAGCCACAAAGAACCTCAGCAGGGCGGGGCGGGGCGGGGGCGCTTACCGTGATGTGCGGAATGCTCTTCTTGCCCTGGTAAGACATGGCCCCTCCGGCGCCCTCGGCCTGGCCGCTGGACCTCCCGGCTATCTGACTCTCTGTCGGGCTCTTTCTCGGCCCCGCTACCCGCGGGCGCAGTGACAAAGGCCCGGGAGGGATGGAGAGAGGGACGGAGGCTCGGCGCCCGCGGATGCCCAAGCGCGGCTGCCCCGGCTGCTCGGCCCTCCGCCGCCGCCGCCGCCGCCGCTCCCGCTGCCAACACCGCCCGGCTCGGCGAGGAGGGCGGGAGGAGGAGGAGAGGCAGGGCGGGAGGAGGGGGCTGCAGACAGACAGCTCCTCCCGGCGGCGGGAGCCGAGCCCGATTCGCCCCTCTTGGCTCGAACCAGGAAGCGCTTCCCTTCCGATCCCCCTACTCCGCCCCCGCCCCCACCCGCCCAGCCCCGCCGACCCCCGCCCCCACCCGCCCAGCCCCGCCGACCCCCGCCCCGCACGCAAGCCCTCGGCTGCGCCCCAGCCTCGCTCTCGCGAAGAGGAGGGTCTGGTTTTCAAGGTTCTTTTTAAGGCAAGAAACGGTCCTCAATGCACAGGCAGAGCCCGCGGGCAGCGCCACAGGTGTGTGGCACTGCATCTAGGGGTCTTGCCTGATCCTGTGTATAGGGAGGAAGCCGTGGGATAGGTGCCAGGACCCTCCCCAGCTCCAAGGAGCGTTCCTGGCCGCCAGGATCGCGCCCAATGACCGCCCCCCTCCGGCCACTCCTTCTGCAGCCTCTGTCAGTCCACCCTGCGCCACAGGCTAAATGGACCTAGCCCTTTTCCGTCTCCAACTACAAGACTCTACTATAGCTATACCCTGTATATCCCCACCCTAGACAAAAGGCTACTCGTTTCCCCACCGCTTTTCAATGCATTCTGCCTAAAAGAACCTACCCTCGCCATTCCCATCCCTAAATCAGCTTTCCCTGAAGGCCCCTAAGGGCCACCCAGATGTAGCCACAGAAGAGAGACAAGGCCACAATTCATGGCTGACCTGCTGAAGGACAACAGCAACAGCTCTCTCAACACATAGAGGCCTGGTTTTGGGGCCACGAGGTCACCCCCAGACAGTGAGTGCTTGAAAGGTTAGGCCATTACACTAAGTTTTCCATAGCTCCTGGGGACAGGCTGGGGACAGGAGGAGAAATAGGATGCTCCTGCCTCTCAGTTGAGTGTTCAGCAGCCCAGGGGCCCAGGATCCAGATGTTGCTCAGGGGGAGGTGGGCAGGAAGCTAGGACATAACTTGATGAACTTCATAATAAAGAAGAAAAGATGGAGGAGGAAACAAAAGGGAGACCCAGCAAGCCCTTCCTGCATTGGAAGGTTTGTGCCCCACACCACCAGGCAGGACAAAGCACCAACCTTCCTCCACTTTTGCTCATTTTCTGCCTGCAAAACCCAAACAGGCCCTGGAAGACACATCTTCTCTACTTTCCAGTTGCCACCCAGAGAGAGGTAGGCTAGGTTTGGTAAAGACTCTCAATTTGGGGGCTTTGGCTGGGGCCAGGAGTCTTGATCTCCACACCATTGAGGTCAATTCCTAGTCCAGTTCCTGGGTCCACAGCAGGAGATCAGAGATTGGGCCTTAAAATGGGGGCGGGGCCCTAGGTTCACAGAGGAGAACAAAAGTATTCCAAGAACACAGCCCACGATTTTCCCATTTCATAAATGGGAATTGAGGCTTAAGGGATAAAGCTAGCAAAGGTCTCTAAGGTCAAGGGCATTAAAACATGGCGTAGTCAAAATTGAACCCAGGCTGTTAACTGGAGTTTATCGTTGTTGAGTTTGAGGAACTGCAGTTTTACTTTCTTATGCTACATTCAGAGTATTAGATGCACTGAGTATCTACCTATCATATCTGGGTAAGTATTTATTGTAAGAAGAAGCAAGTGAAAAAAACTGGGTTTTAGTAACATTACAGAATACAAAATTATGAATAGGGTGAAATTCAACTCTACTAGGAAGGAACTCTACAGGATATGAATCTCTAAATCTTAAATAATTCTTAAATAATCTCATGTGCGATATGAGGATACTCGGATGCGGCTCTAGGTCCAGGTGCAACGCATTCGCTGCAGAGCTGGGTCTGAAAGCCGGGCTCCTGCACACCAGGTCTAGGTGTCCCTGTGCTGCTGCTGCAGCCTGGGTCTGAGCTGGGTTCTAAGTTCTCACTAATGACCGGAAACTGCGGGTGGGGGCCGCCCCCTTCCTCAGATTCCAGTGTTTCTTTCCTCAGAGCTAAGTCCTAGGTTCTGGAACCGGGCATTCGGTAAGGGTCAGTCTGGAGATCAGAGTAGGAAAGCTGCGGAGATGGGGACAGGACCACGTGCGAACCAGGGGGCGGAGCCCCTGCTCCAGGCTGGCCAAACAGATGCTGCTCCCAAGCAGACTTCGCGGGTACCAAGCGCCGCAGCCACTCAGCCTCTAGCAGAGGCAAATGTTGCGCCTGCGCCACGGAAACCCCACCTCCCTCCCAGGAAAGCGCCGGTGGGCGGGGGAGGGGTCCCAGCACCCGATGCAAAGCGCAGAAGCAACGAGGCCCGCCCCGGAACCCCGGCCTTCAGTAACCCAAGCCCGGCGGTCGCCGTTTCCGCAGGAATTTAAATGTGCCCCCGAGGGAGACATACTCCCTCCACTACTCAGACCCGACCCTTTAGGGCTTTTAGAGCCCTTCTGTCCGGTTCCCAAAAACTAGGAGAAAGGGCAAAGGGGACTGGAGCGGAGAGGGAGGAGAAACTGGGAGAGGTGAGGAGACCCAAGTCCCCAGTCGCCAGGGCGCGGCGGCCCCGCGGCCCGGGCAGAACCCAGGGCTTGCTGGCGTGGCGCCTCGGGACAGCTCCCGGCCGAGCACAAAGCGCCCTCGCCTCCCCGGCACTCCACACTCCCTCCCTGGAGGGAGCTGAGAGAGTCTGTCGCCTGCCTCTCCCAGAAGGAGGCGCCCAGGTGAAAAAGGGCCAAGTTCTCCGGCTAGTTCCCTCGCGCTGGCCCCGGCTTCCCCGTCTCCGGGTGGAGCTGGAGAGCCTGCATCCCAAGCAAGGTCGGCCCGCAGGAAAAGGGGCCGGCAGGGCCAGATAAAGACGGGGTGGGGAGGAGGAGACTGGACTCCCGACGTCTCCCTCCCGCACCCCACCCCCCACACTCTCTCGCTTAGACCTTCGCCGCGGATTCAGGACCGCGGAGAGCTCTCAAGCTAATGAATGGGCGGTCCCACAGGGATGTGGACCAGAGACACCAGCCACAGGCTGGCCCCGCTCTAATTACTCCAGGAAGCCCCCCCAGATTGCCGTCCGGATCAGTCTCTGCCTCTGAGTTCCCTTTATGCCTCTCATAGCGCTGGAAGGGGCAGGGTTAATTAAAATAATAATAAAACTCCACAAACACTTCACATATACACACTCACTATCTGTGGCATTGATTGATTTAATTCTCACGATAAACCTGTCACTCAAGCCAGCCTGGGAACTTCTGGAGGGTGGGGCCGGTTGCTGAGCTGGGAACCCAGCAGATTCAGGCACTGAGTTCTGTCTGGACCAAGCCGACAGCTGGGGGATCTTTCTTCTGTTTTCCAGGCACTGGATCTAAGCCTCATCCGTCCATCCATCCCAAGGGCTGTGCGGTCCACACACCCTTCTTCCCCCAGTTCCCTGGCGGCTTCCCGCTTAGCCGGTATCCCTTGAAGGCAGCGGCTGCTTCGGGGAGGATTTTCCAGTTCTAACTACCCGACGATCTTAGACCTTAACTAAACCCTCACCCCAGAAACCGGGAGGGAAGCACTCGCGAAGGCCCTTTCCCATTGAGGCCATGTGGCCAGGGCGATTCGCGTAACCTCCACGGGTGCAGGGGCACAGTAAGTGTTCCGCAATTACTGAGTGAGCAAATATATGGATGGAAGAACACGCTTTCCTCCTCTGCACAGAACACGGACGAGGAGCTCTGGGTTAACTCATCCCAGAGGTTCCTTTGCGACTCAAGTGTCCATGCGGCTGCTTTACCTAACTTACTTCTCTCAGAACCTCGCTTTTCCTTTCTGCAGAAGAGGAGCCTGGACGGCCCTCGGAGGTCCCTTAGGAGTCTCACGGACTATGCTGGCCAACCCGGGACGAGTCGCACAACCTCTCTGAACCTCTTGTATGATGAGGTGGGGGAGGGGCCGTTCCGTAGCTTTTCCCAGCCTGGTGGCAGCGGCCCCAGCCCAGGGTCCCCGAGGACCCCGCCCCCCACGTCCGGTCCACGCGCTCCCCGAGGGTACCTGGCTATTGTCCCGGCCGAGTGGCAGGTCGCGGGGCGCAGGGCAACGAATGCTCAGGGCCGGCGGTCGCTCGTCGCGCTCGCCTGGTGAGCTGACGGCCGAGCCCGAGGGCTCGCTCACGTCGCTGGCCGTGTCCTCGCTGCCGCCCGGCCCCGGCAGGCCGACCGCGTCGGGCCGGCCAGCACTGCGCGGCGTGCGAGCCGAGCCGCGGCGGCCCACGCTGTACGCGTCGAAGTCGATGGTCTTGTTCTCGTAGGCGCCCTCCACGGCCGCGAACATGCCGCCGTACTTCTGGCGCGGGGTCTGCGCCGCGCTGCCCGGCCGCGCCAGGTACACGGGCAGGTCGTCCTCCGTGTTCCACGCGCGCCGCCGGTCCGCCATACCCGTCCAAGGCCGGCCGCCCGCCGCCCGCGGCCCGAGCCTCCTCCGTGCGCCTCGCTCCGCGCCTCGGTGCGGGCCCGCGGCTGCCCAGGCGCGACTGCAGCCCGGGGAGGGCGGGGCGCGCGGGGCGGGGCGCGCGGCGGGGCGGGGCCGGGGCGGGCCGGGGCGGGGCCTCCAGGCGGCTGCAGGCAGCTCAACCACCAGCTACAAAGGACCAGGGGGCGGGGACCGCGGCTGGGGCGTGCAGGGATGGTGACGTGCAGGAGCCGCAGCACAGAGGGCGGGCGGCCGAACCGCAGTGCCCTCGACGCACCCCCACTCCCCGCCCCCAGGCGGAGCGCAGGGCGCGAGCGGAAGGGGGGGTGTAGAGCATGCACACACACACACACACACACACTCTAGAGGCACACGTAGGTTCTTACCCGCACACCAGACAATTACACCACATTACCCCAAACACGTGAGAGATGTACAACATGCTGGTACACACAAGTCAATTTTACGCACGCTCCGTCCCAGACACCCAGGCTCGTTCACGCACACCGTAGACAATTTTGCACACATATACACATATATGATTGGACACAATCCAAGCATTCTCTCTCTCTCTCTCTCTCTCTCTCTCTCTCTCTCTCTCTCTCTCACACACACACACACACACACACACACACACAACCAGAAATTCTTATTGTCAAATAACCCTATGCATCCGCTCCATAGTACTGAAATTAACTGCCCAGCCCGGGAGACACACGTTGGACACACCATTCATCCACTCGGCACTACTGTACTGATTGCCTGATAACACCTGGCACTGCCATGGGTTCTGGGGACAGGGCCAACAGAAGCCCCTGCCCACCGGGAACTGACCTTCTAAGGAGGATGTACCCTGCAGTGGTAAGGGCAGAGGATGGTACCGCGGGGCAAGAGGGACAGGCCAGTAGCTCACTCCTGCAGACAGCAGGACAAAGACCTTCTCACACCTAAGCCAATGACTCATGCTGGGACTGGATGCACACTCCAGTGACATAGTATGACAAAGAGATTTTCCACCAGTACCAAAGGCCAAGGCGACTCCACACATGGCTCAGACTCCCAGCAGAACGCCCACACACATCCACACCAGAAATAAATCGGAAGCTTAAATAGAAACACTCTAGAGAGGAACACACAAAGAAATAGATCACCACACACATGCACCTGCTGTCTCCCAGACAGTCAAACACCCCCATCCAGGAGCACCTCCCGCTGTTTAGGGTACAGTCACCCTTGCTGTGCCTGGAACTTGCAGCCTGAGGTCCCTGGGTTCCTCTAACTTGGGCCATGGAGGGAATGGGGGTGTGGGGTGTACTCTGCTGGGTGTCCCCTGGCCTTTCTCGGGGGCCAGGCCATGTGTGCTTCCTCTAGGCAATTCCCTCATTTCTCCATGATTTTCAAGCCAGGGACCATGAGTAGTCCCAGCAGAGACCCAGCCGTCCCAACCGTACTTCCTGAATGGAGAATCGACAGCTGCCCACCCTTTCACAGCAAGTCCAGACATGCAGAGTTGAAGACAGAGTGGGGACTGCTGTGATGACAGCATCCCCTCCAGATGTCCTTGTTTCCTTCTGTGCTGGGAGCTGTCCTTTCAGCACCAAGCCAGAGGGGTTCACGGGTTGTTTCTGTGACTGCTGAGACCTATGGCGACTTTGGATCCATAGCCTCAGTTGACACCCCCCGCATTTACAGTTTCAACCCTAGAACAAGCCAGTCTGGGCTGCAAGGGATACCTTTCACTGCCCATGTGTTAGGAGAGATGCAGGGAGAAGCGGATGCTGAGCCAGGCCTGGACGCCAGACTCATCCACTATGTGAGTATTTAGCAAATGTTTTTTTTTTTCTTTTAAAACTTTTTTATTATTTATTAATGTATTTATTGGAGGTATTTAGGATCAAACTCAGGGCCTTGTGCATGCTAGGCAAGTGCTCTGCTGCTGAACTACATCCCCATCCATACAAGTCTGTTTCTGTATTTGAGGGAGACTAATACTGGGAACACAGGTGAGTATCTAGAAAGCCCCTGCCTTCAACAACTGCATAATCCGTGGTTGAGAGAGTGCAGTTTCAAGACTAGAGGGATATAAGCAGGGAGGTAGGCAAGAAAGCACAATAATGGTTCCCACTTTAGAGAGGTCTTCACATGCCAGGGGCAGGGGCAGGCACTGCACCCAGGGCAATTCTCCTGTACCTCACAGCACCCTCTGAGTTTTACAGCCTCACTTTACAGATCAGGAAACTGAGGCTCAGAGAGATCAATAACTTGCCTCTGGTCAAGGGAGACCTCTGGGATTTGGACACTGCAGTCACGCCCGAGTCTGTGTTCACTTTTTCCTCTCCCCAAGAAGCCTGACAGGGAGGGGAGAATGGAAGTGTTGAAGTCAGAAGGGTCTGGATTTGGGGGTTAGACTCTTGGCCTTTGTGCCACCTTGGGCAACTAATCATCCAACACCGAGCTAACCTACATTTAGGGCCCCACTGCATGTTGCAGGCTCTGTCACTCTCCATCAGGGCGACCTGGCTTCCTGGACTGCCCCCCCATACAAGGGTTTTGCACACATCAGGTGTTTCACACTTCATGTTCTGCTTTACACACCATTGGCTCCTTCAGCTGCCTCTTGTGGTACACAATGCCACCTCCACCTTCAGGCTGGGACACGACGGGTGACAAACCTTAAACCCATGGCTCAGGAAGGGACCCAGCTGGGACTCCAACTCTGGTGTGCAGACTCCTTTGCACAGCCTCTCCTGGCCCCAAAGCCAGGAACCCAAGCATGGCGGGGAGAGGGGGCAGAGCCAGGGCAGCAGTTAGGAAAGGCACCCCCAGCCTGCTGTGAGACCAAGGGAAGCCGTGTCTGACACAGATCCCTAGAGGAAGCACCACCCAGTGACAGCCGTGGCCGCCCCATCCTGTCCAGCTGGTGCTCCAGGGGTGAATGACACCATGATATTTGAGGAGAGGCCAATCTGAGCTCATCCCCTCAGACCGCAGAGCCTTCCAGGGACCATGAGTAGTCCCAGCAGAGACAGGGACGTGTCAGGCAACAGCAGGAGGAGGACGAGAGGCCAGTTCAGCTCCATGGTGCACTTGGTGTAGGCATACAAAACACAAAAGAGGTCTTAAAAAAAAAAAGCCTAAGTTGTAAAAAGAACATTTGCAGAAAACTAAGAAAAGAGAATGTCTTTGTGACCAGCTATATACTGCTGTTAGTGAATCTGCCAAGCACATGAATTAGCGTGTGCATTTTAGATGTAAGGAAAGAAGTTCAGAGAAGTTAAGCAAGCTGCCTAAGGTTGCATGGCGATGAGTGAGAGAAATCCAGGCAGCTGGATTCTAGAAGGTCTGCTTTTTATGTTGCTTTCAAATCAGTACGTCAGGGATTGTGGTCAGCTAGATAACAGCCCTCCAAGAGGGCCACCTCATCCCTGGAACCCGTGTGTATTAATTCACATGGCAAGTGGGGACATTTTGTGGGCTTTAATAAGAACTCAGGGAGATTATCCTGGATTATATGGATGGAGCCGAGGGAGAGACGGGCTCTGTTAAAACGGGAGAGGGAGCAAGCAGAGCCGCATGAGAAGATGCTGGCGCAGAGGTCGGAGTTAGAGAGTCGAAGAAGCTACGCTGCTGGCTCTGAGGATGAAGGAAGGGGCTGCCAGGCGGAGCTGGGAGGGCGAGGACGTGGGTTCCCCCTGGAGCCTCCCCAAGGAACAGGGCCCCACCAACCCCTGACTCAGCCTGGCAAGACCCATTTCAGACTTGTGACCTCATCTGTGAGATGATGGGTGAGTGTTGCTTTTAGGCATTAGGTGGATGGATGGCATCTGTCAGGGCAGCAAGGAAATTAATGCAGGGATGTGACGGATCCTGCAGGGAATCCCCTCACGGTCTGTGCAAAGTGGATTCCCCTAGAGAGAAGATACTGCATTCCCCGCCAAGACCAAGAGAGTCCTGGATCCGTTGCCTCTTTGTGTCGTGTCAGGGCTCCCAACACTGTGGAAACCACTCATCCATCAAACATTCAAAAGGAAAAAAAAAAAAACTCTGTGAAAAGCATACATTTTAATGTACAAAATTACACAAAGTATACATTTAACTAACATAGAAAAATACATCTGGGTAACAAGGGGGAATCCTGGCCTGCTTCACACAAGATGGAGCAATTGTTACAAATCTTGAAAACCTGGAAGGGAGAGATGAGCCCAAGTCCCAGGGATCAGGAATCTGAGAAGCAGCTCCTGGTGGCTGGCTCTGTCACATCCCTGCTGGCAGGCATGACGGGACACCCACTGGCCCAGCACCCGAGGAGGGTCCTGCTGAAGAGCATCCAAAAGGAAGGGGGTCTGCTCCTGATGCTGGACCACCCGGTGAGCAGCACATCCCACCATGGGGGGCTTATCCCGCCATCATCTAGGAGTCCTTGCACGTCCACGCAGCCACAAGGGGTGGACTTTCTGTGCATTTTGGATCCAGTGTAAAAACACACACTTTCCAAACCGATGTTGTGCTTCACAGATTTCCTGGGATCTCTGCCCAGGATTCAACTAGGAAAGAGTAAGGAGGCCCTGGAGGATCTGCCAAAATGAACCCACAAATCTTACTCATGATCTCTGCCAGTGATCCACTGGCTCTTCCCTGCCTGACCATCAAAAAGCAGGCGGTGAAAACCTGCGCTGTGGAAGAGATGGACGCAGTCCCCAGCTCAGGGTGGTGGTAGATGCTCCAGCATCCCTCTGAGAGGCATCTGCAGAGCCTGCTGTCATGGGGAAGAGGCAGGGCTCCTGGTGTCCTCTAACATGCTCTGAGTGCATAAAAACCATGCGCTCCCCCCAGGATCCCACACCCCCCGGCCCTGTTCCTGCAGAGGAGCTGGGGACAAAAGCACCACGCCCAAGCCTGCATGGCTGCTTGGCACATCCAGAGTTCAAACCCAGAGAACCTCCCCAGCCCCAGAGCTCACCCCTCCTCTGTTAGGGGCAGACTTTGTCCTTGTCCCCATGAGAAGCTGTCACATCACTGGACAGGCAGCATTCTCCCCATCACTTCAGTGTCCTGCTTACAAACACTGCGTCATAGCACGTTCAAACACATTGACACAGAGTTGAAATGAAGTCTTCAGCTACTTTAACAATCTCAGTCATTTGTCTTTCCTTCCCTTTTTCTACCATCAGTTAGAGGTGCTATCAGTCTGTGCCTTATCACAGCCGTGGCCACGGTGTCAGTTCATGACTCTTCATTGCACGGACACCAGGCTAGGAGCGGTCATGGGAAAGATCAAGTGGGATAAAAGGAAATGCAATTCTCCACCCCAGCTCTGCGGGCTCATTGAAAGCAGTTTTAGGTCCTGCGTATGGATTCTCTTCCTCTAGAAATTCTCCTGACACAGGGAAGAGGGCTAAATATATCAGCAAACCCCAGGGGTTTCCTTTCTCATTTTTCCTTAAGGCACCAGAGAATTTCAAAGAGTTTATTTCAAAACTAAGAAGGAATAAAGTTGGCCGCTGGTGCGCAGGCTGAATGGAGACCTCGTCCTGTTTGCTTATACCATTGATATAACCGCTCACCAAATCCAGGTCGGAAGAGGTTAGGGTGCGGCAGCTACCCCCAGGAGGCTCTCTTGGTGTCTCTATCACAACATCCGCTGCAATGTCTGGGCTTTATCTGGATTTCCAGATATTGTGCAGTGACCAGCCATCCAGAGCCCAGCCCCAGAGCTGCCCTGTGGAGCCAAGTACCACCACGTGTCCTGAAATCCATTTCCATAGGGATTATCCTCCGCTTAAAAGGCCCTCTAAGGGCACAGTCACAAAGCCGACTCACGGCCAGAAATACTCCAAAGATGAGAAACTTCTCCCGCCAACTCTGAGAACACATTTTTTTTCCCCAGCGAGGAGTAAAAATGAACAAGAGTCTAACACCAGAGAAACCCGCAGTGGCATCTCGGAATTTAATTAGCCGAGGGGATGGGAGAATTGCAAAGGACTGTGGGGCCATAGTCTGATGGTTCTGTCCCTGGTGTTAGTTAGATTCAGCAGGGAGCTCTTGGAAGGTGCCCTGCCCGGGGCCCAGGCAAGACATCTGATGCCAGCAGCCTGGGTGAGGGCCTGGATCTTTAGAAAAGCTTACAGGCCAGGCCAGTGTGCAGGAGTCACGGAGAGTCTCCACTGCAGGTCTTCACATCCGACCCATGGCCTGGGGGACGAGTGGCAGAGCTCTCGAGACACCCCCCACCTCCTTGCCCCAGAACAGCACAATCTCAACTCAGAAAGGAAAGTTGATGGTCTAAAAGATGTCAGAATTGTCTAGCACCCCATTCTCAGAAGTTGACTGAGTTCTCAAAAAGTTTCACTTTCCAGACCTGGAATGTCAGCCTGGAATCAACTGGGAGCTGTGAATTTCTTAAAAGAAACTCAGCGGCCGGAGGGAGAAAAGACCCCCCTCAAGTTTCTAAAGTTTGTTCAATAAATTGCTGAGTGAAACAAACAAAAATGAACTATCCGTTGAGAGGATTTGGGCTCCCCACCCACTTCAATGAAGGCTAACCAGACTCCGAAATGATCTCGTCACAAAGTGATTCATGGAGTTCCATCCGCTTTCTGGAGATTTTCACAGGGAGGAGGGTGAAGCCGAACCCCAGTCACAAAGTCTAGCCAAGAAGCAGGTGCGTTTCCAAGGTACCGTGGAGTTCAGGGCTTCCCCGGGGAGAAACATGCTCATGGATTCGACACCCAGGGAAAGAGTTCCTGGCACTAATACGTGTTGCCAGGTGGGGCCACGCAGACTGTGACCTGCTATGAAATGAATTGCCTGGTGGCATTCTGAACCTGAGGGGCCTGCATGTGGCCCGCTGGGAATCCTCTGTAAAGACTCAAATTCATCCTGGAGGTGCCCCTGAACCCCACTGTCTTTGGTTTCCTCCCTGTAGAATGAGGAAAGGTGGACATTGATCCTAAAGTCTAAGGCCTTGCCAGCGCCCACAGAGGGTGCTTCTGGACTTGTTAGCTCAGTTCCTGCTCTGCTGGCCTGCTGGGCAAGGGCAAGGGAGTGACCCCCCAAGCACATGGCCCAGGCAGTCCATAGAGCCATCTGCCCACGCTGCCTCGATCCCGGCTGCCACCGCACCTTCAGCGTACCTATTTTAAGCACACTGCCTAGTGGTTCATGGGGAAGCGTTACCATGCCAACTGGCTGCCTGTTGCTAATCATAATCTATGAATGTGCTGTACAACCATCTGACAAGCAAGTCTTTTCTCCCTTTGCCTGGGGACTTTTTCCAAATTGTCCTAAGACAGATCATCACCATGCTCATAACAGCACACAGTAGGTGCCTAATAAGTTTGCACTGAATCGAGGACCTGAATAAAGTACCTGCACAGCACTTGGGTCTGACAGGCGCTTCTCTGCCCAGCGTGTCCACTGTTTCCACAGCACATGCGGAAGCAGCTATTTCCCTACCCCCATTTGCCAGACGAGGAAACAGGGAAGGGGAGGTTCCTTCCCCTGGCCTCGAAGTTGGCAAGTTGCAGAACTCAGATGGCAGCCTGGTCCCTCTGGTTTAAACCCTAATGGTCTTCTCCTCGGCCAGGTGGTATCTGTCCTCTGTGGAGCGTGTGGACAGTCACAAGCACCTATCCTGTATGTTTATGAGAGACAAAATTCTTTTCCATCTACCTTTCCATTTCATTCATTCAAAGAGGTGGGGCTCTGCCAGGGTCCCCCATGTGCAGTGGCATGGACTACTCACCCCATGGGGGACTCCTGGAAAGGACAGAAGTAACAGTAACAGCATGAGCGGGCAGAAAGACCAGTGGTAGGCGATGGCTGGGGCCTTAGGGGGAGCTTTCCATCTGGGGCTGGTGAAGCAGCAGGTGGGGCCCAGGACAGAGGCTGCTCCTATCCCCCAGCAACAAGCCCAAGGGCAAAGCCAGGCCCTGCACAAAGCCAGCTCAGGGGGCACTTACCAAGTGCTCAGCACCGCTGACCTGTTGACCAACGGGAACTCCCGCTGCAGGAGGGTGGGGACTTGGAGCGCTTTGCCCTCTCCTATGACACCAGGGCTTGTTGGTTAAGTGAAGGGATGACACCTGTTAAGCGGCCAACCCTAACCCCAAGAACCTGTGGAGTGCGCTGGGGGCAGGGGGCACTAGAAAAGAGATTTCTCTCATTTCTTGTTTTAACATTTGGAAAAACGTGACATTCTTTTAACCTAGGTGGCAGATTTCTGCTTGGGAAGGGAAGAAAGGGACCCAGACTTTATTGAGCATATACTAAGTGTAGGTACCTGACATTTCTCATTTCTTCTGGTGCTGGCGAGGAGAGTGATACGGCCCCCCACTTACCAAGAGAGGACTTTGCAGATCAGAATGGGGGCTGGCCTGCTCAGAGTGGGTTTTGAAATCATGCTCCCAATTCCTAAAGCCAGGTTGTCTCCACAATGTCATGTATCTTGCCAGGAAGGAGATCTGGAGCCTTAGACAGGCCCCACTTGTTAGAAAGGAGCAGTTGTGAAGCACCTGCCGGTGCCCACTCCCACACGCTAGGTCACCTGACGTGACCTGTGCTCTTATTCATGCTTCCTGATGCCCAGCTTGGTCTCTCTCCCTCTCCCCGCCCCCTCCTTCTCTCCTCTGCGCCGGGGACCGCACCCAGAGCCTCCTGCTAGGAGGTGCCCCACAGCCAGCCCGGCCCCAGGCTCAAGTCAACGTGTGCCCATCTTCCGTCTTCAACCCGAGGCTGTAGAGGGGCGGCGTTCCTCTCCCACAGCAGGGACCAAGGCTCAGAACCATTAAGGGCTCTGCCCAGGTCGCTGGACAGGTGGCAGCAGAGCTGAGGGTCCAGCCCAGGCATGGTGATTCCGGTCCAGGACCACCCCTGGGGGGTGCAGTTTCTGCACTGCCCACCTGCGGGACGGGCCAGGCCACTGTCCCTCTCTGTGCCTCTGGATTCTCACCCACGATACAAAGGTGACAATAGACCCAGTGTCACCAGGTGACAGCCGTGGAGATTTGTAGCTCGTGGTGAGTTGAGGAGAAGGCATGGGGGACCCTGAGGCCCACTGGGCCAAGTGCCAGTCGGGGAGCGGGGTGCTGACCTCAGGTAGCCGTGACCGTGGCCAGGAAGGTAGGGTTCAGTGTCACCAGGGCTACCAACCGCCCGAGGCAGCCAGACATCCAGATTACATAAGAAATCCCCTGGCTCTTAAAGGTCACTTGCTCATTGTAGAAACGTCCCCAGCAGCTTCCTTCACCACGGCCGTGAGGTGGAGGCCAGCCAGCTGTCCTGGGTGGTGAGGGAATGGACCACGCGTGTCCCTAGGGTGGGACACCACTCAGCCCTGAGCAGGAAGGATGCGCTGACCCGGGCGTCACCACGAGCTGACCTGCACACGTCCTGCACGTGCAGTGAGCCAGTCACCAAAGGACAGGTACCGCGGGACTCCAGTTGCTGGAGGTCCCTGGAGACAGGTCAGAGTGGTGTGGCTGGAGTCTGGGGAGGGGACAGGGAGCTAGTGACGGTGCTTCAGTTTGGGAAGTTTCTGATGTGGTGGGGGTGACAGGGGCACGATGAATGTGCTCCAGGCCCCTGAGCCGAACTCACGATGGCTCCTGAAGATGGTTTGTTAAGACGGTGAGTTGCACGCTGAGCTCACTTCACCATAACCAGCCCACCCAGCAAACGGAAAGGCGTAAACCAAACAAAACAGGCTGTGTGCCTGCTGCCTGAGAAGCGCAGGGTCTGTCACTCGCCTCCACTGACCACCGTCCCCCGTTCTCCTGCCACCCAAGACACCAGTGCTGACCCCAACCCCAGGCTGCCTCCTGCCATGGACTCCTGTCTCACAGCAGCAGCGGCCAGGAAGTAAGTGGCTTGGGCCTCAACAGGCAGCTGGCTTTTCCTTGCATCTTCCAGGTGGTGCCGAGAGGTCACCTGTCCCCAGTCGCCACCCCCACTTCCCAGCTATCCACGTAAGCTGGCCTCACAGTCATGAAGCTCGCAGGAAAAGTCACCTGAGGGAGAGGGCAGCCTTGGTCAGAGCTCAACTCCTGGGCAGTGACGCCCTTGCTGGGTGGAAACTGCTGGACCTGGGTGCCGTGCTTGGGGTCCTGTGGCGTGTGTGGGTATTTGGGGACAATAGGTAGATATAAGTTGCTTGAAGTGACACGTGTGTGGAAAGGAAGAGCTCGCCCTTCTTCCCAGAGCAGGGAGGCTGGTCTGGGGCCTCCCCACCAGCCAGTGCCTGCCGCACAGTGGGAACCCAGCAACATGCGTGCGTGTGACACCAGGAGGGCTGCAGCAGGCGTCAGAGCTACCGGGGGCCCAGGAGGCTGTGGTCACACCCACTGTACAGATGAGGAAGTGAGGCCCGTGGAGGCCAAGGGGCGACCTGAAGTCACCAGCAAGTTTGAGACAGAGTTGGTGTCTGGCTCCCCACCAGGGCCCTTTCTCCCGGACCAGGGATGCCTGACCACTGGGGTCCAATCTCCTTTGAGAATCTGTGGAGACCCAGGGCCTCTCCCTTGAAGTCTCTGCACAGGTCCTCAGCTCAGCTGAGCCTCTGCAGGAAACATCAGTGTCTATGTGACCACTGAGGTCACTTTGAAACCATTCCAGTACAGGTCCCTTCACCTACCCTGGGAGGGACTATGTAGAGCCAAAGATGCACCAAGTCCCTAAAGCCACCGGGAGGAGATGGAGTCACCTTCCCAGCCGTGAGCACATTTGGTCCTCAGGGCCCAGCTGTCCAGTAGGCAGGGGGACCCTCAAACAGATGATGAAGAGCTCTTTCCAGGAAGGTAAGTGACCAGCTCCAGGTGACACAGCTTAGAGTGGCAGAGCCACAGATCCTCGGGACTCCAGACCCCAGGCTCACGCCGACCCCTGGTGCTAACACAGCCTTCCTGTGTCACACCTTTGGCTGCCTGCTGGTACCATCAAGGTAAGGTGTCCCCCTCAGCGAGCTGAGCAGGCTTGGCTTGGAATGCCACTCTCTGGGAGGGATCGTAAATCCCTCGGACACTTGGGAGAGATGTAAATATTCCTGGGATGATGTGATTGCCTCTGTGTCGTCTTCCTTCCTGCAACAAGGAAAGCAGGGAGATGAGTCTTCAGAGGGACCAAACCTACCAGTGTGACTTCCACATGTGGCCATCCACCTGCACCAGCCTTGGGGTTGCTGGGGGCCGCCTCTGGCTCTGTGCGGTGGGCAGCCCTTACCTGATCTGCCTGCTGCTCTCTAGGAAAGGCTGTATTTGGGATTCACAGGGGTGTCCTCTCTATCTGGGGTTCATGAACCCTGATGTAATATGGACATTCCATGTGAGCAGACATTTGTGCACTGGGAGTGGACAGGGGCTCTAGCTTTTCTGAGCCTTTCAAAGAGATCAGTGGCTATTAAAAGGTCGAGAGCAACTGCCCCAAAGGAAGAGAGAAACTGGGGTCCTCATGGATGTGTTCCCTCCTCCCTCCCTAGAGTCCTGTCATATGCCAGGCTGGGTGCCTCTGCGGCTCCATGCGCCCCCTCCCGGGGTGTCAGTGCACACAAGCCAACAGGGCAGCATGGGAATCACAGGGTGTACGCAGGTCTCTGCTGTGACCATGGAGAACAGAGTGAGATGGCCATGGATGCCAGGAAGGGACAGTGGAGGTAGGCGAGCAGGAAGAGGTCTCCAGGCCCCTGCACAGAGGCCCTGTGGGGAGGGAGGTCATGAGAGGACAGAGGCGAGGGGCAGCGGGGCTGCATGGAGAAGTGGGAGGATGTTGGGCATGTCCCAGGCCAGTGCCAGGACCCAACCGTGGCATCAGAAGGAGGAGAGGGAGGTAGGAAAGGAAGGTATTGGGGTGGGGAGTGCCTAGAGACAGTAACCTCTGGGCAGTGTTGGGGACAAATAGGAGTTTCCTGGACAGAGAACACAGCTTGGGCAGAAGCCAAGAGGTGTGGAACAGTGCAGGCCAGGAGGGGCTCGGCAAGCATGGTGGGCAGACAGGGTTCTGGGAGCTCGGTTTGCCAAGAGAAGCCTGCATGGACAGTGCCCAATTCATAAGTGCATCTGGGCAAGGTGACAACTTACAGAGAGGGACCAGGAAAATTAAAACCTGACCAGAGCGCAGCATCCCCCTGTGATTCCACAGTTGCCCCCTGGCTGATTTCACTGAGGCAGGATTTACTGGGGTCTGCAGGGTTGGACAGTGATGGCCACATAGCTTGTGACTGCAGTCACCATGAGGACAATTGGTGAGGATGCCCACCACACGTCACCCCGTGGGAACAAAGTTGCTCTCACTGCACGTTTATGTGTGCAGGTGTTTTGAGCCTGCTTTTCTAAATGTATTTATATCTGTCTGTGCACCACATCACATGCATTTTTGGAAGGGAATAAGCAAGACAAAAATAAACACAATTTAAATCCTCAAACCTTATAGGGTCACTGGCACCACACGTCAGCAGGCACCCATGTCACTCGGGGGCTCTGTCAACGCTCAGATCCCTAGGCTCGATCCCAGCCTTCGGGGCTCCATGTCCATGAGCAAACCTCAGAAGCCTGTGTTTCCAGGAGTGCCACGCTCCTGCATGTGCCTGGGGCTTTGCCTTCACTAAGCTCATGCACTAAGTACCTGCATCCGGGTATCACTGTATTGAGTGATGCTGCAGTCTGAGGACAAAGCAGAAGAGTAAAGTTGCTGTCACA
Organism: Spermophilus citellus; assembly: GCF_964194105.1. Taxonomy (NCBI): domain Eukaryota; kingdom Metazoa; phylum Chordata; class Mammalia; order Rodentia; family Sciuridae; genus Spermophilus; species Spermophilus citellus. The sequence goes on along the minus strand of NC_138189.1, from coordinate 4,902,925 downwards.
AGAAGCAGCTAAGTGACACCAAACACAAAGCAATCATCATTCCTTGCCTGTGTCCCACACGGTTCATACCTAAATTACCCAAATTCTTGCACTGACCAAGAAAGCAATGCAACAACAGTTCCAGAATCAATGAATAGGGTCATCTCCATAACCCCAGTGGGAAACTCAGAGGATAATTCCTGACAAAGTTATGCTCAAAAAATTATAACATACAAAACATACTCTGAGAAATGGTCAGCAGAAGGAGAGAAACATCACTTGAAGGGGTTACATGGAAAAGGGATTCTACAAAGGGCTTTAAAATAATGTTTACAACAGATGTATATGTTCTATAAGTAAAAAACAGAGTCATTGGTATAAGACCTCTATAGGCAGGTTAAGCAGCAAACTAGACACAGGTGAAGAGAGACTCAGTGAACTGAAGGCAGCGCTGAGAAAATCATCCAAAATTCAGCACAGAGAGCTAAAAAGGTCCAGGGAAGGGTTGCTGGAGATTGAGTGAAGACATTAGAGTTAAGACCCAATGACCAGGGAGATCCAGCCATGAAAAGAAATGAGGCTGAGGCTCCTAGGCATGGGGGCAGACAAGCACAGCAGGAGAGGTTGGTGTGCCTGCTGTGTGCAGAGGTGCTGAGGCGAAGAGGACGCTTGAGACCAGCCCAGAAGTGGGGCTCCCGGGAGCCATGCTCCAGCAGGTGCAGAGGCCTTCCTAAGAGTGAGAGCTGACCTTCTGCACACTCACTCACGGGTTCCCTGCCAAGCGCCCACTGTGTGCCAGGCCCTGTGCTCAAGGCCATGGGGAATGCTGAGACGAGTAAAACCTAGACACCTGTCCTCAAGGGCCACTCCTTGAGTGTGCCAACAGACCAGCAAGTTCGATGCCCGAGGAATCAGTATGCTGGCTTAGAATAGGAGGAGTGGGGAGTGGGGTCCGGGAAGGAGCCCCTCAGAGACCTGATGGAGGGAGGCATGGGATTGGCTTCTCAAGAGGGCTGGAGAGCTCTCTGCTCTGCAGTATGGGTGGCAGAGGGGACACCCACGTCTGAAGGAGCACCCAACCTGTGCCCTCCAGGGTCCTCGCCAACCCCACGGCATGAGACAGTCTGGAACCTTGGCAGGCATTTCTGCACCTGGGCAGGTGAGACCAGCCGCAGCCTCACCTGGCAGTCGGACGGAGGAAGCGAGCAGTGAGCAGGCAGCGGGGAGATCCCGAGAATGGAGGCAACCACATGATGGGGAGGGGGGATGCCCTGGGGTATCAGAAAACCAGGCCAAAAACGGGGACAGTAGTCCATGTCCTACTTAGTTTCAGACCCTTGAAGACAAGAGCTCCTCCAGGAGAGCGCACAGCCAACAGGAGAGCAGCACCGGCGTGGCTGTCCTGACACCTCCGCTCACCCACCCCCAGGCCAGGCAGCTCGGGGGAAGCATGGGACATGGGAAGGTCACACCTGGGGACCTTCATCACCACCTTTTCTCTCCCTCTGATCTGTAAGTCAAAGTGTAGCTGAGGATGAGCCGTGACAAGATGAAAAACCCCTGAAGTTCAGAGCTGGGGGCTCCGGTCCTCCCTCCTGCACTGCTGCCCCCACAGCGGCCCTCCGCCATCTCTGCCTGGACCACTGGGACAGCCTCCCACCAGGCTCCCTGCTTCCAGGCTGTCCCCATCTTGTGCACAGCTGCCAGAGTTACTAGAAAGAGGGTGATGTCATTCCCCTGCCTCTCTCTCTGCTCCTAGGACCACCCAGACTCCAGCAAGACCCACGGAACGCCCTGCGACTGCAGCCAGCCTGCCTCTGCCTGCTGGTCTCTGAAATTCAGGCCTCTCCACATCCTGCAGCAGCCTCGGGGCCTCCCGCAGACCCAGCACCACAGCCATCCCTCCAGCCGTGGTGCCAGGTGCCTGGGGTGGAAGGGCACACACGCCAGCCACCAAGGGCAGGCACCGCTGGCACGGGGGCAGGCTCCTGGGCTGTCTCCAGTGCCTTTCTCTTCTTGGGGTTCGGGAGCCTCCATTTCCACCACACTTCTTCAGGCGCAGTTGCTGGGCCAGAAATGCCGTGCTCAAGCATCCCCCATCCAGTGTGAAATCCAGGTCCACCAAGTGCTCCAATCACGGTGCAGGCACAGCATGTGCTCCCTGGAGCTCCCAGCCCTCAGGACAGAGGACAGCCCAGCATCACAGGACACCAGAGCCCTGGAGAGGAGATCCTGGAGGCTGTGGCAGAGAAGGGTTATGAGGGAGCCCCAAGAGGCACCTGTTCTGGGGGACCTGACACAAAGGAGTGAGCCCAGGGCTCCAGAAAGGTGGACCAGCAGGGCAAGGCAGGAGAGCCACATGTTACAGGACACAGCCCCGGAGGACGCCTCCCTGTTCTGGCCGCTGCACCAGCCCTGGACAGGACAGTCACATGGAATCCTCGTGACTCTAGGATGCATGTTTATCATGTTCCCATTTACAGAGGAGGATGCTGAGATGCAGAGAAATGTCCCCAAGGTCCCATAGTAGGTGGTGGCGGCACTGGGATTTTAAAGCAGACATGCCAGAGTCCAGGACCCATGCCCGGAGCAAGGCCCAGAGGGACAGCGTGGAAACGGCCCCATGTGCACAGGAAACTGCCTGCAAGAGCCAGAGAGAGGCGGGTCCTGAGCAGGGACCCTCTGCTCATGTGATTCTCATCGACAGCACCTGGTTCCAAGGCACTTCCTGGGGACAGTCAGCACTTTCTGGCAGGGACAGGGAATGAAGTGCAAAACTCATGATTTTTTTTTTTCAAATAAAAACCTTCAAAAATTTAAGAATCTACTTGGTTTTCTCCATGTGGTCACTAATTTTTATATTTCCAATGCTGTCTGTGCTTCGGATCCATGCTGGACTATGAACACGTTTGGTGTGAATCTCAGAGTTTTAATTAGCGTGCTAGCTGTTCCTATGGCCACATAATTAGATTAGGAAACGGACCTCTCCCCCCAAAACAAGCGACCTCACGTAATCGTCCCCCTCAATCACGGCTGAGCACGAACGTTCCTGGTTCTCCCCCAGAGCCCTCTCCGCCTCACCTTCAGCAGGGTGGTGTCCCTATTTCTCCAGGGGTTTCAGCAAAGCCAATGGGTTCTGCCCCGTAGTCTACCTAATGCATGGAGTCTTCTGGCCCTTCTCAGAGCGAGGACCCTCTCTCCTGGAGGCTCCGTGCAGGATGGCTGCTGAACTGCCCTCGCAGGCATCTCTTGGCACTCAGCACCTCGCCAGGGAGGCCTGCTCCATTGGCAGCTCTAACTGTTGGGAAATTCATCCATGAATGGAGTTAAAATGAGACTTGCTGGGACGTGGGTGGCCCCAGAAGGAATGCTTCACATGCCAACTGGGGGCCACTGATGTAGCGGGTGTCTCTACAGACATGCCAAGCCTGGTCAGGCGACTCCCTGGCTGCTCTGCGGTTCCTCAGGATTGGGAAAGAATGCACAGAAGGGCCAGCTTGGCTGTGTCCTCTGCCCAGGGCAGCCCGACCTGCTCATCTGTCACAAGGTAAAAAGATACAGAGGTGACTTGCTGCTGTCAGACCCTGGCAGGGCACAGAGGAGGAGACTGCAGAGTCGGCTGGGAAATGCACAGCCGGTGCTCGGACAAAAACAGACCTGAGTTTTCACGTTGGCCGATTTCCATGGTGTAAAACCTCTGTGGATGAGTGCCAGCCACTGAGGTGATGCCACTAAGAAGCTGGAGTCTCTCAAGCCAGGAGCAGCCAGCTCCAGTGCCCCCGTAGGTGGGGGCTTTGGTAAGAGTGTACGTGTGAGAGAGTGTGCCAGTTCATGAATGAGAGCGGATGCTAATTTTGCAAAAGCAATATGAGAAAACCGAATGAGCAAAGAAATATTTTTATAACTGCAGTAGATACAATGTTATGAAGAAAACCATCTGGGATTGATAGAAGAGGCATTTTTAGCAGTGACTCCAAATCACCTTCAAGGGAATGCACGTGTCCTAACCGTTAGAGGCACAATGGGTGGAGCAGAGAGGTCACGTGCCCAGAGGCGTGTGCACACGGGTGTGTGCACGCCAGTGTTCTAAACAACCCCTGGATTTTGTTTTAATCAGATATGGAAATGGCACAGACAACAGAGGCAACTGCCCTGGAAAGAGAGCTTACTTCTCACAGCTGCCCCGGGCGGGCAGCAGGCAGGGTGGAGGCTGGGTGGGCCGAGCTACCCAAGCGCCTGCTATGGCTTCTGCTGGAAGGAGTGGGCGGGGCGGGCAAGGTGAGCAAGCCTCGGTTGGATGTCCCAGTGATGCCGGGCTCCAGGCTAGAGCCCTGTCTTGACTGTCTGTGCCTGGTTGTGGGGTGGCTTGGAAGCGCTGGCTTGGTGTATCAGGCTCAGTTAAGGGATGACCAGGTGCAGGCCCATGACAGGTGTGCCCACAGGAAGTGCTTTCCACCTCTAGGAGTCAGGCAGCCTGCTGAGGCTGGCCAATGGCACCAAGGTGGCCAAGGGTTGTAAATGCAGAAAATAAAAACACGATTTGTGCCACCAGCTTTGGGCAAGTTGCATAACTTTCTTGCTCAGTTCCTCCACCAGTGAAGTGAGGATAACTTCCCCGACAGGGCTAGTGTCTAGAAGTGGATGCTCAGGCCTGAGCAGGGGCAGAGATGACATCTGAGGCTCCAGAGCTTCCTGGAGACAGGGTGGTGCCGCAGTGGCTTGCACAATTCCACGAAATGACCGTCGTTGGACTGTGAGTGTGGGCGGTGGGGGTGACGTGACAGGCAGAGTGTGGAAGGAGCGCACACACAGAACAGGCAACCGAGATTGGCTTCCACAGCTTCCTGGTGGCGTGGGAAACTAACAACACAGACAAGTAAACACGGGGTTCTCCACACGCCCTAATCTGTGCTTCAATATCAAGATTGATGGAGGCCGTCTCCACGTTCCTCCTCCCACATCCTGGCTTAATTGATGGGCTTGCTCTAGAGTCGGGGGCCTCTGAATTTCATTACACTGGGGCTCCTGGGAGTATCGATCCGATTCAGAAATGAGGCAATAAATTGTGCTCAGACGTCATGAGCAAACCCACAGGCCCCAGGGAGTGGACGGCCACAGGGCTTTCTCGGTGCATCGTCTGTTTCCAATTTGATTTTCACCACAAGCATAAAGGTCTGAATCAGCAAGAGGTATCAATGGCTTTGAAAATGTTTACTCCCTTTAAGAAAGGGATTCCTCTCCTGAGACTCCGTCTCCCAGAAACTGTCTCCCACGGAGGGAAGCAAAGATTTAGTCCAATGATAATCAGCAAGTTATTTATTCTAGGAAAAAAGGGGGCAGAATGGCCCAAATGCTTAACAGCAGGCGTCAAGGAAGTTTCCTCTCCTGTAACCATGAAAAAAGAATTGATGGAGACTTCGGGTAAAGGCCTACGAGATGAGATAAAAATGCAGGATACAAATCATCTATTGATCACGATCCTAAATATCATAAGGAAACTTACCCATAGGAATAAAAAGACGGCATGGGCCAAAAGGGTCACAATGGTTTTGTTTTTATGGATTTTAATGTTTTCCTTTTAATTGTTTTTCTCTCTTATTATTTTTCTCTGCTAAGCACAGATTGCGTAAGTTCAATTCTCGTAACATACATTTTCCAGGAGCTCCGTAAGTAAACCACGGCCTCCCTCTTGGAAATCCAGAAGACGGGTGCGTTGACGCGTCTCCCTTTTCACTTGTTAGCCACACCCAGAGTCCAGCGTCCTCCTGAGCAGGGTGGAGGGATTTATCTGGATTTCCCCTGGCCACTGGTCAGTCACCTGTGCAGCCTGGAATCTGTCTGTGCACACAGAAGCACAGATGAAAGCCACTTCCATCCAGTCACACATCAGCTATGGGTGCTGTCTGGAGTCCCCATCCCCTTGGAGTGGGTAGATCCCGCTGTTTCTCGGTTTTGGTTCAGTCTCCACTGTCCACCTGACCCACACCTTGGTCCAGTAAGCAGCTCAGAGGAACTGGCTCCAAGTTCTGCACCTGACTACATCACCCTCTGTTCACAGAATGGCACCTGCTTCCTCTCCACCCCCCCCCTCCAGGTCACAGCCAGGTGGTTTTTCTAGAAGAGTCCGTCCTGAAACACCCCTTTCTACCACGGGGGGTCCCCACCACCCCCTCAGGCTCACCTCCATCCTGCCCACACCCTAGGGGCCAATCGTGTGCAGCTTTAACCCTCCGAAGACAGGGCTCTTCATGCCATCCCGCACACTCCTGCTACTGGGGAAAGACAATTGGTTGGCCGATCCCATAGGTATTCCCAGTCCACCCTTTTCCTCGTTTCCTCCTGCTCCGGAAGTTGGAAAGGTGGTATTGGCTCTCAGTTGGGAATGGCATGGGACATATTTATGGGCAGATCTGGCCAATGAGATACAAGGCAATGTCTGTAGAGTCATCTAGAAAAAAACATTGCTTCTCCCTTTCTCTTGGAACATAAATGTGAAACCTGAGGCTGCAGAAGCCACCTTGTGACCATGAGGCAATGACCCCTAAGAAGAAAGGCCAGCAAGATGAAGAGAGTGGTTCTGAAGGGTGGAGGGCAGCTGAAGGGTTGATGGAACCACCGAGCTGCTGGGCCACCCCCGAGGCCAAGTCCCTCAGCTCCTTGATGAGTGGGGTCATTGGCATGTATTTGTTTGGGTCATAGGTATTCTACTTCTTGCAGCCGTCCCCTGCTCGACTCCTCTTCCTCACACAGGGAAATGTGTGTGAAGCACCAAGCTCAGTGCATGGTAGTCTCTGTCCCTCCTCCCCCGTGTCATCTGCTGGGAATACACCGCACCTAGAACTTGCATTTTACTTTACACACAATTAGCTCCTGTGAAAGAAACCAGACTGAGGTCACCTGGGTAAAGTGGGGCTTCCTGGCAGGGCCATCTCCAGTACCTGAGAGGAAGGGTGGGCAGCTACCCAGGGCGAGCCAGGCCCTCACGGCTGTCCAGCGACCAGCACGGCCTAGAGCGCCATCTTCCTGCCTGTGGCCAGCCATGACTTTCCCCTCTCTCCCTCTACACCGGCCATCTCTCTGCCACAGGCAGAGGGACACCCGGACAGGCCTGCAGTCATTCTGGGAGTCCTGAGCAGGGAGACTTGAGGTTTAGGCTCAAAGGATCTGGGAAGAGTTCCTATGGGCCTGGCATGATCAGGTGTCTATCTGCCAATCAATCACCTGTGAGGGGCGGAGCTGTACCCCAGGGCTCCTCTGGGCTCCACCCACTGCAAAGAAGGCGGAGCTAGGATTGCGGCAAGACCTTGGTTGCTGTGTGGCTTCTCCTCTAGCCACCACCCTCTGCCTCCCAGCACAGAGAACAGGTCTCCTTTAGGGCAGGGATAGGCCCCTGGCAAGTCTACAAGCTTATAAAGCTGAAGGTCGTCCCCAAATGCAGAACCTGAGATCAGGAGGTACTTGCAGCTGGGTGGAGGAGCCAAGATGGAGCTGGGCAGTGAGCCCAGGAGGGGTAGAAGCCAGTTCCGGTTGGATCCCGAGGTCCCTCCTGCAACAGTGGGCTCATGACCCCAAAAGCACCTCTGAGAAGTACACCGAGGCCTGGGGGTTTCTGCTTACAGGACAGGAGTGGGAGCCTGGGGTGGTCCAGGAGGGCCTGAGCTTGCCCGCAGTCAGCCGAGAGTGGAGATGCCCCATCTCCTGGCAGGTTCAGGCCTGAGTCCTCTTGCAGGTCAGGAAGGGTTTCCATGAGAAATTAGCCCAACCCGATGTAAAAGATTTCACCTAACAGAAGTGGAGCCCACATTTCCAGACCACCCACATCCTGCCTGTACCACCAAAGCCCCACATTTTCTCCATGTAATTCTTTAATCCTGTGATGACCCCATGTTACAGATAAAGAAACTGAAGCTCAGAGACACCAAACACCTTACCCCAAGTCATCCAGCTGGGAAGCAACAGAATCACACTCGAATCCAGATCTGCCTTGCTCCTCAGCCTGGCTGACCCCCCAGACTGCTGGCAGGAGGACATCCTAGGAGCTGCCGGGAGGTGGCAGGGAGGTGGCATCCTTCGAAGAGCTGTGCTCAGCCCAGCGTGCAGGGAGGACAACTGAGAGACGGAAGTGAATCCTGCAGTAGCGACCTGGAGCGACTGTGCGCAGAGCCTTGAAAGCACACCCAGCCCCAGAGGCTTTAATTATCCAGCACCCAGCGCTTCAGCTGCGCCCACCCCGGGTCTCTGCTTGCTCAGGTCACGGGGGTCATCGCAGCCCAGTGGCCCAGGTGCGAGGCGGTGGCACCACCCACCCAGCGCAATGAGAGGCGAGGCCATTCATCAGAGAGCAAAAGATGGCCAAGAAAAACGACTCTGGGTTCCCGAGGGTGAGGCGTGGAGGGAAAGGGCCACGTTCGAAAAACCCCACACTGTCACCTCTGGGGCCAGGAAGCAGCCCAGAAACAAGAGACCCCAAAACTTGACCATGAGAGAGGAAGGACGGGAGGTCTCCTGGCAGGAGCACTGCCACCGCCCGCTGCAGGAAGCCGAGCTCTGGCTGGGTGGGCCCTGGGCGCGCCTTGTGCTCTTCCGAGGGCGCTTTAAGGGGAAGGGGAGAGCAAAACACGTCTCAGCTGGCCTTGCAAATCGGCATTTCACATTTCAGGATGGCAAATCCCAAGGGCACACTAGGAAGCTCCGCCTCTCCCCGCACAGCTGCCTCCAATCTGTCCCCTTTCCAAGCAGCTCCTGGGGGCTCTGGCCCCAGAATTTGCCTGGCTGGTGCTTCTAAGCCTGGAGACACTTCAAAGCCCCAGCTTGGGGAGCTTCCTAAAGCGCCAGTCCTTGGCCTCTGCGGGACAGACCAATGGAGTTCCCTGCTCCGGAGGCCCGCTGTCCTTCAACTCTCCGGGGAGCTGGTGGGCAGCCAGGGTGAGCGCACGGTCTGACTCCACTCCCTCCGCTCTGAGGGAAACAGACTCAGGCGCTGCTGCAGGCTGGCGCTCCTCAGAGAACTCCCGATTCTCCTGGTTGGAGAACATGCCTCCCTCTTTCCAGAGGAAGGCTGCCTGAGTGGCAGGCGGGGAGGGGGGTCTCAGCACTCCCGTCCTTCCCTCTGCTGTGCCATTTCCTGAGCCGAATGGGCTGCCCAGGCCCCTGCTCGCTGTTCATGGGAAGCCTGGGGATGGAGAGTCGGTGGGTCCCATGCCCAGTTTCCATGGATACCACAGTGCAGGAAGGTTCTGGAAGTCTGGATGGACTTACTTGGGCTAAGTATCACTCCTCCAGTGACACATTGATATTCACACGCTGCGCGGGAGCCCTGGACTGAGCAGGTGGGGGCGGCCCCTTCTTAAAGGAAACACATAAGCCTCCAGCTCCAGCAGCTGCAAGCCTATGGCCAGGTAGAGGCCAGTCCCAGGCACAGAGGCCAGCACAGCAAGGACAGCTGCTCTGTCTCCAGGGCCTCCTTCTGAACCAACCACCCTGACCCAAGGGGTCATGCCAACCCTGGTTGGCATCCAGAGGACTCTGGAAGGACCACACAGATGAAATGCTGCTGGAGGGAGGTGGGTAGAGACGCAACACTGCCTCACGGAGCCGCAGCACAGCATGGTGACAGGTCTGGAGCGGGGGCAAGGTGTGTCATTCTTACCATAGAGCAGTTAGGAGCCCACCTGCCAGGTGCAGATCCCCTCGTCCTAATCACTGGCTGTGTGACTGTGGGTAAATTAATAAACCTCTCTATTTTCACCTGTGTGGAGAGGTGGGCTGCAATGATGGAGCTGATGTGGGCGCAGTGCTCTTGGCATTGTGGGGTATTGTGAACACATGCTACGTGTCAGCTGTGAATATGATCTTAGCCGAGGGAAAGAGAACAGGTACTGCGTTTGCTCTTTACTCCAAGATGGCAGAGCAGTGACGACTTGTCCTTCTCAGCAGTCACTCTCTGTGAAGACTGCTGTGAGCCCCACAGGGACAAAATGCTGCCCACCAGGTGGGCAGCTCAGCTGGCCCCAGCAAGCCTCCACTGGGAAGGTCAGGAGGCGCTGACAGTCACCTGGGCCTGAGGGCTCAGGCCAGGCAGGACCTCTGAGGGATGTGCCCAACCTGCCTGGGTGACCCGAGACCTCGAGACCTGGACAAGCAGCTGGGGAAGAGCCCGGCCACACCGCAGGAGCAGTCTCGTCCCTGTCTGTTGCTGGGCCTTCCTTCCAGAGGAAGGACACAGGAAAGGAGCGAAGTCCCCGCAGGGACGTGGCCTGACCTGCTGTGTCACAGGTGACGTCTTCTCCCCCCAGTCCCAGCAGACTCTAGGAGATCCCACGTGGCTCACTGCTGTGTGGGTTCCTGCTGGGCACTCAGGAGCCAGGGCTGCTGCCCGTGAGCTAGGGAGGAGCCTGAGGCCCCGGGAGGTGGCACAGGAGAGTCCCCGGTGCCTGGTGTCTGTACGCAGATGATGGTGCTGGCCATCATCTGTCTGGTTGCTGCAGCCAGGGCAGGGGGTTTAGGTGCTGCAGGCTGGGAGTGGGGCGTGGGGTGGGGCCAGAGTGTTCAGGCCCAGCTCTGGGGGTGGAGGGGTGTGGGGAGCTAGGGGAGCAGGAGGGGGCCTGGACTCTGCGGTGTGGACAGCAGTGGGAAAGCTGGGGCGTTGCTGCTCCCCCCGTGGTGTGAGGCGCTGCCCTTCTGAGGAAAGACCGCTGTCCGCAGAGCTGGGAAGCAGGTGGACAGGGCAGGAGTACAATTCTGAGGGTGCAGCAGGGGCTCAGCTCCCCGTCAAACACAAATGGCAGCCACAGGTGTCTCTGATCCCACTTGACCCCACCTGAGAAGGTCCCCACGGGAACCACGCAACTGAGCAGTAGCAGCGGCTCTGCCCCCCATCCGGCTCCTGGCAACAGCAGAGAAAAGAGAGGAGCCTAGAGGAAACGCAAACCTGAGGACACCAGGCGGCCACCGCAGCTCAGACCCAGCACCCTGGAAGGAAGACAGGACAGCAGCGGGGCTCTGGGCCTCCAGAGCAGTTGGTGTCCAGGGCCAACCGCAGTGCTGACCACAGCAACGGTCCACGCCACCTCCTAGCCCCAGGCGTGCCTTTCAAGAAGACTATCAGAAAAGACGCGAACCTCATTCCCTGTTTTCTACAAAGCCCCTAATGAATGCCCCTGAGGGACAGGCCTGGCCCCCACGTTCCCAAGTCAGCTGTCACTGCTAGTGTCACTCAACACTTACCCACCCGACTCCTGCCAGGGTCTCGGCCCTGTGTCAGGTGTTGGGGGTACACAGGGACACAAGACCTCATCCTTGGTCCCAAGGGCTGGTGCTGCACGGGAGGCATCCACAGAGGGTGTCTCACCCATGGACTGCAGGTGCTTTGAGGACAGGATCAGGAATGTCCCTCTGCCCACCCTGGCCTGGCATCCGCAGTGGTGCCTGGCACAAAGTGGCCACTTGTGGTGTGCTCCAGGAGCAGGCAGAGGACAGGGACCTGGGACTTTGCAGGGCGCAGCCTCCTCAGCCCACGCGACACTCCCTGGTCCTTGTGGATCGTGAGCCTCACTCTGCCTCTAAAGGGCCCTGGAAAGAGGAGCAGAGCTCTTCACCCCCCACCACGCGTCTCTCCCAGCTGCCCTAAATTTTAATTAGCAATAATTGTCATAAACATTTTTATGGCACTTCAGCAATTACAAACCACTTTCCTCACATTATCTCCCTGGGATCCCAGAGCTGTGAGGAGGGCGCGCGACCCACTTTCCTGAACGTGGATGGGATTTTCCTGCTGCGGAGAGAAGGGCCTAGTGTTCCCAGAGTGTCCCTGTGAGCTGGTCCTTGACACAGGCTGCTGCTGTCTCCTCAGGGAAAGTCCCAGCGGCACAGAGACAGGACTGAAGACCAAGCAGGGAAGTGGTGCCCATGCAGAGAGGGCACCTGGGGACAGCTGCCACAGGAGAGGGCAGGGCCATGCGCGGCGCCAGGTGCCGGCGGCTGGGAGGTGGGCTCCCAGGGACTGTCCCCCTACTCAGGTACATGTCTTTCCATAGGTTTAGTTTTTATAAGGAGCACACATTAATTTGGTAGCTTAAATATTCATAATTGCCAAAAAAGGGAAGCAGCAGGGGCCGACGTGACTCTGTTTACGTGGAATGTCCGGAGCGGGCAAACCCGGCCAGTGGGGGTGTGGGCTGGCGGCTGGCAGGCCCGTGCTGGGAGAGGAGCGAGGAGGGGCTTGAGGGGAGCAGAGTTCCTTTTCGGGGTGATGAAATGTTCAGAAACGAGCAGCGATGGGTTCTCAGCATCGTGACTGTCCCACAGGCCACCACCTTGCACACTTGGAAGTGGCTGCAGTGGTGACCTGGGTTTTCTAAGGAGTAGACGACCCAGGGGAGCACCTGCACCCTCAGCTGGTTGGCCTGCATCCCTGAGCCATGGCAAAGCCAAGAAGCTGTGGGAACAGTGAGTAAATGCAAAGGCAGCCCCTCCCGCTGCTCCCCGCACCACCGGCCACCGGGCCTCTGACCGTGGAAGAACCACGTGCTTGTCGCTCACGCACACCAGCACCACTCACACTCACACTGCCCATTCTGAGGCACTGCAGGACCCGGGGGGTTGTGGGAGATGCCCACCCACCCCCTGCACTGGGGGAAGGGGGAGGCAGGCAGCAAAGATGCCTGCTGGCTGATGGCAGGGGACACCAAGAACTACAGCACCGCAGGCGGGGGACGTGGCAGGGAGAACCTGGAAGCCCCAGCCACCCGCAGCAGAGGTCATCAGGAAGCATCCGCGTCACTGGCACTTGAAAACAGGTCCTGTGGCAAAAGAGCCGTGGCCACCTGTGCCTGGGCCACCAATGGGATCTCCACACCTCCAGGGCAGGGACCGCCAGACCTTGCCCTCCTCCAGCCATTTCTGCCCACTGACCACTCCTTGTCCACCCGCTCAGCTCCTCCCAGTCTGTCCCTGCTCCAGTCTTTTCCGTTCAGCTTAGCCATGGCTTCCTCCAGGACACGGTCCTCAGCTGCACATCCCTCCCCCACCAGCCTCCTCCAGCCTCCACCAGCCAGGTGCCTCCCTGGGCTCCCTGCATGTGGACACTGCCACCCGTCCCTGAGTGGACAGGAGGCCTAGCCCATTCTTCTCTGGGGCTCAATTGCAACACTCTGAAGGCATCTGCCTCTATGGAGCTGAAATTACTGCATGGAACTTGCAGCATTAAGGAATTTAATGTTTATAGTCTCCTATAAACATAAGTGTTCATGATACACATGATGATTTAATTTTATTTAGGTAGGACTCATTAAGTAAAAAATAAAAATAAAAACCTTTCACAGAATTCCCCCCAAACGACGTTCATCTTGTATTTACTGAGTGCCCACCATGCGCAGGGCCAGGGGTACACGTGAGGTGCTTCATCCCTCGGACTCAAAGCAGAGCAGTGGGCAAAGGCTGGGGGGTGGCCAGCTCGCCCGCCCTCCCCACACACAGGTGTGCACAGGCCCCTGGCAGCAGCCGAGTCCTGGTCACCCGGGCAGTGCAGGGCAGTGGTGAAGCACCTTTGTTTGCTCTGGCACCCTCTGGAAGGCAGCACAGGTGGACATGGGGACGTGGGTGGGAACCAAATGTCCAGGGCCCCCCGAGGGTCTGAGGAGGAAGTGTGGGCTCCAGCCCTCGCTGATGGCACCCACTTCCTGCCTGCTGCCTGGGTGCCTAGGGACAAGTCATTTTCCAGGGCCAGCAGCCATCCTTCCCATGGAGGAGACCTATGTCACTCAGTGTCACAAAGCCTCACCTCTAATTGTATAGCAAATGCTTTTTTTGTTTTTGATGCCAGGGATTGAACCCAGGGGCACTTAACCTCTGAGCCACATCCCCAGCCCTTTCTTATGTTTTATTCAGAGACAGGGCCTCACTGAGTTGCTTAGGGCCTCGCTCAATTGCTGAGGCTGGCTTTGAACTCACGATCCTCCTGCCGCAGCCCCCTGAGCTGCTGAGATTCCAGGCATGAGCCACCATACTCCCTTGTTTCCCCCCACTATGCAAGTTTTATGAACCCCTTAAATATATTCATGGAAACAGATAAAAATAAATAAGTCCATCTCCCCAGTGTGTGTGTTTTCAACAGAACCGAGTCTGCGAGGTCCCGTCAGCACTGTCTTCCCAGCAGCCTGTGACCATGGCGGCAGCAAGTCACTCATCATTCAGTAGCCACCTCCTAATGTGGTTCTGTCACACAGTAGGTGCTCAGTAAGTGTGTGCTGAATGCAGTCTCAATGGCCGGCCTTTCCCTGCGTGGGCATATCCTTTACTTAATGCAATTGGATGTCTCCCTGTTCCTAATCACTTGCTATAATAAATCACACCATGATAAATTGTGCAATTTGTCATATCCGTGTCAATGACCAACTGGAACCCCACAGGGAGTTATTTCCTGCTCAAATGGTGTGGATGTATTCTGGCTTCTGACTTGTCTGCCAGCAGATATTTTTTCAAATCAGTGTCTACACCACTGCTCGAGCTGGAAGCTCTGTAAATACGCCTTTATCCCAAACCCAACGGCAAGGCGGGCAGAATTTGCATTTTGTTTTGTTAAAGCGAGCATAATCTCCTCCAGGGACAACATTACGTTTTCTTTTCTTTTCTTTTTTAAAAAAAAAATTATTTACTTTTTAGTTGTGGTTGGACACAATATCTTTATTTTATTTATTTATTTTTATATGGTGCTGAGGACTGAACCCAGGGCCTCACACGCGCTAGGCAAGTGCTCTACCACTGAGCCACAACCCCAGCCCCTAACATTACATTTTCTTGACTTTTATGCCCAGTGTGAAATGTCTGCTTTTGAGAAACCCAGGAGAACCTGCTCTGCGGTGAGCCACATTTGGGGAAAGGAGACTTGTATTGGAAGCAGAAGGACAGAAGGAGTCACGCACATGCCTGGAATCCAGCTGCTCAGGAGGCTGAGGCAGGAGGATCACAAGTCCAGCCCGGGCAACTTAGTGAGCCCTGTCTCAAAATAAACTTTAAAGGAGGTGATGTAGTTCGGTGTCACAGTGCTTGCCTAGGGACACAAGGCCCTGGGTTCAATTTCCACTATCATCAAAATATAGAAAGATACATAGAAAAGGAAATACATATTTTACTTCTTGTAAGCAGAACAGTGAAAGTAAGGAGTTCGGGGACTTGGTGCATGTATAAATGAAGCACACCTGAAACAAGTTTAGTGGCAAAAGAACCCCTCATGAGCCCAGCCCAAAGATGCTTCCAGAATTCTGTAAATGCCACCACACAGATGGGAGAAAGCTGCCAGTGCGGGCACTCAACCCAACCCGCTATCATCTGAGAAGAGTAATTAAGTGTTGAGATGCTGCATCATGAAGAGCTGCTGTGACAACAGCTGGCTTTAACTATGAGCCACCCCCCGGGGGGCAAACTTCCCAGGCTCTCTCAGAGAGGGGACTGCAACGGCTTTGACATGATAGGATGATATCCTCATGAAGGTTTATGGCCTTTAAATTCTGCTCCTGTGTCTATGGGACTCTGGTGACACTTCTAGCCATAATGACAACCAGATAGTGATTTGGAACATGCTGGATCTTAGACAGAGCTGCCCTGGATGGTGGGGGTAGAGAACGAATAACAGGGGACCAGGGCCAGGTGACATGTCAAGCTGTACCCCTGATGGGCTCTGGGACCTCGCCTCAGCCTTGGCCCAAGGTCCTTCCTCTTCTTAGCAAGGATGGCACCTTTCATTTCTTTGGAAAGTAGCAACTGACCATAAGGGACATCAGCACAGTGTTTAGGTGCCAGGTGCTCATTTGAAAGCCCTCCGGGAATCAGCCCTGACCTCCCGGTTCTTTCTCCTGTTTCACTCCAGAAGGACTCTGGCTTCCAGCGCCCGCTTGATAATTCCACATTTTTACAACTTCAATCACCGTGGTGCATCTGAGCAGCCTTTCCCCAGAGCTTCCCGGTGGGAGCCCCGACCTGGGTAGGTCTGACAGCCACCCACAGGCTCCCTCCAGGACCCCCCACCAGAGCACACACACCATGCAATTTGTGGGTGGCAATGCTCTGCAGTGTTGGTCTCCTTGGGAGCTGGTGGGCCCCCAGGTCAGATTTGTCCCTGATGTCCCTGGTGCCCGGGCAGGAAGGCAGGAGAGAGGTGGGGAGGGCAGGGAACACAGGAGGGAAGAAGGGAGACAGGCCCAGCCAGAGCACGTCCAAGCCTTGTGCATGTGTGAGCAAGTGAGGAACTCCCCAGGACTTGGACTAAGCCGGAGCCAGCAGTGTGGCAGTCCTTGCACTCCAGGCCCAGGCCACTTGGCTAGGAGGTCCCCACGTCCCTGCTACAAGGGCATTTGTGTCTCATGTAGATCCCCAGCCCCATGTGTCCCCAGCTCCGGGTTTGTGAGGGCTTTTCTCAGTCATTCTCATATTGGAGAAGATGGAATCACTGATCGTCATACATGGTGCCCAAATTACAATGGTCTCACTTGCTATTCTTTGAATTCAGATGGTGTGAACACAATGCACATTCAGTGGAAACTGAACTTCAAATCTCAGCTGTGGACCCTCACCTGGGCTAGCCACCGCAGCCATGTCCTTTATCACAGTATCAGGTAGCAGCCACAAGGCAGCCATCAGTCAGCCCTGTGACCTCAAGGGAAACGCCTGGCCTGGCCACCGTGGGCCCTCTGCTAAGCCAGGATGGGCGGCAGTTCTGGCGGATCCAAGGCATTTTCCACTTGCAACAGATTGAACTCATGATGAGCTCATGGGCTGGGACCCCACTGTCAGGGGAGAAGCATCTGAATTCTCAGTTCACAGAAGAGAAACACAAAGACCAGGGTGATTCCCCCGAAGCCATGAGAAGGATGAGAAAGAGAGACCGCTGTGTCTAGGCTCGCTGTTGGAAGTCTCAACACATCTTCCTCAGAACTTTACAAACTAAGTGTATAAAAACGGCCATGAAATCTGAAGAACACAATCAACAAGTTCCATATGACAGACATGAAGAGAAGTCTCAAACCAGTCCTAACCAAATGTTAGGCATGCCATTACCAAACACCCAAACAACATTTGCCAGAAGTCTCCATGGTCTTGACAACTGAGCAAGTCCCCACAGTGGAAAGGTGGAAGTCACAGGGACCACCTTCTCTGCCTACCATGCAACTAAAACACAACAAAAATCCATGCATTGGGAATTTTAAAAATATGCTTCTAAATAACTCCTGCACCGAGGAGGAGTCACAGAGCGACTGAGAGGGTCGTCGGTCTCTGCCTCAGGGCTCTGTTCAGTGACCTGCTCCAACAGAACAAATTACAAAGTGCCAGGTGTCTGCGGGTGTCCACGGGAGGGGCAGCCCAGGGAGGGGAAGGGCGAGACTTCCCAGGATGGGATAAGAAAGGCAACAGGGCGGCTCCTAACCAAGTTACTGGGTCCCTAAAACAAGCTTTTTTTTTTTTTTAATCCTCCCTGAGCCTCAGTTTCCTCCAATCTGACAGCTGGGCTGATCCACCCCCAGGTTTCAGATGTTTTCTCAACTTAATTTTAATCCACCCCGTTTTCGATTCTGCTGTTTTGCACTGATCCAGCAAACGCTCTCATTGCAACAACCTGTCAGCCCCTTCATAATCTCCCGTCAGCACGCTCAGCCTCCCCGCCTCTGCTTCTCCCGTCCTCCCAGGCTGCGGCTGAGACAGATGGCTCCCTCGTGGAGTGGCGCCTTCCTCTGTCTGCTCATCTTTATCTGCTTCTTTGATTTATGAAAAAACGGAAAAATCCATCACCACGGGCCCCTCAGTCATCGTCCCATCAACCCCTTTTTACCGACCTCTCTGCTCTCCACTCCTTTCCCCACCTGGTCCAAAAATGGTCTTCCTGGACCCAGAGCAGTCATCCCCCTGCCTGAAGCTCCCCCTACAAGTTCAAGATCTGCAGCGGCCAGGTGAGACCCTGCACACCCACTGTGTCCCCTCCCTGGCAGAGTCCAAGGGCTATCCTTTACATCTGAGCATCTGCTCATCTTCCTCCTTCCCTGCACAGCTGGAGGACTTGGCAAACATCTGGAGGTGGAACCAGCCAGGTGTGTGAAGTCCCTCCAGTCTCGAGCAGTGGCCATCTCTGCACCAGGTGAGCTTGTCAGCTTTCCACTGCTGTGACAAAATACCCAAGATAATCAACTGGAGAAGAGGACAAGTTTATTTAACTCACAGTGTTACGGGTTGCCTCTCGTCACTCGGCCCCATTGCTCTGGGCCTGTGGCAGCACAGTCTGTCATGGTAGGAGCCCATGGCATAGGAGGCCCGTTCAACTTGTGGTGGCCTGGAAGCAACTGAACAGGAAAGGGCCAGAGTCACAATGTCCCCTTCAAGGACACACCCCCAATGGCCTAACTTCCCACTGGCCCAGCCTCCTGAAGGTCCCACCATCTCCTAATAGTGCCACTGGCTGGTGACCAAGTCTTCAGCACGTGGCCAGTGGAGAACATTCCAGATCCAAGCCTACAGCACTGACCTGAAGTGCTGGCCTTGCAGCTTGCCCATGCACAGCAGAAGACCCCGGGGACAGACCCTGTGTGGCTCTCCCCTCCTGAGTGGGGTTCCTTCAGTCCTTGCCACTCCAATCCTGCTTTGGACCTAATTGATAATTTCTGTATTTCCTATGAAGCAGCCTCTCCTGTTCTTAGCAGGAGAAGTTCCACCCAACCCAGCCCTGCATCCTACTTTAACCAAAAGCTCACAAGCTGCAAAGGTTCAGAGGCAGGAGCAAGGAGTGGGTAGATGGAGAACCTGTGATCAGGCCATTTAACAGTGAGAACCCCAGATGGTCTAGAGGACAGATTGTGGCTGTTCTAGTCCCCCAACCCCACAGGCTTCTCAATCTCCCTCAGCTGTCGTCCTCCATCCTGGGAGAAGCTCACCTGAGGTGCACAGACTTCTCATGGGTGAACAGAAGCAGATCACAGTCCTGCACAGGTAGGGTTCTGCAGCTCACCTGGAACGTGGTTTACTGCTGCAGGTTTGCCTAGGACCCTGCCCTCACATTGACAGAAAGCTCCCATGTGCCCTTCTAGCCCCTCAAGGGCAGCCAGGATCCCACCATCTCGGTCCCCTCCACGGATCTGCAGACTCCACCTGAACATTCCTTGTGACAGCGAAGTCCTAGCCTCTCCAGGGGGCTACTTTGCAGTGGCTAATGTTTATGGGCAAATAACTGGGGCCTCAGAGGACTCCCTGCAAAGCTGATGCAAGGACCCCTCCCACCCATGTGTGCAAAAGGTAGAATCTGGCTCTCCATGCCCTGAGCTGGCCTTGTCACATGCTCACACCAGCAGAAAAGGGCAGAAGTGACACTGGGAGCTCTGTGCCTGGGCCTCAGGAGACCTCAGTGCTCCTGCTCTCTCTCTTGGAATGCTGCCTTGGGATTCACGTGCACAAACCTGAGTGAGTCTCCTGGAGGCTGAGAGGCCGTGTGGAGGAGAGAACATCAGAGCTGAACAGACCTGCTGACTGAGGACTAGCATCAGCCAGCAGCCACGGAGCCTCCCAGCCTTCCCAGCCCCCGCTGGACCTGATGAGTGACCCAGTGAGACCAGCAGAAAACCATCTGCAGAGCTGATCCATAAGTCTAGCCCATGTGCATGTACACATCAAATGGTGGGGTTTAGGCCAGTAAGATTTGGGGTGCTTTATCAGCTAATGATATCCAATAACCCACTCTCCTTGCAGTCAATACGACGTTGTTTTGGTGGTGGTGGAGGAGGAGAGCCACAGTAAACGGGGGCTTCCTCTGTAGACTCTGTGATGAGCCTGTTTAACGCCTGAACCATGGAAAGCTTTGAACATTCTTACAGCAATCTCATAAGTGCTATTATCGTCCCTTTTGCTACTGGGGAAAGGGAGACCCCAAGAGATAGGTAATTTGCCACAGGTTGCAGAGCTCACAGGTGACCGAGTCTCGGCTGGGACTTGGGTGTATGGATTCAGTTTGACACGACTGCAGCCATCTTGAGCGACACCCAGAGCTTCCCTGGTCAGGTTTCCTGCATAACCTCCCAGAAAACTAGAAATGGACAAAACAGTATGGTGGTTTGTGAAGCTTTGTGACCAGGCCCTGGTACCAGTCTGAGCCGGCCCTTGGATATTAGTGTAAGGTAAACCAGGCGTGTTCTGGCTTGCATGAGGCCACCTTTGTCCTGACCAATAGATACACCCCTCCTACTGGTCCAAACTGCAGGGATTCAGTGGTCTTGCTGCTGCCCAGGACCACAATTCTGTCAGCAAGTCCCCCAACAACCTGCACTCCCTGCAGACCTGGGTTTGAGGGCCTCTTTGTCTCGGGACACCTCAGGGTGGGACTGGGTTGTTCTGGAGCATTGGGTGCACTGGTCCCTGGTCCTGTCCCAGGCCACTCCTCCCACCTCACGCCCCTCCCCCTGCCTGCCCCCATGGGCACCCTCCCTGGCACTGCTCCTCTACACACACCTATCATGTGCACCATGCCCTTCTGGAAATGCAGGGTGCCGGCTTCCAGGACACAGAGACCAGGCCTCTGCCCTGAGGTCTCTGGGGTCACACTGAACGCTGTGAGTGAGTTATGTCCTACAGCCTGGCTGGCTCCCCAGCATTACCCCTATGCCACAGAATAGTAGTGTGGCCCAGGTTTTCCAAACCAAGACCTGGCTCCTTTCCTTGTCCTTCTTAGGTCTTGGCTCCTGGGTCCAGTCCCAGAACCTCCTGGATGCTCAGTGTCAGCCAAGTGGCACTCAGCCTGGCTGCGTGCACATTTATGGGAGGTAGGCCATTTGCTATGCCCTGGGGACAGACCTGGCTCTGGGGAGCTTTGGGGAGAGGTGGCAGCAGGTTTGAGGTGATGGGGGACAGGGGTGGGTCGAGGGGACTGCAAGAGCCTTTCTGCACACAGAGCCCCAGGAGGCAGCAGCAATTGATGCCAGAGAAATCAATAGGTGCCAGCCTGGTTTCCAGAGAGCTGAGAGCAGGCACAGGCGCAGGCGCAGAGTAGGCCTGGTTCAGGCTGGGAGCATGGAGGTCAGACAGGACCAGAGGGGCCGAAATGCTGGCTCTGCA
Source organism: Spermophilus citellus (assembly GCF_964194105.1). Taxonomy (NCBI): domain Eukaryota; kingdom Metazoa; phylum Chordata; class Mammalia; order Rodentia; family Sciuridae; genus Spermophilus; species Spermophilus citellus. The sequence continues at coordinate 4,881,865 of NC_138189.1, read as the reverse complement.
AGGGCCTCACGTGCTCCAGCTCTCAGTCAGCTATAGCATTTGTGAAATGAGGGACAATACTGATTTTGTGGTGTCATTTAGAAGTTAAACATGGCTCCATGTGTGAAAGACCTTGGAAAATGCCCCGTGCAGTTTGGTACACAGTCGGGCTTACCATAATAATGGTTGATTAATAGCCAAATAACATCAAATCAACAGGGAGAGCTCGCCGCATGCCAGGCCTGTCCCAAGCCTTTACACAGTTAATTCAGTCATTCCTACAGGTGCACAGGAAAGTGCTGCCTCCCCTCTCCTTATGGGGACATGCAGGCACAGAGAACTAAGCAACTTCAGCAGTTTGAGCACCCTCTTCCTGTCGGCTGTGCCAGGCTTGGTCAGGCCCTGGGTGTGGATGGTCCTCATTTTCTAGGCAGATCTGGAAAGCCTCTAGCCTGACCCACACAGGGCACAATAAAGGCTCTGCTTCTTTCCTCCCAACACCAGCAGCTATTCCTCCACTGTGGAGTGTCCCCAGAAGCACTCCCAGTGGGATTCCTAAACTGGTCACATCTGTTCCCAAACTACTCTGAACACAACAGAACCAAGCAATATCTTGATGATGGTTTCTCTACATTCCCCTTGAAGATGAACCTCTGCAGTTTCCCAGGGTCACACTTGGCAGTCCCACGTTCAGTTTTGGGATTCCACTGGAGAGGGCTCTCTGCATGGGTGTCCCAGCACCAGTGGATGACACCTGGTACAGCCTGAGAGTCCCCTCCAGGGCATCCAGTGGGGAGTAGGAGGGTCGGAGTAACTGGCCTCTGCCGTTCCGCCCACTTGAGTGATCTTGGGGAGACTCGTGCACTTCAGAGCCTCAGCTCCCTGATCTGAGACTGGGAACCCTTTCCCTGACCCTCCTCGTCACATGGCTGTTGGCTGAGGCAAGAGCGTAGGTTAGGAGCCGCCATCCAGCCCGCAAAGCCACCCAGACACAGCAGGGAAGGCCTTTGAGCATCTTAGCCCAGCAGCCTGGAAGACACCCAGAGGCGGGGCGCGCGAAGGCCAGGAGACCGAGCCTGACCACGCCTCCCCACCTGGAGGCACACCATTGGGAGCCCCTTCCCCGTGTCAGACTACACCAATGGGGCGTTCGTCTCCTCTCCTTACATGGCGAGCTCCCTCTGAGAGTGACACAAACACCACAGCTGTCTAAATAGGAAGACAGTCCACAGGCGCCAGGTCAGATCGTGGGGGTCAAGGCCTGCTTACCACCAGGGAGGGCAACGCACAGCTGGCCTCTGGCGGCCTCCACAAGCCAAGTGTCTCTGACACGTGTGGTAGCCGAGGGGACAGACCCCTGGACAGGAAGTCACAAGGCCCAAGCTTAGATCATCTGGAGCTCAGCACTGACCTTGGCACCCTCACCTGTCCTGGACACTTGCAGTGGACACACCAAGTCCCCTTCTGCTCTCAGCCTCCCTAGGCCTTCCTTGGAGTGATCCTCCCGTCCCCCTCTGGGGTCAGAGGCCCCTCTTGACCCACAGATCTCTGGGGGGACGGCTGTTAAACAGCAGTCTCCCCACCTGCCCCCAGGGGATCTGCCCTGGCCTCTGCTCCCTGCACCTCACACACACTGGGCAAATATTTATGGAACAAATGAGTGATGGGGGCTGGAGACATAGCTCTGTTGGTAGAGTGCTTGCCTCACATGCTCAAGGCCCTGGTTCAACCCCCAGCACCACACACACACACACACACACTCACACACACGCACACAGACAAGGCTCAATGGCGCTATGGGAAATGGAAGCCAGCAGGTCCAGCGGCATGGGGCAGGGGGTCTAAGGAGACTTCCCAGGAGGTGGGGGCAGAAGGGAGGACTGAGCTACCCCGGCACCTGCTCTAGCTTCCTCCTTACAGAACCTGCTCTATGGGCAAGGACTGGTGGCACGGCACGGAGACCCTGCCCGAGGCCTCGTGGCTGGTAAGTGCAGTGGCTGGGTTCGCCCAGGTGTGGCCAGCTTCTGCTTCCTACAGTGAACCGTGGCGGGGGACCAGCGGCTGCAGCACGTGGCTCTGTGCACTCAGGTGCTCTGGGTGGTGAAGCAGACTCCAGTGCCCTCCGGGCCCCAGCCCCACTGCAGACAGCGAGCAGAAGCAGAGGCCTGTTCCCTCAGCAGACAGCTTTCCAGTTAGACAGCCGCAGTGGCAGCCAGCGCCATCCATCTTCTTCAGGGGCCATTCACGACTCCGCTTGGCACCGACTCCCCAGGGACCAAGTGATGCTAGTGCTCGGGGTCCAGCTGAGGCCAAACCTTGGGGGACTTGCTTCATTTTCTTCCAGGCCTTCTGCGTTTGATGAGCAGGTCCAGGCATCTGCTCCAGGAGGCAGGGATGGGGAGGAGGAGGGCCAGGCTGTGAGTGGGGAGCATCTGTGGCTTCAGTGCCTGGGCAGGAATCAGGAGCACTTTGAAGCAAGGAGGAGCCTGGGAGACATAATCTGGTCCAATGCCTTCGCCTTGGAGAGGAGGAGACAAGCCCGGAGAGGGCTGCTGCCTGCCCAGGGACACACAGCTGGGGCTCGTCCAGGCAGCCTCTCTCCTCATGCCCATGGCCTCTTTGTTCTCATCTCAGGGGCCTCTCTTAGTCCTTCTGGAGAGAGTTGATTGTTTTTTCAAGCTGGCTCTGTGCTGGGCCCCGGGGGACCCTGGCCAGCATGTCTCACCTGTACTTCAGATACTCTTGACCCCAGCTCCATCCACTCTCGGGCTCTGGAGGCTAACCTGTAGGGATGACCCAGAAGTCTGGCCTGAAGGAGGGTGTCGCCAGGACTCCCTTGGACTCTGACTTCCCCTGGGTTCAGCCAGAGGGAGGACACACAATGAAGAGCCCAAGAGAGGAACTCGAAGCTTCCAGAATTTATTCAACACCCAGCAGGAGAAGGTCTGGCATGGCCAGGACCCCCACAGGAAATGAGACACCAGAGGTGTCTGGGAAATGACACCCTGCTGGGCTCCGGCCGGTAATGCGGGCAAGCGGGCCACGGCACCTCTGAGAATTCGATTTCCATCCTCCCGTGTCCTCTTCCAGCTGTGTGCGGACCTGCCTGCCCTGCTCGCCCTGGGGACAGTAAGTGGTCAGACGGGGGCCCAGGTGAACAGATTGGCTATCTGATAAAGTTAAAGAGTCATCATTTGAAGAGTGACGATGGAACAATCTGGAATATTTATGAATTAAAGACACAGTGTCTCGTTTCACGCCACCGCCACTGGGTGCAGGGGTGGGAGTGGGCAAGAAGATGCCGCAGAGTCCCCTGGTGAAGATGCTTGAGCAGCAGCTCCTCTGTGGCTCTGTGACTGTCAAAGGAGGAGATGAGCTCAGAGAGGAGGCTCAGCCTTGCTTCCGCCCTTGGCCGGGGAGTGTCCCCATCCCCCCTGGCTCACACACCCTGGTGCTTGGCTGCTTTCTAGAGTTCTGGGCATTGGAAACTGAGAGGCCTGTGGAATGCCCAGTCCTAAGGTCCACCTTCAAGGTGTCTGCAGGACAGCTGGCCTCCCCCTGGGAAATGAGACACCAGAGAGGCCAATGGCCAAAGAGGCTCAGAACGGAGATTTGAGCGGGACCGTCCGGCGAGAGGGGGCTCACTCTGAGGGTGTGGGGCCTCCAGGGGCAGGTGCGCAGCTCTTCACCCAGAGACTCAGTCTCCTGGAACCTCCAGGGGAGAACGTGGTGGGGTTCCAGGGGCCTGGGGAGGACGGGGAGGAGCCTGATGACTGGTAAGGAGAGAGCCCAGGCCCTCTTTCTTAGTAACAGGACAATACAGTAAAGCCACCTGCAGTGGGGAGGCGGGAGCCGGTGGTTACAAAGTCAGAGAAACAGAAAGGGAACCAGGACTCAGATTAGATCCTGGAGGGGTCACCGTGACCCTGGAGCTCACTGGAGGCAGAGCCAGGATGGGCTTCCAGTGTGTCTCACTCTGAGTGTCAGCACGGGAGTCACCTTCTGGTCTGAGAAGTGTGGATGTGAAGTGGACGAAAGGTGTCCCTGCCTGAGATGAAACGCAAGGTCCTCATGACAGTGGCTCAGATGAAATGCCTGCAACCGAGGGACCAAGGCAGGTGGCATGCAGCCAACACCTCTGCCACCATCAGGGGAACTTCCAAGACCCAGGTGAGTCCCTCCCCCACCCTCACGCCCTAGCCACCTGCCTCTCAGACCTCCCCCACCCAGAAACACCTCTTTCAGCAGGGACGGCTGGTGGCCAGGAGCAATGTGGTGGGGCACAGGGTAGGAATCCTGTTCTTCTTTCTGCACCATTTCCTTCCTACCCTCCGCTCCCAAAGCAAAAACGAAAAGGATAATGCTATTTTCTCACTTATAGGAACTTGTGCTAGCAACAAGGAGATACAGTGAAAGATGTGCTGGAAGCATCACTAAATTAAAATTAGCAACTAGTTCACACATTCATTGACCCCTAGTGGGCACAGGCATTGGAGAAGCAGCTGCAAATAAACCAGCATTGGGGACAGAAAGACATGGCCAGGCCCTGGCTGGGCTCTGAAGCAGAAGGTGACAGGACCTGCTGATGGGGGGAATCTAAAGGTCACGGGGAGACAGGCAAGGTGGGAGGGACAGCAGGAGCTGAGCTCCTTCTCAGCCTTCTTTGCTGAGAATTCCTGCGGATGCCAGGGAAGCCAGCCAGATGGCACTGGGACTCCTGGGAAGGCTGGACGTGGGTTCTGCAGGCACGGTGGGCAGGGCCCTGGGGCTGGGGGACAGGCTAGAGCCACCAGAGATGCAATGGCTGGCTATGACAGAGTCCCTTTAAAACTAAAAGCCCTAAATTGATCTTTTAAATTCCTGATAAAAGTCAGCTTTAAGATTTTAGTTTCCTTGCACTGAAGTGGAAACTGAGGAACTGGCTCCAGAGCCTGGGCGGGCTCCAGCGAGGGCGGGGACCTGGATCAGAATCTACTCTCGGTCAGCACCAGCTGCAGACCTACACGGGCGCCAACGTGTGGCTTTCTTCCTATAACAGCTGTTCATCCTTCCAGGGCCCCCTGTTCCTTAGAAACCAGGGGGCATGTTCCTGATGCCTGTGTGGATTCTGGTGCCGGAGCATCCAGATATCCCCCACAAGGTGGACAAGTGGCTTCTGAGCCCTGTCCAGACACATGGTGTCCCTGAGGCAGGGGTGGGCGATGCCAGCGTGCCAGATGGCAGAACAGAGAAGGTTGCTTTCCTGGCGGCTCCATGGCATGGAACCAAGAAAGCAGACAGACAGCGTCTCTGCAAGTGAAGTACCAGAGACCTTCAGGGACACTGCAAGTCCCAGGGTAGGAACTCTACTGCCTCAGATCCATACTGCTAGATGGAAAGACAGAACATGAAGAAGCAAGGGAACAAATCACGCAAACAAGCCAAGACACTCTAATAACAGAAGCCATCCACGCCACAGTGGGAGGAACGTCAGAGAAGGGGTTTAGAGTGTGCCTAGTTAAACTGATCTGTGAGGTAAAGAGAGTGCAAGGGAAAACACAGGAAGTGAAAGATCCCTTCAATAAAGAGACAGAGATTCTGAAAAAAAAAAGTAGAAATCCTCAAAATGAAGGCATCAACAAACCAAATTTAAAGTTCAGTTGAGGGGCCGGGGTTGTGGCTCAATGGTAGAGCACTTGCCTAGCATGCATGACGCACTGGGTTCAATTCTCAGCACCACATACAAATAAAAAGAACAAAGGTCCATCAACAACTAAAAAATATTTTTAAAAAATTCAGTTGAAAGCATCACCAACAAACTAGACCACTTGGAAGACAGAGTTTCAGGCAATGAAGACAAAATATATAATCTTGAAAATAAAGTTGACCATGGAGAAAAGACATTAAGAGATCATGAAGAGAACTTTCAAGAAATATGGGATAACCTGAAAAGACCAAATTTAAGATTTATTGGGATAGATGAAGGCACAGAGACACAAGCCAAAGGAATACACAATCTTTTCAATGAAATGATGTCAAACTCTTTCCCAAAACCTAGAGAGTGATATGGAAAATCAAATACAGGAGGCTTACAGCACCCCAAATATACAAAATCACAACAGACCCACACCAAGGCACATTATAATGAAAATGCCTAACATACAGAATGATTGAATTTTAAAGAATGCCAGGGAAAAACAAGAGGTGACATTTCGAGGGAAACTAACTGGATCTCAGCTGGTCTCTCAACCCAGACCCTCAAAGCGAGGAGGTCTGGAACAGTAGACACCAGCTGGGAAGGACAGCGAGGCCGCCGAGAGTGCTGGGCTCAGCAAAATAGATAAAATCCTCAGAACTGATGAGGCAGTAAGAACCTTCCACAATGACAGTTCACAACCAGGAAGCCTTCACTACAAAACACACTCAATAAGGTGTTTCACAAAGAGAAGAAAAGTAAAGGTGAAAACGAGCAGAGGGAGGAGCTGCCCTGAATCAGTGGGTAAAGAATTCAAGTTAAAACCAGAAATAAACCTAAATGAAAGGGAATAAAAATCTTATCTCAACAATAATATTGAAAGCAAATGGCCTAAATTCATCCATCCAAAGATGTAGATTGGAAGACTGGATTAAACAAAGAGGCCCAACAATGTGCTGTCTCCAAGGACTCACCTCCTAGGCCGACAGAAGGTGAAGGATGGGAGAAACATACACTCACACGGATCTCGTGAACTGGCAGGGTTTCTATCCTTATATCAGACAAAGGGAACTTCAAGCCAGAGTTAATCAGGTGACCAAGAAGGTCGTTTCATATGCTTAATGGAATTCTAGATCAGTAAGACGTGATAATATTTATGCCCCAAGCAATGGAGCATCTGTGTCCATCAAACCAACCCGTCACAATTTCAGGAACCCAATGGATTATTTCACAATAATACTGGGTGACTTTAACATGGTTCTCTCAACACCATATAGATCCTCCAAACAAAACCTAAATAAACTATAGAACAAAAAATATAATTGATAATTTAGACTCAACAGACATATATAGAATATTTTATTCATCAAAAATTGAATATACTTTCTTCTCAGTAGCTCATGGATCCTTCTCTAAAGTAGACCATAACTTAGGCCACAAAGCAATTCTTAGCAAATACAAAAAGAGAGAGAGAGAGAGAGAGAGAGAGACAGAGAGAGAGAGAGAGAGAGATAATATCTTAATTCCTACCAGATCATAATGAAATGAAATTAGAAATCAATGATAAAATAAAAATAGAAGGTACTCTAACACTTGGAGACCAAATTTATTGAATGATGAATGGGTAGTAGAAGAAATCAGGGATGAAATAAGAAAATACTTAGAGGTAAATGAGAATAGTGACACAGCATATCAAAATCTCTGGGACCCAATGAAGGCAGTGCTGAGAGGAAAGTTCATGGCATTGAGCTCCTTCATTAAAAGAGCAGAAAGTCAACAAATAAATAACCAAACATTATATCTCGCAGCCCTAGAAAAAGAAGAGCAAACGAATACCAAAAGCAGTAGAAGAGAGGAAATAATTAAAATCAGAGCTGAAATCAATGAAATTGAAACCAAAAAAAAAAAAATCAACAAACCAAAAAGTTGGTTCTTTGAAAAATATCAACAAAATTGATAAACCCTTACCCAAGCTAACAAAGAGAAAAAGAAAGAAAACCCAAATTACTAAAATTCACAATGAAAAAGGAAATATCACAATGAATACTACTGAAATAAAGACGATAATCACAACCTATTTTGAAAATTTATGCTCTAATAAAATAGAAAATTTTGAAGACGTTGACAAATTCCTAGAGACATATGACCTACCCACATTGAATGAGGAGGACATAGAACATTTGAATAGATCCATTTCAAGCAATGAAATTGGAGACGCAATCAAAGGCTTACCAAGAAAGAAAAGCCCGACTAGACAGATTCTCAGCCATGTTCTACAAGACCTTCAAAGACGGACTACCACTTATCCTCCTCAAATTAGTCCATGAAATAGAAAAGGAGGGAACCTTCCAAACTCATTCTATGAAGCCAATATCACCCTGATACCAAAACAAGACAAGACACATCAAGGAAAGAAAATTTAAATCAATATCCCTGATGAACATAAATGCAAAATTCTTAATAAAATACTAGCTAATAACATACAAAAACATATTTAAAAGATAGTGCACCATGATCAAGTGGGGTTCATCCCAGGGATGCAAGGTTAGTGCAATAAATGGAAATCAATAAGTGTAATTTATCACATCAATAGAATTAAAGACAAGAATCACATGATTATCTCAGTAGATGTAGAAAAAGCATTAGACAAAAATACAGCACCCCTTCATGTTCAATACATTAGAAAAACTAGGAGTAGGTTTTTTTTTTTAAACTTAACATTGTAAAACCTGTATCTGCTAAACCCAAGGCCAACATCATTCTAGAAAGAGAAAAATTGAAAGCATTCCCTCTTAAAACTGGAAGAAGATAACAATGTCCTTTTCCACCACTTCTATTCCACATAGTTCTTGAAACCCTAGCCAGAGTGATTAGACAAGAGAAAGAAATTCAAGGGAATCAAATGGGAAAAGTAGAACTCAAAGGATCTCTGTTTGCTGACAATATAATTCTATACTTAGAAGACCAAAAAAACTCCACCATCACACTTCTAGAACTCATAAATGAATTCAACAAAGAGCAAAATATATAATTAACACCCATAAATCAATTGCATTCCATACACCAGTGATAAACCAATGGAAAGAGAAATTAGGAATACTACCCCATTCATAATAGCCTCAAAAAATAAAATATTTGGGAATCAATCTAACAAAAGAGGTGAAAGACCTCTACAATGAAAACTATAAAAAACTAAAGATATTGAAGAAGACCTTAGAAGATGGGAAAATCTCCATGTTCTTGGATAGGCAGAATTAATGTTATTAAAATACCCATACTACCACAAACACTATACAGATTTAATACAATTCCTATTAAGGTCCCAATGACATTCTTCATGGAAATAGAAAAAGCAGTCATGAAATTCATTTGGAAAAATAAGAGACCCAGAATAGCCAAAGCAACCCTTAGCAAGAAGAGTGAAGCAGGAGGCTTCACTACAGAGCCATAGTTACAAAAATGGCATGGTATTGGCACCCAAACAGACATGACAACAAATGGTGCAGAACAGAGGACACAGAGAGAAACCCACATAAATACACTTACCTCCTACTAGACAAAGGGGCCATAAACATACATGGAGGAAAGACAGCCTCTTCAACAACTGGTGCTGGGAAAACTGGAAAATCCTTGTGTAATAAAATAAAATTAGACCCCTATCTCTCACCCTGCCCAAAACCCAACTCTAAGTGGATCAAGGATCTATACATTAGACCAGAGGCACGCACCTTCTAGAAGAAAATGAAGGCCCAATTCTCCATCATGTCAGCTTAGGAACCGAATTCCTCAACACAATTCCTAAGTGCAAGAAGTAAAATAGAGAATCAAACAGGATGAATTCAAACTAAGAAGCTTCTTCACAGCAAAGGAAACAATCAAGAACGTGAAGAGAGAGTCTACAGGATGGGAGAGAATCTTTGCCACCTGCACCTCAGATAGAGCACCAATCTCCAGGATGTACAAACAACTCAAAAAACTCAACGCCAACAAAAACCAAATAACCCCGTCAGTAAATGAGCAAAGGAGCTGAGCAGACACTTCACAGAAGAAGAAATATGATTGGTCAACAAATACATGAAAAAATGTTCAACATCACCATCAATTAGAGAAATGCAAATTAAAACTACACTGAGAGTTCACCTCACTCCAGTCAGAATGGCAGTCATCAAGAATACCAGTAACAATAAATGTTGGCGAGGCTGTGGGGGAAAAGGTGCACTCATCCATCGCTGGTGGGACTGCAAATTGGTGCAACCACTCTGGAGAGCAGGATGGAGATTCTTCATCGCCTCCCACACCACTTCCCTTCCTTAAGGAAACTTGGGGGAATATTTCAAACTTCCTACAAGACCAGAGATGGCCGATTAGAAGGTCCTCCTTTCTAGAGGCCTCTGTTCCTACATGTGGGGATGCAGGAAAGATGTCTGGGCAGCTAGGCCGTTGTTCTGGGCCACGGTCCGGCTCGGACCAGTGGACCACCCTAAAAACCAAAATGGAGTGGCTGTGCTAAATTTGCATGGCACCACACCAAGACCCGCGGTTATGCGCCTCTTGGGGACACCAGGGAGTCGGAGGCGGGTTTCCTGGAGGCCAGTCTCCGCTCCGTCTGCTCTAAAGCCTACGAAACCGGGCTGGGATTGTGGCTCAGTGGTAGAGTGCTCGCCTAGCATGTGCAAGGTTCTGGGTTCGATCCTCAGCACCACATAAAAATAAATAAATACAATAGAGGTATTGTGTACAAATAAAGAAATTAATATTTAAAAAAAAAAGGGGCCTGGGGATGTGGCTCAAGTGGTAGTGCGCTCGCCTGGCATGCGTGCGGCCCGGGGTTCGATCCTCAGCACCACATACCAACAAAGATGTTGTGTCCGCCGAAAACTAGAAAATAAATATTAAAAAAATTCTCTCTCTCTCTCTCTTAAAAAAAAAAAAAAAAAGCCTACGAAACCCAAAGCACCTGACCTTGGCCAAAGGGTTATTTTTCTCTTGTCCTGTTTGCATCTTATGAGGAAAGGAACGGCAGCTGCCAGTCGCTTGCCCTTGCTCTCTGCTCCTCCCAGGCCCCTGTCTGGGAAGCCAGCCTCCTCGGCGGCTCAGTGGGACCCATGGTGCTGGCTGATTCTGGAAGCGCAAATACAGCCCGGGAAGATCTTCAGCCTGATTAAAAAAGAAGTTCAGGGCGACTCTCCGGGGTCCTCCCGTGGCCAGTGTCCCAGGCCTTGGGCCGCCCCACCCTTGCTGCAGGCAGGATGCTCTACCTGCATTTTGGTTCTGCCTGGGAATCTGGTACCCTGTGAGGGCTGCCAAAGAGAGCTACAGACGGACCGTGAGGCACAAGGGCCCCGCAAGGTCCCAGGCCACAGTGTAGGAGGTTCCAGGGCCACAGCCTCCTGCACAGCACAGGGTCATGTGTTCATCCTCTCCCCGAGGCCCCACCTGCTCCTGGGACTTATTTTGGAAACTGATGGTCCAGCTCAGAGGCTGGCATCAAGAGCTGCGCCTGCCTTCTCTCTCCTGTGTGCTGCAGGAAGACCAGGCTGCGGGGCTCCTCAGAATGCAGCCTGAGCCCCAGCCACCAGCTGGAAGCGGTGTCTGGCAGCCCTGGCCCCTGCAGCCCAAGAGAGACCACACACAGGGAAGTCAGCATGTTCAGGCTGGGTTGTCATGTAGAGAGGTTGCAGCTACAGTGGATCAGAGAGGGTAAGTGACCCCATAGGAGACACACAGCAAGGAAACAGAAGTCCTGATGGACTCTGGGCTCTGGTCCTGGGCGCTCCTCTCTACTTAAGCTGGCTCGGAAGGAATTGCAGGAAATTCCTAGGAAAAGACTCGGGACGCAGGTGTTTGGACTCTTTGGGGTCAAAGGGAGGAGCCAAAGGTCTTGGCAGGCAGTGGAACCCTCCTCAGGCTCCTCAGAGTAGACACCATCCCGCCCTCCCATTGAGAACGGCTCCCCACACGGCCCTGGATCGTTCAGACTCCTGAGAGATGAGGGCCCCCAGGGGCAGCACAGGGCCCCTCTGCCACAGGAGGCCTCAGGGCCTCTCCTAAGACCTGCCACATTGCTGCTGAGGCACCTTGGGCGGAGCCCGAGAACACTGTGTGCTGGGTCCTACAGAGCCTCTGGACAGTCACAAAGCCAGCCCCCTTCCAGGAGATGCCCCTGCCGGGCCCTGGCCAGAACAGCTGAGGTGGCCTCTGAATGAGCCTGTGAAAGGCACCACTTCCTCCAGCAGCACGGGCCCTTGGCAAGCAGAGGCACATGTTTTGCTCAGTACACAATCTGAACAACCAGACAGACACAGTGCCCTCAGAGCTCTTGACCTGGGCCACCGGGCTGGGGAGGAACAGAGAGCTGCCTGGGCTGGAGTCCCCAGTGTTAAAAGGCAGCAGCCCAGGCAGCTCAGCAGGAGCCTCCCCGACCCACGCGCAGACCCAAGCAGGACGGACGCGCTCAGACCTGCCCTGAAGGCCACAGACAAAGCCACCTGGGTCTGCAGCTGAGGGCGTCCCTCTGCCCCAGCCCCAGCCTCCCTCCCTGTCACCCACTCCATGCGTCCCTCCCGCCCAGCGGGAAGGCCCCATGCACACAGACACCCGCTGGCCGCCCTCCTGGGGTGCTGGTCAGGGGTCCCAGGTAGCAGCCCCCTCTCCGACCACCCATTCCACAGATCGCCCCCCCACCGCTGCTGATCCGTGTAGCCGAGTTTTGCTGCATCAAATAACCATGTGACCCTCTTCATCTGGCCCTTAAGCACCCGCCTCACCCCCGGCCACCGCCTGGATCCTGGGGACGCCGTCGCCATTCCCAGAAAGACTTTCCAGTCACAGCGACTCTGGAGGTGGACATCTGGCCCTCACCCCTTGGCTCATCCTGGAGTCCACACCTCGCAGGTGGCGCTGACAGCACTGAGGGCCACAAGCTCCCCTGCTCCAGGACCCCGGCCCACCCCTCGCTTGCTCTCAGCATCCTGCCTTGAGACGTCCCTCCCTGCGTATCCCTGTTCCCCTCCTGGCTCCACCCAGGAGACACTTCCTTCGGGAAGCCCTCGGGCTCCTCCTGGGTCAGTGCCAGTTCTGTGCCCGTCTCCTGTACTCTGCCTGCTCGGGCCACTTGGCCATGGTCTGGCAGAATCCTGGAGGACAGGGGCCTGGAGCAAGAGCCCTGAGACCAGCCCAGCCTCACTGCCCTGGAGGTGCTCAGGGAAGCAGGGCCGGAGGCCTTGGCCGCCTCAGCATAGCCTGCGGGCAAGCCAGTCGGGCACCCGGGTGACCACTCAGCACTGCTGCGGCCTGGCCCACAGCCAGCCCTCCCACCTGATGCCCTGGGGGACAGGCGGCCCCATGTGTCACGGGGGAGGGCTGCTCTTACCTCAACAGCTCCCAGGGAAGTCCTCCACCGTAGCTTGCTGACAGCTGGTCGATAAATTATTCTGTGCGCAGTGGCAGGGCTGGCCCATCTGGCCGGTTTCCAGAGCCTCAGGGTCAGTCACTCAGAGTGGCCCAAGACCAGCTCCTGCAAGCCACATTCCTGCCTGTCCTCTCTCCTGCCCCCAAGGGCGGGTCTACAGACCAGGTGAGGAGACGGCAGGAGTCTGTCCCCTACCAGGACAAGGTGCCCAGGAATCAGCACAAGGCCGGCCTAGCGGAGACGCCCCAAGGGCAGCCCTGTGAGCCGTCACTGTGGGGAAATGACTTATTCCAGAGTCACCAGGTCAGGCTGCAAAGGCGGTCTTGCCTTCCCGGGAGGGACTCCCCTGGGTGGTCTCTCCGACAGGCCCAGAATGTGGGCAGAGGCAGGAGGGCGCAGTCACCCGGCATCCGGGGCTGGGGGAGTGTCCTGGAGACAGAAACGGCCACTCTGCACCCCGCTGGCCCAGCAGGGACCCCGCTGGCCTCCTCAGCCCTGCTCGGTCCGTCCGGGCTGCTCCTCTCCTTTGCCGTCTCGCACTCCAGGCTCCAAGATAAAGGGGGATGGAGGAGCTGAAGAGGGGTCACCGCGACCCTCTGACCTGCCCGCAGGGGCCTCGCTGTTGGAAACGACTGACACAGAGCACGTGGACACAGAGGTGTCAGCTACATTTCAAGACTTTAAGAAGTGACCGCAGCAGGCTTTCTGATCTGGGGCCCCATGAGGGGCAGCAGGGGTCCCGGGGTCCCTGAGTGGCGAGACCAGCGGCATCTCCTTTGTCACTCTTTCCCAGCGCCCGGGCAGGAGCAGCACTCGCTTCACTGATACCTGATACCGATGCTCACTGATACCTGGCGGCAGAGCCACTGGCCATTAGGAGTGCAGGGTGGACACACGACCGCTCACAGCACCCGCAGCCCACGCGGAAGGGACGCAAGCCCAGGAGCACCTGTCAGTGGTGCCCCAACTTTCCTGGGAATGAACCCCCCTTTCTAGAATTGCTCTGTGGTCAGTCAGGTGACACGTGAAGGGGCGGGACTCCCTGTGCTGCCATGTTAAAACAGAATCTGGGTGCTCTGCCCATCTCCTGGGAGCCCCATTCCTCATCCTCGTCCTCCCTCGTCCTGACATGAAGACGTCCCCTCCTCCAGGAGGGAACAGTGGGCAGGTAGCCTGGCCTTTCGCTGGCCGCTGACTTGTCCTCGCCAGCCCAGCAGCTGCCCTTCCCTTGGCCTGTGGCTCCGGCAGGGCAGCCGTGGACTGCAGAGCGGCTGATGGGCATGTGTGTGTCTCTGGTGGCTCTGTGGGGACAGGGCCAACACCGCTGGTGTCTTTCACTCCTACTGAGCTGCCCGGATCAACAGATTTGGAGCGAATGGGCTGATTAGAAATTTCTGATTGTCTTAGTGTTTTAATGTGAAATGTATAATTACTAGAGGAGGAAACACCTTCTAAAACATGGGGGGGTACAGGGGGAGGGGCCCGGGGGCAGAAAGTGAGAGTGCTCTCCCTGGTGGAGCCCCGGCTGCCAGACCACGCTGGCTCCACGGCCTCCGCACCGCTGCGGCTCGGCTGGGTGGCCCTCCTGGAGCCGCTGTGGGCACTGGAGGACGTCCTTCAGCCCCTGCCCTTGTCCCCCTGGCCACAGCCAGCCAGCTATGATCTCCAAATGTCTCCGACGTGGTCACACTTTGCCATGGGGATGAAGGTGCCCGGCTGAGAAGCAGGGGCCTGGCGCGGGGGGTGGCGATGGCTGGCCTCTGCTGCCAGACTCCTCGACACTCCCAGGCACGGCACGGCTTTCCTCCCAAGCCTGATGGGGAACACAAGTCCCTACGCCAAAGGCAAAACCACTTGCCACTAAATGAGAGCTCTGATTGCCACCAATTTCTTAAAGCACTCTCGGAAGGTTCTGCTTCAAATATTTATGGAGTCTATGAAAAGCCCCGGAGAACGAGTGCTTCTATTAAATTCCTAACTGCAGTGGTGATTTATTGACCTGGGAATTGCCGCAAATGCTTTGTCTGAGCTCTTGGTGAAGAGCCAGGATCCTCGCCGGGCTCAGGACCTCTGAGGCTGGCAGAAGGCTGTGGGCGTGGGGGCCAGGATGGGGCTCTCCGCCTGGTTCCACGGTGACCACTGCTGGCCCACGTTCAGGATCCAGGGTGGGCCCTGAGGGCAGAGGCAGCTGGGGGCAAGAGCAGAGAGAAGTGGTCTCCCCACAACGTGTTCATAAAAGCCCCTCAGACTACGCCTTCTCTCCAAGGCAGAGGTGACAAAGATGACCAGCTCTCACTGAGCATTCTGCATCTGGGCCCGGTGTCCCTCACCTTCTATTGCAGGGTGTGGCTGAGGAAGCCAGGGTGGGGGTGGGGGAGCCTGTCACACGCGCCATCCAGCAGGTGCCCGCCAGTACAACTGCTGCTGGCCCTACTGAGTGGAATCCTCAATAGGCTTCTTGTCCCAGAGACAAGAGAAAACCAGCTTCCCGTCTGTTCTCCAGATGCCCACCTCAGGGGCAGCTCCTGCAGGGCCCCAGAACATGCCACCACAGTAAACGCCCCCAGCAGGCTGTCACCAGGCCCCACACCCACCGGAAACGGGCCTGGTTTAAAGACCCCCAGCACCTGTCTAAGTGCTGGGACTGACGTGGGTGTTGTCCACCCCAGGCCCTTGGAGGCTGACTCCCCTCCCTCTGAACGTCCTCCGCCAGCCTCGAGGCGCAGGTGCTGTCCACCAGGAAGCGCACCCCACGTCCTCTGAGCAGCTCCTCCCAGGAAAGACAGGAAGTGACCTCGCTGGGCAGCAGGTGCGCCTGCCGCCTTCCCCTTCGCTGGGGTGTGGGGCGGGTCTGCGCCTCCCAGCCCGGCCCCCAGGATGGAGCAAGCAGCAAGCTCCTCAGCTCGCAGGAGAAGGGGGCAACCGTGGCTGTGCCTGCTCAGTGCTGTCTTCCTGAGGAGGAAGCTGGCAGCAGAGGAGCCCTGAGCTCTGTGCCTCCCCAGGTGCCAGGCACAGTGGCCACCACCCCCAGGGGCACCCACAGTGGGCAAGGCACACAATGCACAATCCCGCTGCAGAGCTGGAGGGAAGGCGCACACGTGGGCAAGACGGGCACCCAGGAGGGCGGCGGCTGCACAGGGAGTGGGGAGGCTGAGCCGGGGAGGAGGAGGAGCAGGTTCTACCAGGTGTCAAGAACCACAGAGCAGTGACACAGGAGCCCCCGTGGAGGCAACCCCAGCTCGCGCTTCACCTCGTCTTGATGATAATAACACTTTAAAGCATTCAGCACTACCTTATTCTATAGGGAAAGAATACTCTAATAATTTCCTATGGCCTGGTTGACCGTGACCTGGGACAGTGACTGAGCTCTTAGGATTTGCCATGATAACACACTCCATGTTGATTTGTTTGACCTACACTAAAAATAAAAAATAAAAACAACACAAGGAAGTATAATTACCCCACACACAGATGAAGAAGAAGAGACCCAGAGAGGCTAAGTGATTTGTCCAAGGCTACACAGCTAAGGAAGCTAAGCCAAGACTCAAACCCAGACCAGGTGGCTCCAGAGCTGCGTTGCTCCCCACGGCTGTCTACTGCTGAAGCTGGACGCGGTCCTGAGGGCGACAGGGTCAGGCTGTGTAGACTTTGGAGGGTTAGCCAGCCTCGCCGGCTGCAGGCTTCCCAGACTGTGGGGAGGTGTGTGTTCTCAGCCCTCCTACCTCTTCTTCCTCTTTCCCCAAGCTCAGCCACATGACTGTGACCTGTGACAAATTTAGCTGCTACCTTTCAATACTCCGTGACCTGCTTTTCCTTGTAGGCCAGGATCCCCTGGCATGGTCACTAACTCGTCCCTTCTCACCCGGGAGGCCCTTCCCAAGACAGCCTGGCATGTGGCCCACAGTCTGTTCCTGCCCAGGGCAGGGAACTCTGTTCCCAGCTGCCCGTGACAATGACCAGGACCTAGAGCAAAGCCTGACCTGCAATGCTGGGGACAGGCGCGGTGCCCAGGGCCTCCTAGGGAAAGAGCCCAGCCTGCACCCTGCAGGTGGCGAAGGCCTCCCAGGGCCAGGCAGCCTGCCACCCTGAGACTGACATTGTCATCTAGCTACCAGCAAACCAAGGTCCTGTGCTCGGGACAGATTCCGTCACCAGATCTCCACCCCGGGTGGTGGTGCTGAAGAAGGACCAGAACAGCTGAGAGGCGTGGACCCCAGGGCCCTGGGGGGCACCACGGCCTCCCGCCCTCCCGCACGCTGGCCTGTGTCCTTGAGCCCTCTCTGTGGGTTTCTGCCCTGTGTCCCTGAGAACAGGTTCTTCCCCACCCTGGGCTCCAGGGCAGACCTTCAGCCAGGGACCCAGTTTGGGCCCAGCCTGGCACCTTGGACTGGCCTCCTCTGTGCACCCCTCCCTCAGGGCAAGGGGGGGGGCCTGGGGCTCTCTTCACCTCCTGGCACCTCTCTGCTCCCTGGTGCCCCTGCTGCAGCCACCCTGGATGGCCTGCAACCCCCCACGTGCTCACCCGCCCGTCTTTGCCTGCAGCGCCTTCTGTGGATAACGCAGGGCAAACCCAGTCAGAGGGGATCTTCTACGGGAAGATCAAGGTGGAAAGAAGTTCTTACTGTTAGCTGATGATCAGCCTGAACCAAGAACTCAAGTGCAGTCCACCCATTAGAAAAAGAAGACCTTTACGGAGGTAGCAATAGCTACCCTTAAGGATGCTTCTCCTGTAATAAATACTGAAATGCACAAAGTCATCGAATTGTCCCAAAGACCGTGAGAGCTAAGGATTGCTGTCTTTGTTTTTTATATAAAAAATTGACCATAGGGACGGGAAAGACGCCACAGGATTAAAAGATGGGAAAAGTAAATACCAGCAGGCTGAAGTAAAAAGATGAGGCGCACAGCTCTGTTCAGCAGCTCAGCCGCCTCCTCCACCCAGAGACGGATCAACATCCCGCTGAACTAGCAAGGGCCGGGCTGAGATTCGAACTCGGATCTCCAGGCCCCAGAGCTCACAAGTTAAGTAGGTTTTGCCTGGGAGCCTTCGAGGTGTGCCCCGGAAGTGCCCCACTAGGGTATTTTGGACCAAACCCGCCATAAGTAGAACTAGGAAATCTAGACACAATGTAACCGATCGTGGGTTTGAAATGACCTGGGAGCTACTGAGGCCGTGGGAATATGAGGTACTGAAATGGAAAGCAGGAGAGGAGAGAGCAGGGCACCAAGGTCCCTTGTCCCCTCAGGTGAGGGCAGAGGACAGAGCCTCCTGGTGAGCCAGACGGCTGAGGGGTGTGGGGTGACGGGAGCTCCCAGCAGCCCAGGGTGGACGGGGCCAGGGGAGGACCCTGACAGCACCATGGCTTTCGTGCCCCAGGAGTTGGAGTGAAGGGGACAGGGCAGAGAGACCCGGGACTGGGACTCATCTTGGAATCAGTATGGTGTGAGGGCTGAGCGCCAGGCCCACCCTGTTAGAGCAAAGAGGAGTCCTCTGTGGGTGCAGACACCGTCGGGCAGAACCTCAAATGAGAGCTCCAGGTTTGCATGCATGACCCAGCTCGCATTAGAAAATAACAAGGCGGCCCTGGCCTGGTGGCACCCAGGGCTCGGGAGGCTGAGGCAGGAGGATCGCGAGTTCAAAGTCAGCCTCAGCAAAAGTGAGGCACTAAACAACCCAGTAAACCCTGTCTCTAAAAAAAATACACAAAAGGGCTCAGGATGTGGCTCAGTGGTCAATTACCCCTGAGGTCAAATCCTGGTAACCCCAAAAAACAAAAACAAGGTGTAAAGCACACAATTTGACCAAAACCAAACATTCAGAAGTGGACAACAGAAAGCAACTAGGATGGGAAACCAGGGACCCTTGGGGTATTGGTTCGGTTTTATTCCCTGACCTGCGGTGGCATTATAGAAATGTAGCACTTGGAAAATAATTGCACTTTGATAATTGCACTATGTTTTCAATAAACAACAAAATTACAAAAGTAGGTGACTGTTGTCCTCTCACCTTTGGCGAATCCAGCCGAGCTGTTGGTGCTGGCCACTCAGCCTTGGGAAAAGGCCAGGAGTCTGAGCGCAACGGACTTTGGAGGACACCGTCTATTTCAGAACTCGGCAGCTATTCCTGAACTAGAAGGGATGGTCTCAGTCAAGCCTCGGCCCCGGGATCTGCTTCAGAAGCACAGTCTCTGAGTCCCAGGATAAAGTCTTTCATTCTCCCACTGTCCCTGGCCATTCTAGGTCCCCACCACCACGGCAGATGCCCTTGAACTTGAGTGTCACCCCCCTCCTGAGACTGTCCCTGCCTGGCGGCTGCCTCCCCCTGCTGGCCACAGCCCACAGTGCAGTGTCCGCCCAGCCAGCTCCCCGCAGGGAGGATGGCACCCTCCAGACACCTGCCCAGACACCTCTCCATCCATCTCCTTGAAAGATGAGGAAGCTGAGCCAGAGGAGGGAGGGGACTTCCCTGAGGCTGCAGGGAAAGTTGGAGTAAGTGGGGAGCTGGGACCAGCTAGAACCTGTACCTCTCCAGTGTGAAGACTCTACCGACCCAGGCTGCTGGGAAAGAAAGCAGACACAGAGGGCAGCCCCCTCCCATAGATTTGGGCTGAAAAGATGCATTCCCCGTTCTTTTTCCTTCCTCTCGTGTGTCTATACTCTGCTATGTGTAGGGCACCAAAAGGGAAGACCACAGTATCCTCCTTTTGAAGATAGGAGTCTGCAGCTCAGAGAGGCTAATTAACTCATCCCAGATCACATGAACAGACTTGAAGAGAGCGAGTTAGTCTTCGGGTAACACCATCCACACTCACCTGCTAGCAACAAGCCTAAACAAATCTGTGCGCTCCACCTCCTCCCGTGCTACTGGTGAGTCCTGCCCCATCCCCACCTGATAGTAAGCACCACTAAAGGCTCAGGGAAATTTTGTCTGTTCAGGTAGCATCTTAATTTCTTGATAAAAAAACAACAGAAAAGCCACTCAGGCTGCCCTAACTCTGAGCAGCTGTGGCTGCCAATCACGTGCGGGTCTGTGTGCCCTCCACCTGTGGTCACAGAGTGCTCCGGGTGCCGTCTTGCTTCCCTTTAGTAGAATATTGCAGCCCTCATGCCCCCACCGGGTACCCTTCAGCACCTCTAGTGAAGGTCACTGAGGATGCTGAGTCAGCCTGCTGAGGGCAGCCCCCTTCACCCTGTGGGTGCACCCCGTGGATTCTCCCCTCAGCCCCTTCACCCTGTGGGTGCACCCCATGGATTCTCCCCTCAGCCCCTTCACCCTGTGGGTGCACCCCGTGGATTCTCCCCTCAGCCCCTTCACCCTGTGGGTGCACCCCGTGGATTCTCAGCCCCCTTCACCCTGTGGGTGCACCCTGTGGATTCTCCCCTCAGCCCCTTCACCCTGTGGGTGCACCCCGTGGATTCTCACAGACAACTATGCACTTGGAGTGAATTTCAGGGCCAAGGCGGGAAATGACACTATGGTGAAACTCCAGGGCTGGGGCTCTTCTGAATGCTTCCATTGTGTTCTTAATTGTGTGACGGGCAGGCCAAGTGTCCAAGGAGAGGGAGGGGTGGGCCTCGCGCCTTCAATAGTGTGAACCTGACAGTGGACAGACCCTTCCCACTCCACCGAGGGTCCTGCTGGCCAGGATTTTTTTTCTGCATACACAGATTCATTGCAAACTGCACTGACCTCTTACAGCTGCTGTCCCCTGGGAGCCGACGTCCAGGTGGTGGCTTGTCTGGAAGAAAAGATACCCGAGTGGTCATTCTGGCACAGGACAGAAAGCCTTGCTCAGAAACCCCAAATCAGGGCTCTTAGGGCAGTTGCCCGCCCCGCACAGAGTCTGGGGTGGCATCAGCTCTGCTGGAGGAGGCGGCAGGCACCTCCCTCCCTGCTCCCAGGAGACACTCACAAGGAAACAGTTCATTTACTTATCAAATCTCTAAATGGAGCTGGTAACAAATGCTTTTAAGAATCTGCCATTAAAATAAACTTTAATGTGGACTTCAGCAGATTCTGTCCCATGGGGATTCCGGTGGGGCTTAGCCTGAGTCTACCTCCTGCACCCACAGCCACACTGTCCCACAGGGTCTATAAGAGGGGCAGCAGTGGCCACTCGGCAGGTCACCCCGGTAGCCCCCAGTCAGTGGAATGAGACAACCGTGGGATCCTCAGGGCAGACTGCAGCTGGCTCCAGACCAGCAGCCCAGACCCTGCTTCCTCTGGTGGAGCAGTGGCCTGCAGGACGGAGCCCTGATGTCCCCTCCCCTCTCCACTTGAACACCCGTCCAGAGCCCCCTGTGTGCTGGCCCAGCTCAGCCCCTGCCTAGAAGCCCCACGCTCCCTGGGGACCTTCTGAGTGTGTCAGGCCCTGAGTGGCCAGTCCCTCCCTGTGCGGCCCTCCCTGCCAGCTCCTGGCACAGCTCGGCCACTCGCCTCTCACAGAGCCCAGACCAGGCAGCAGCCAGAACTCACACAGACTGACCAACCCCCAGGGCAAGGACCCTGCTCAGCTTGACACCCCAAGCCCACCGCTGTGCCTGGGGAAACCTCTGCTGGCCCATGCTTGGAGCACAGAGGGTGCCTAACCTATGGGGCTCCAGGTCGATAGGAACTCAGTGGGCACCATCCTGAGACCTTGGCTCTTCTCCAGGAGGGGCCGCCGTGGCCCCTGGGCTCTCAGGCAGGCCATCATGGGGGGGTGGGCGGGGACCGCAGCCTCTGCCTGCGGCCCACTGCGCCTGGGCGGTAGGCCTGTCCACTGCTTGTCAGCCTGTGGTTTTTTGACAGTGGCTCGTGGGCAGAGCACCACTCCAGCAGGGAAGCCTGGACTCCCTTCCACCCTTCGGACGCGGCTGTCTTCAAGCACATGAACTTGCAGGCCCTGTCTCTGTAGCTGCAGGTTCCCAGCCCCCAGGACCCCCCCAGCTGTCCATCTGGAACGCCTTTGCTCCTCCCAGGCCTGGTCCAGAGCTTCCTCCTCCAGGGCACAGCCCCACCTGGCCCCGGCTCTGCTCATCACGGCTGCTCCCAACCACTGCCCTCGCTGACTCGGGGTCAGAGCCAGGCATCCTCCCCGGGTGGCGACTCCTCCCCTGTGACAACGAGGTTCCATTTGCCCTCACATCCCCAGAAAAGCTGCACATGCACTAAACTGGCTGCTGTGGCTCTGCATTCTGATGGGCCAGACAGGCACGCGACTCCTGCCGACCGGGGCATCCCAGGCTCAACCCAGCTCTGCAGCTACAAGTTCCGGGAGCTCGGCTGAGTCGGGGAGCTCTCCCAACCCACCTCCTACCCCAGGTTGCAGGGCAGGACCCCGGCCTCCATGTAAGTCCTGCTGAAGGGAGAGAGGAGCCCCCAGAGCTCCAGAGAGCAGGGCCAGCAGAGCTTTCCAGGAACAATCCTCAACGGCAGGAGCCAAGGAGAAAACCGTTGCCTGAGCCCTTGGAGACCGGGCTGCGGTTGCCGGTTTCATGACTGCAGGGAGCTCAGGACTTTGAGGGGTTGCTCCATCATCCCAGTCTCCACACTCCTCTCCCAATGAGGCCCTGGTTCTGAGGCCACGTGGGTCTCCCTGACTGTGCCCACTAGGAAACAAGGTGTTCCCAGGAGGCAGGGGGACAGGGCCAGCAGCTCCCGACCAGGTCACCCTGTGTTTTGCCGAGTCCAGCCAGGGTCCTGGCCTCCCCAGGGCAGAGACACTTTTTTGATTTGAAGGTCACTGGTGGCTGTGACAGGTGCTGCCCTGAGCATCTGACATGGGTCTCATTCAAACCTCACAGAGTCCTGGTGAGGACGGTGACCTCTACCTGGCCTAAGAGGACAGGTGGCTTACAGAGCAAAGGAACAGCACAAGGTCACAGCTTCTGCAGGATCTTGGCATGTTCACATGCAGGTGGCTCTGTGCCTGGAGAGAGGACAGCAAGCTTCACACCCCAGGAGCACAGGAGGCTGGGGGCGGGCCAGCTTGTCAGCTCCTCTACTGGACCCTCTGTCTGTCATGCAAGCCCCAAGCCAGAGCTGGGACAAGGTCACCCAGGTGGGAGCAGGGATGAGCTGCCACACTAGCCAGGGCCCACTCCCAGGTGAGCCCTGTGCTCCTTCCACCTCCTGTGGCATCCAGGCTCCTGCCTCCCAGGTCACCAGGAGGGGACAATATAACCAAGTACAAACAAAAAAGGATGTCACATTTGGCATGTGAATGTCCACAACTTGAGTCTAAGTGAAAGCTAGAAAAACAGATTCCCCTGGGCCCGGAGTACAGAGAGGAGGGGAGGACAGGAAAGAGGCCCGGGAGCTGCGCAAGAGCTGCCCACTCAAGGTGAACGTGAAGGAAGGTGGAATTCACTCCCAGAGTGGTTTCAGGGGTACAAGAACAGAGGAAACCTACGGTCCCCTTGTTCTATCTCCACCTGAAACCAAGGAGTTGGCAAGACCCTGGTGTTGTCAGGGCTCAGAGGGGACCTCATGGAATTGACCCCAGATAGCCAGAGCTGGAGAGGACCCAGCAGAGCTGGAGAAGGAGACTCGGGCGACGCAGCAACCTGGGATGCTGCTGACCAGAGACGTGGGGGGACAGCCGTCAGCAGATGGCAGCACAGGTGGGCAACAGTGGTCAGGTGCTGGAAGGAGGGGTGTGGGTGCTGGACCAACTGAGGCTCAGATTCCACCCCCACCCAAACCAGGGAGAGAGGAGGAAAGGGAGAGAGAAAGTGCAGCAGGGGAGGTGCCTGCTGGCCTGGCCAGGCAGCCATGATTCAGGCCACACATCTCGTAAGGACAGAGCTCCAATAGCCTACCACCCTGTCATGTGGCCTTGACAGGTCATTGAAAAACCTCCCTCCCAAGGGAGGGGCCAGAAAAGGTGAGCCACCCAGCACTCTGGGCACCCCAGGGCTCAGCGCCTCCAGGGATGCCCATGGAAGACCTACCTAGAGGCCCACAGGCCCTCCAGCCCCAGCCTTGGGAGCCAGGAGACACCCCTCTGTGCTCTGGCACATCCCATCCTGAGTCTACCAGTGACTCCCCAGCTGCAGGCAGCCCTCCTGGGCTCTCAGCCAGAGCCAAGGCCTCCATCAGGAATTCCCTCTGTGTCCGCTCTAAGGACAGTTCTTGCCCATAAAACAAGGTGCTCTGCACCCACTTCCTGGGCAGCTGCCAGCCGCAGCAAGGGGCTCAGGCTCCCCCGGGGCTCTGCTCGACTGCCTGGCCTCAGGCCTTCCCGGCCTGGACCACTGGCACTGCACCCTTCAGGGCCTGCTCCTCTGAGGGCAGTGGCCAGCCATACCCCTGCGTGGTCTTCCCCAAACCACTCCCACCCACCCAACTCCTC